>NC_133364.1:51179094-51499063 GCF_049309525.1 Garra rufa
AGTCCCGCTCCCGCAAGGTTTTATTCCGCACCCACCCGCTCCCGCTATATATTCATGCTTTGTTCACCCGCTGCCCGCTTAGAATAATTTTCTTCCCGACCCGACCGTTCCCGCTAAATTTAGTTCTTGTTTCCAGAATCTCACGTTTAACCATTTCGCAGTACATCCATTATATTTCCATATTCCACTTTTAAGACATAGCTATTATAGCCCTGAATTTCAGCCCGTCATAGATCAAATGCGGACTAAAAATTATATTTTAGACATTCAATGATGATAATGCTGTCCCCTAGCCTGGCAAGCCAGACCCACATAAATGTAGGGTCTGGGCACTCTCCATAGACAGGAATCAACCGGAGGGGTGGGATAAACGGTTGTCTTTCAAACTCCTCTCCACGCAATAGGATAGCGCTGCAACCAATCAGAGACTAGTCGGTCAGGTGACGTAGTCAGAGCGACGAAGATTTTTAACAAAAATCAGTGCACTGTGCAGTCTGTCAGCTAAATAATAGACATAGATGGGCACTAAACCTTTAAAAGTAAACAAAAACATGCACAGACAAATCCAAATTACACCCTGCTGCTCGTGACGATACACTGATGTCCTAAGACACGAAACGATCGGTTTTTGCAAGAAAATGAACAGTATTTATATAATTTTCTTATTACCTTTGATACACATCCACGTCCATCTGTCATGAGCACGAGTTTAGCATATCTATGATTCGACTCGTCACATGTGAACGCGCTTTAATGTAGTATACGCAAACACCGAAAGGGGAAATATGTAAAAAAAAAAAAAAAGTCCAGGATGAGTTTGCGCAAGCAAACGTAATCTTTTTAAGCTTTAAATGGGTTTGAACAACCAGGACAAGCGCAAGTAATTACCATTTTGAATAGCCGCTATATCCACAATCTCTTGTGCTGTGTAAACAATGAGTGTCGTATACACGCCACAGATCGCTTCCGGTGTTTGCGTATTCTACACCACAGCGCGTTCAGATGTAACGAGCTCCTGCTCAGGACACATGGACGTGGCTGTGTATCAAAAGTAAAAAAATATATAAATACTGTTCAGTTTTCCACGCTTAATTCACGGAACCAGGAATTCATGTCTGACTGAACTTATGGTCGCAGTTCAGTCGTCATCATGTTAAGCCCGCCCACCGACTCGTGATTGGCCCGGTACATCTTGGATTTTTCGGAAATTTAAGTGAATTGAGAGTAACTAGACTGACCTTAGAAGCAAATGTAATTTGCTGCCGCTAGGGGCACGTCTAGATTCTAGGCTAGCTGTCCCCAGCATTGAGCGCATATTCAGCACAGCTGGATTCTCCTTTCAGGCTAAAGCTTGCCACAAAGCTCCGGCAAAAGTAATTACCATGACTGTGAAACAGTAAGGAGATATTTTAATTATTTATTTTCTGAGTCAGTGATGAAGTTAACAATCCTCCTCATCCATCTCCTCATTGGACGCGCAAAGCATCTTTACGGATTAGCTACATAATAAAATATTTTTTATATGTTTTATTTCGTTAAGTACTAATTTAAAGCTTTCTACATATATATTTATCATGTCATGTCTGACAAAAAAATAACGTAGTTTCCACTGAAAAAAATGTCACTGATCGCCCATATCCTAAAAAGGCGTATTAGCTTCCACTCTCCACACAAACGATTGAATATGTGCCTAATAGTGCACATATATATATTATTTAAAAATATATATTTTTTTTTATTTTAGCCAATTCGTGATTTGTGAAGGCAAATTCAAACATAAAGTAGGTCAACTCACTGTCTGCCGCCAGCTGCGTGGTCCTTACTTTAAGAAACAGCTTACGTTAATGAACAAACGCTTTTTACGTTTTTTTTTGTTTTTTTTTCTAAATTAACTTAATAAAAAAGAAATGAAATTATAACCACTTTGCCATTATCAGAATCAGAATGAGCTTTATTGCCAGGTATGTTTACACATACTAGGAATTTGTTTTTGTTACAGAGCTCCACAGTGCTACAGAATGACAGTGACAAGACGATACATATTATAAAAAGAACAATATACAAGTATACAAGACAATACCAATGATTCGTTCAGCAGTCCGGACTATTTGACGTAGTCTTCTGAGATCAGAATTGGTAGCTGAGCTGAACCAGATGGTAATTGAAGTGTAGAGGACGGATTCAATGATGGCAGAGTAAAACTGTTTCAGCAGTTCCTGTGGCAGGTTGAGCTTCCTCAGCTGGCGGAGAAAGTACAGTCTCTGCTGGGCCTTTTTCACGATGGTGTCTATGTGAATGTCCCACTTCAGGTCCTGAGAGATGGTATTGCCAAGGAACCTGAATGACTCCACTGTGTTTACGGTGCTGTTCATGATGGTGAGTGGGGGGAGAGCAGAGGGTTTTTTTCTGAAGTCTATGATCATCTCCACAGTTTTGAGCGTGTTGAGCTCCAGGTTGTTATGACTGCACCAGACAGCCAGCTCTTTTACCTCCTGTCTGTAAGCAGACTCGTCACCGTCCTGAATGAGGCCGATTAGTGTGGTGTCGTCTGCAAACTTCAGGAGCTTGACAGAGGGGTCTTTGGAGGTACAGTCGTTAGTGTACAGGGAGAAGAGCAGTGGGGAGAGGACACAGCCCTGGGGGGCGCCAGTGCTGATAGTACGGGTGCTGGATGAGAATTTTCCCAGCCTCACTAGCTGCTGCCTGTCTGTCTGGAAGCTGTTGATCACTGACAGACTGACGTGGGCACAGAGAGCTGAGTTAGTTTGGGCAGGAGGAGGTTTTGGATGATAGTGTTGAAGGCTGAACTGAAGTCCACAAACAGGATCCTTGCGTAAGTCCCTGATTTATCCAGATGCTGCAGTATGAAGTGTAAACCCATGTTCACTGCATCATCGACAGACCTGTTTGCTCGATAAGCAAACTGCAGGGGGTCCAGTAAGGGTCCGGTGATGTCCTTCAGATAAGCCAGAACCAGTTTTTCAAATGACTTCATGACGACAGATGTTAGCGCCACAGGTCTGTAGTCGTTAAGTCCTGTTATTTTGGGTTTCTTTGGGGATGATTTCCGAGCGTTTCAGAGAGGCTTCACACAACTCCAAAGACCTATTGAAGATCTGTGAGAAAATGGGGGCCAGCTGGTCAGCACAGGTTTTCAGACAGGTTGGTGTCACACCGTCAGGGCCTGGTGCCGTTCTTCTTTTGTTCTTTTGAAGACCTTGCGCACCTCATCTTCACTGATTTGAATGGGAGTTGCAGGAGTGGGGGAGAGGGGTGACGTTGGAGGTGTAAATGGTGTTTTTTCAAACCGACAATAGAACTCGTTCAGATCGTCTGCCAGTTGCTGATTCTGCAAAGTGCTGGGGGATGATGTCTTGTAATTGGTGATGTGTTTTAGACCTTTCCACACTGATGAAGAGTCACTGGAATGAAATTGGTTACTTATCTTTTCGGAATAATTTCTCTTTGCCACTTTGATCTCCTTTTCCAGTGTGTATTTGGCCTCTTTATACAAGACTTTGTCCCCTTTCCGATAAGCATCATCTTTGGCATGACGAAGCTGTCTGAGTTTTGCAGTGAACCATGGTTTGTCGTTGTTGTAAGTTAAGCGAGTCCTGGTAGGAATGCATAAATCCTCACAGAAACTGATATATGAAGTAACAGTGTCTGTAAGCTCGTCCAGATCAGTAGCAGCAGCTTCGAAAACACTCCAATCAGTACAATCAAAACATGCCTGTAAAACCTGCTCTATTTCGCTGGTCCATCTCTTTACAGACTTTGCTACAGGTTTAGCAGATTTAAGTTTTTGCCTGTAGGTTGGTATAAGATGAACCAGGCAGTGATCAGAGAGTCCCAAAGCTGCCCGTGAGACAGAGTGATATGCATTCCTTATTGTGGTGTAACAGTGGTCCAATATATTACTGTCTCTGGTCGGACATGTGACGTGCTGTCTGTATTTTGGTAGTTCACGGGAGAGATTTGCTCTATTAAAATCCCCAAGAATGATTAAAACAGAGTCCGGGTGTTGTTGTTCCGTCTCTGTGATGTGATCGGCAAGTTTCTGTAACGCCAGGCTTACGTGCGCTTGTGCCTTCTCGGGCCCCAGGGCGTTGGGAAGGTTACGTTAACGTCCGCCTGTTGACACGTCCGCCTGCCGGCACGTGGTCGTTGCGTAACGCAGCGCAGGGACGTGGATTGTTCCATAGGGTCAGTTCCCATGTAACGTCGAAGTGATTCGACTGAAGGGGAACGTCTAGGTTACGTAGGTAACCCTCGTTCCCTGAAGGAGGGAACGGAGACGTTACATCCCCTGCCACGTCCCTGTCGTCGCGCTGACGTCGGCTCAACCCGGCTCCTCAGCGAAGAACCTGTCTGACTGGCGCATGACGTCGCTATTTATACCCGTATGTACGGGGCGTGGCGCGTCATGCAAATGCCACTCGCCAATTTTCATTGGCCTTTTGTATAAGGCTCAGATATGATTGGATTCTAAGCGAATTCCCATGTAACGTCTCCGTTCCCTCCTTCAGGGAACGAGGGTTACCTACGTAACCTAGATGTTTTTGTGCTTGTAGCAGATATGTTGGTTTATGGCGTGTTAAAACTTAAGCAATGAACCATAGCTATCTGTTTTTTCTTACTTGGGAATGTTATATTTGCATCAATATGATCGCCCCCTCTTTAAATTGCAGACGCCCACTCTTCAGCGCTCGGCTGGCGCCGGCTCTGCTTGGGTGGGATCAGCTGTTAAAAATAAACAACAGCACAATGCCACCATAACTGTGGTCAAGGTTTGCTTTAGTTTGTCTCTTGACCCTTTCAGTAATTTGCTTCTAAGCAATAGTGTTTTGAACCAAACATTTATTGACTGATACGCCGCTATTACAAAATGTGCAACAAAAAAGTCCTATTAAGCAAATGCCACTATAATGCTTCAATACTGAAAAAATAACAACTGTATCAGCTCAGGCTTTTAGACATGAACATTTATCATACGGTCCTCAACAGTGGTGCCAATAATTTTGGTAACGCTTTAGATTACAACAAGCAAAGAACTGCGTAAGTAAACTGAAATTACGGTATATGTTTGTGTAATTATAGTGTATCTATAAAGAATGAACATGTAGGTATAAGAGAACAATGTTACGTTTGGGTAACAAGGGGGTATTAAACATAAATGTATATTTTTATCATTATAGTTATCATCCATGGTGTGAAGGGGCCTTAAAAAAATTCTGAATATGTGATGTTTGAAGGGCGAAGCAGATGCTCATCTCTGTGTGTGTGTGTGTGTGTGTGTGTGTGTGTGTGTGTGTGTGTCTGTGTTAGAGCTGTCCCGATGCGATCCAGGACATGTTCAACTCATACGCGCCTCTGGTGTTGGGTGGGTTTCTAGGGATGGCAGGAATCATGGTGAGTCAATGTGAACACATATTGAAGTTTAAATCAGTTCAGATCTACAGACACTGGAAATGTGTTCAGTGCTGCACACATGCTGATAGTCTGTATTTGTGTTTTTGTCTACATGTGTTCCTGCTCATCCTCAGGTGTTGGCACTGGTGTGCAGTGTTGTCCTCATCAGACTTCCTAAGCATTCTCACGGACTCTCTCCTGAATTTGTAGCCTACTGGGAAGGGGTACATAGGAATTGCATTCAAGATTTGTGTCTTACAATAGTAAAAAATTAGTAGTTAACACCTATGCAGGTAATGCACGGTTACCGTGGATACAAACTGGTTCTGGGCAATTTGACCAACAATCTGTATGGCTTTTATTTGTTTGTTTTGTTTTGTTTTTGTATTCTAACGGTTTCGCAGTTTATCAGGGGTTTTCCAGGGTGGGCCTTAATAAAAGTCAAAATGCATGAAAAATTATAGAAACACTTTGGGCAGTTTTTAAAGTGAATTAGATCATTTTATATATTTTTTCAATTTAAAGCAAAGCATGTTCAGGCTTTAGTTTTTGTGAAATTATGCCACATAAAACATATCTGCATGAAACAAAAACAGCAGAAAGACCGAATGAAAAAGCCAGCAGGTGGCGCTTATGGAACAGCGGCAATACAGAGGCCAAGGAGTCAGCATTTAAACTTCATAAAATGAAAAAGGCCACAAATTATAATTAGCATTTTAAGACTTATTTAAAACAATATTTTTTTTGTCTTAAAACTGGTTTTAAAAACCTTTGTGGTAAAAACTGGAAGTTTTCTTTCGACCCCAGGCAATTTAACCTGCAGTTCTATCTTGTTTCTGGCTCTCTCTATCTTCTTCCTCTGGGCTCTAGCTTTAGAAAACACAGTGTCTCATTTCACTGTTACCCTGCTGATCTACAAATTTACTTGCCTTTAACAAAGAATACAAATTTTACTTTTGATACTCTTACTGTTTGTCTTGCTGATGTCAAAAGATTTTCTGTTCTTGGACTCTGATAAAACCGAAGTTGTAATTTTGAGTCTGCCCGAACACAAGGCATATATTCAACTCAATCTTGGGACCTCAAAAAGAAGAAATCCTTCATCCCTCCCAGTGTCCTGAATCTGGGGGTGGTGTTTGATGACTCCTTAAAATTTGATAGTCACAATAGTGCTGTAGAATCAAATCATTTCTCGCTCAAAAAGCTCTCTGGGGGTTGCTATCCATGTCTTTATTACGTCTCGGCTGGACTATTGCAACTCTCTCTACTTTGGTATATCTAAGTCACAAATATCTCAGTTACAAGTAGTTCAAAATGTAGCAGCTCGATACCTGAAGTTTTTTAAAAAGTTTGATGCCACTCCTCACTTGCGATCATTGCATTGGCTGCCAGTTCATTATTAAATTGAGTTTGAAATCCTGCTACTTGTTTTCAGATCACTTAACAATCTAGCTCTTATTTGTCTGATTTACTCCACCCCTACACCTCGGCGAGTGGACTAAGATCAGAAAGCAAACTCCTCCTCCAGACCCTTAGAACCCACATAAGAACCAGGGGTCCAGAGCCTTTGAAGTGGCTGGTCACATCCTCTAGAACAACTTGCCATTTCACATTAGAATGGCTTCCACTTTATCTGAGTTCAGGTCATACCCATAGACTGTAAAAAATATGGACGTAGTATCCGTGACGTCACCCGTAGGATTCTGAAGCGCTATTTTGGAGCCTAAAGTGGGCGGGAGTCGGCCGTCGCCATCTTGGAACGCGTCACCGCGCGTCACTCCCGGATAATCAAAAATGGGCAAAAAGGCGGGAAGTGGGTGGAGCTTGTTGCTGAAACCACGCCCGCCTAGCGCGACAGTGGTGACAGCAGCGGCAATCCCCCTGTCACTCAAGTGACCACGCCCTTAATTATACAGAACTTTAAGGCTTAATATAACTTAAACGGATGAGTTATAAAAAAATTCACCTCCCTCACAGTTGACATGAAGGGCAAAACTAGCTATATAGACAAAACCATTTTTTGAACCAGGCTGTAAACATACTTTTTTCTGCTGTGAAGTTGGGCATTTTAACATGGGGAGTCAATGGGACTGACTCCCTTCTGCAGCCAGTCTCTAGCGGCCAGTCGATGAATTGCAGTTTAAGTCACTTCCGTGTTGGTTTCAATAGAGAGAGCGGGAGGTTGCCCCTTGGTCATACCTTAAAATGTATCTTTTCTCTCTGGCTTTTAACGTGTAGTAATGTGTGGTTTGGAATAGTTTTATTCTATTTTACTGTTTTTTTTTTTCTTTTTCTTTTCTCCGTTTGTTGTATTGGTTTGATTATAGTTTTAATTTGGTTACTGACTTTTTTATTTTGGTATATATTATTGTTTGTTGTGCAGCGCTTCAGCTTTGTTGGCTTTGTTCCGAGTTAAAATGTGCTCTAAAATAAAACTGAACTTGAATATTTGCAGTTTTATTGTTTTAGAAGTGCAGTTCAATTTGATACTGTGGGCTGTTAAAGTATTTACACTCTTACTCATTGTATTAAAATTGTTGAATTGTTTTATATCTGAAAGTATTATAATATTGTAATGATGACGTCATGTTGTTTACGTGCTTTACGTCATTACGTTATTGATGCGGAAGTGTTCATGTCCGCGTCGCATGCTGCACAGAGAGAGCGTGAAAAATGTGAAGAATAAACACAGTAGAGACGATTCGTTTTGTCTTCCTTATTGAACGAAAGTGAGCTACGCACTCAGGCTCAACATGGGCAAATAATGAACCAAAAAACAGTTATTATCTAAGTCTTGCTTGTCCTGTTTAAAACAATACTGAACGTGAAAATAAACAATTTATAAATCTGAAACAGAAAAAAAGTCGATTAACGGTTTGTTTTGCTGTATCAATGCAAAAAAGAAAAGCATTAATACTCAAACAGAGAATTAAACAAACACAGCTTATGTTATTTGAGTGAACATGGTTCACAATTGCATTTAAAAGTATTATTGTTCTATGTATGCATAAAATAGGTCTGAGTGTGCATTACAGAGAGCTAAACACATGTAATGTCTGTTTGTTTCATAGTGAACACAAGAGGGAGCCCTTGCGGCAAAAACTCCAAAAATGCAGTAGTAATAGAAGTAATAAACAACAGATAAAATATACATATCGATGGTATCAGAACTGATGAAGCTCCATGTAATCCTAATATGGGCAAAGGATATGGACAAAGACATCCAGACTGATCTGATCAAACCTGATGACAGTTAACATGTTTATATGTAAACAATATATGGCTTATGTGTGTTTTTCAAGACATCTCTTGCATATAATCCAAAGCTAATCAACATAACATTTATTACAGTATATAATATATTTTCTGCGTCATTCTGTAAATGGAAGCCACATCGGATCACAAAACGAAGTTATTTAAAACACTCGACTGATGTAAAGTCATATTATTTATTTATATTATTAAATGTTCTCTTTTGTTGGACAATGCATCTTTTAAAGTTGTATTTTTTTTTCAAATGCACGTTATACGTGACTAGACTCACAGCATTTGGAGAGACTGTTGCATTAAAATTCACGAAAAAAAAAAAACTTCAGCCCTACTTTATGTAAATGTTTAGCACCATTAAATATAGGCTAATGTCATCTTAATATTGTTTATTTAAACTGTAAACAATTTATTAGGCATTTAAAATAAATTACATTTAACTAATACATTATGTTCTTTATATGGTTCATTATTATACTCAGGATTGCTATATATATATATATATATATAAATGTGACCCTGGACCACAAAACCAGTCTTAAGTCGCTGGGGTATATTTGTAGCAATAGCCAAAAATACATAGTATGGGTCAAAATTATTGATTTTTCTTTTATGCCAAAAATCATTAGGAAATTAAATAAAGACCATGTTCCATGAAGATTTTTTGTAAAATTCCTACTATAAATATATCAAAATGTAATTTTTGATTAGTAATATGCATTGTTAAGAACTTAATTTGGACAACTTTAAAGGTGATTTTCTCAGTATTTTGATTTTTTTGCACCCTCAGATTCCAGATTTTCAAATAGATGTATCTCAGCCAAATATTGTCCTATCCTAACAAACCATACATCAATGGAAAGCTTGTTTATTGAGCTTTCATAAGATTGAAAATTAAACCTTATGACTGGTTTTGTGGTCCAGGGTCACATATATTATAGACGAATCCTCTTATTACAAATAAAAAATAAAAACAAATAAAAATATTAATAACTGGATTTAAATTACACACAAAAAAACAAAGTTATACTGGCATATATTTATGTTACTTTTAAGCACAAATTATTAAAATAAAATATTAATCTTATGCATGACGCAAGCCACAATTTGATATTTCGGATATTCAGAGACGAAATCCTCTTTATTATTTTATCATCATTCATTTGTTTTTATTCAGCCATTATTCTAGTTTACTCATCCACATCACTTTGATCCCAGTATAAATTCACTGATCAGTGGAAGTTTGTAATCAGAAGAGACAAGGTGGGTTATGAATGTGCAATATGAGTGACATATGAGCAGCAAAGCATCTCAATCTGAGTCTGATCAGCAATCACCCAAATCAAACGTAGATGTGTATAAGCCATAATGGAGTCTTATAGAAAATAAAGAAAATAAACAGGGTGCGTTGTCTGACCCCTAGGTCTCCATGATCTTCATTTGGTACTCTTCACAAAAATTAACTGAAACTCAGCTAATACTGGACACAAAGACATGAGAAATATATTTATAGAAAACTTGATATATCTAATTTTAAAACGAAAACAAATATTCTGCGATAAAGTAGTCCATATGAAACCAACGTGATGTAAAGCTTTGCCCTCAGAGCTCAAGGTCATCTGGAAGAAGAAACACTGAGAGGAAGGAGACAGATTTACCTCAGATGCTGCGGCTTCATCATTTACATGAGTAAGTCTATTTTTAATAACCTACTTGCATCAGTTGCCACATAACATGTTCCCGTTTTACTTTATTTTAATTCCTGAATAAACGTATAATCAAGTGAAGCATTACGAAGTTTCATTCACTGCATCTAAATGTCTCGCAATGCCCGGAAGTTGTTTAATGCTCAATATTCTTATCAGTTATGCAATTAATTTTCAGCTATGCATCTTCTGGTAATTGCTATAACACTTTTCAATTTTTATTGTATAGAGTAAGTGTCACGGATTGGCCAGGTTCATCCACTACAGTCACCCAGCGATCTCAGTCACCTGACTACTAATCATACACACCTGCACCTAATCAGCCACACCCTATAAAAGCACACACCACGCACCTCTCATTGTCCGGGCTCGTTCATTCGAAGCGGACTCAATGTGCTTCTCTCTGCGAGATCGCTTACCAACTTATCTGCTGTTACTTATACCTCTGCTCTGTTCCGTTTCAGTCTGTGAATCTCCATCTACTCTACTCACCGGGGTGTGTGTGTCATGAGTCTGTCATCTCTCCTCGATTCATTCAGTGGTGTGTGTGCCGTAAGTCTACAGAGACTCACTCAGCGAGTCCACTTCATCCTCTGGTCGTTCCTGCAAAAAGGAAAACATTATCATCATTTTACGGATATCCTTCAAGAACGTTTACAGAACTGTTATACTTACCCAGTCACACTGAATCATCCGCTCTGCTGTGAAAATAAACTGGTTTATTATCACTTACCTTCTTTGTCCGCCTGCTTCCATAACAGTGAGTGTGCATTCACTATTTTATTGATGCTATTTTAATTTGATGTATTTACTGTGTGTTAAAATATGTTTGAGGTAATTGTGTTCTTTTTTTTTCAATAAATTAGTACTAGTATCAGTGACCATCACAATAATGGTAATAATGTAGTTTAAACAGCATGCATGCTTTTTCAGATGTGAGAATAACAGTGCAAACGAACCTGTTGCAAAGAGAGCCAAAGCAAATGGACTGATGTTGGCATGTTCCATCGGCTCTTCGATTCCTGCCCACATCGGAACCTGGACCACAGCTAAGACATACATAAACATTATACACTATGGAAATGCCAAGTGTGTGATGTTCATTTATATACTTTACATTAGATTTTGAACAGTAAGATTTTTAATGTTTTAAGTCTGCATTTATTTGATCCAAAGTACAGCAAAAGCAGAAATATTGTGAAATATTTTCACTATTTAAAATATCTGCTTTCTATTGTAATAAATTTCCAAATACACTATACCATGTAAAAGTGTGGAGATATATATATATATATATATATATATATATATATATATATATATATATATATATATATATATATATATAAGGCCGAGGCCCTGCTACTGCAAATGCACATGCCCCTCTACGTTTGAGTCTCACATGTGGTACTACTAATAGAGCCTGGTCACATTAATAAAAATAACTTTTATTTATATAGTGCCTTAGCGTAGCTCAAGGACGCTTACATTAAACATGATAAATGTGGGGTAACAAACAGCAAATACAAAGGTTAGCATCAACAATAAGAGAAGAAATATTGAGAAAATCAGACACTGAGAAGTAATAAACAAAGGTCAACTTAAAGAGAGGTAACATTCTGAAAACAAATGGGTTTTAAGCAATTAATTAAATTCAGGCAAGTTGTTGACAAGACATAGTGATCTGGGGAGAGAGTTCAATAATTTAGGGGCAACAACAGTGAATGATATGCCCCCCATGGAAGAGCGGCGATACCAAGGGACATCAAGAAGGCAATATTCGAAGGACTGCAATGGATGGGGAGGGGTATAGGGAAGAAGCAGATCACATAGATAGCTGGGGGCCAAACCAGAGCTTTAAAAGTAAGCAAGAGGATCTTAAACTTAACACGATGGGTGACTGGAAGCTAATGCAGGTCTGTTAGAATTGGGGTAATATGGGCCGAATGCTTAGTGCTGGTGAGAATATGAGTGGCAGAGCTTTGAATGTACTGTAGTTTAGCAATGGAGGAAGTAGTTAAGTCAATGAAAAGGGCATTATAGTAATCGAGATGAAATTAAACAAATGCATGGATGAGAGTTTCTGTATCTGTAACTCTAATGAAAGAACGGAGCTGAACATTTTGTTGTAGATATAAAAAAATGCTGATTTAGTGAGAGAGTTAATATGAGACTGATAAGAAAGAGGTGTCAAAACGAACACCAAGATTTTTGACAAGACTAGATCGATCAATGAGAGTGTTGATGATATTACAAGTAAAATCAGCGGGAACTTTGGTAGTGAGTGATGGGGTACCAATAATGATGATCTCAGTTTTAGCCATATTACGCTTCAATTTTTTTTTATTTTTTTTTAATATCCAGGACACAGTCAGAAATATGATCAATTTGGATGGATAGAAAAGGTCAGCAAGATGTATAGATTTGAAAGTCATCAACGTAAAAATGATAGCTGAAGCTATGATGCTGTAGTATCATTCCTGATGCAGCTTCACCCACAGAAGAAAGTCATGATGTATTGTCAAGTATGGTGACCCATACTCGAAATTGGTGCTCTGCATTTAACCCATCTAAGTGCACACACACATAGAGCAGTGAGAAGCGAACAAACACACACACACTGTGAACACACACTGGAGCAGTGGGCAGCCATTGCTCCAGTGCCCAGAAACAAATTGGGGGTTCAGTGCCTTGCTCAAGGGCACCTCAGTCATGGTATTGAAGGTGGAAAGAGCGCTGTTTATTCACAATCCCCACCTTCAATTCCTGCTGGTGTGGGAATCGAACTGGTGGCATTTGGGTTACAAGCCCGACTTCTTAATATGACTGCCCAGTAATGAAGTGAGTATTTTTTATGAAAGGGTTTTTTATGCACCTATGCAATTGGCTTTCCTTAATAATGCTGCTAAAGTAAACATTAGGAATCATCATACCAGACAGAGAGGGGCAGGGCGAGCAGAGCTCATTTGCATTTAAGAGTGGTTTTGTGCTCCAGGGTTGAGGTCTTCACGGATCCAAAATTTCGTACTCGAACCCGAAGAGACCCGTAAATATGCTGGACGAAACCGACTCGGACCCGTAATTCATTTTAAAGTGGGACCCGAACCCGTGAAGACCCGAGAAATACCTTAAATGTACTAGTTGGACCCGAACCCGGCTGGGAAGACACAGACCCGACTGTACCCGATCGGCACATATTGCACAGCAAACTGCTATTAACTATAAATAAGTTGTGAAGGAAAAAACTTTTTGGCATAACTACTGTTAGTAGAGTTGCATACAGACCTCATTGCCAGTACATTTACATGTTAGGCTGTTCTTCTCTCTTGCCGACAGAAAGACCCTTTTTAATACACTATTCCAGCTTTAATATTTTAGGCTACTCGCAGTCACGGTCGGTGACGAATGACTAATGCAATACTTTTTTTTTTTCTCTAAGTCAACTTCAAGCATTGTGTTTACCCGGGACCCGAAGTAATAGATTTGGACCCAACCCGGACCCGGCTAACCATTTAAAAAATAGACCCGAACCCGCACAGGTCTCGGGTCCTCTGTGAAGAGCTCTACTCCAGGGTCACAAACAGTTATAACAAGTAGAATTAGGTACTTCTCCTTTAAGGCAGAACAGGCTCTCTTACTTCCTTATTGAAGAGGGCTGAGACAATACAAGGAGCGCAAGCTGTGAACATCGCATGTATGCATGTAAAGCCTGTTTAAATTTCTGTTGCTTTTTGTCTGTTTATTTCTGGTCAGTAACGCAGTTGTTAGTCAAGTGGTTTTGCAAACTACACCAGGTGTGCGTAGGATTGACGACACTGATAATAAAGAACCGCTGTGGAATATCAGACACGTGAGTTTCTGCTTACTCTTGGCTACAGCTTCTCATAGAAGCTATCTGGCCTCACTGATTAAAGCGTTACATTGTTAAAAAAAAAAAAAATCCTATTAAAATCCTAATCCTATTAACTCTTATATTAACCAATAGGCTAAACAGTATATACAAAAATTTAAACAAACTTCACCTAAAATACCTTGGATGACCCATGAAACAATTTCTAAAATTGTTGTCCCTGAAAGCCTCAAAAGGCTCCTAATGGAGTTTCAAAATCTGACCAAGCTGCTTCCGGTTCATGATCTACTCAGCCACCGGGACAACTAATGTATCGGTCATTACATCTGCAAGGTTATAAGTGGAAACCCATCCTTTGCTTGTTTCTGTGTGTTTGAGAAAGTGGAAGCTGATCCCGGAACTCAGACACCATTGTGTCTAAAAGACTGTGATGAGCTGAGACTGTGTTAGGACGGCCAAGCTTCTTTCTACAGATACGAATTACATGTTACTCTTAAATATGTAGCTACATCTGATGTTTCCTCTCAACGTGAAGTAGTTCATAAAAAGAGTGATTAAAAGTTTATTAATGTTTTGTTCTGTGCTTTATTTTGGACTCGTGATCTGTGGCGTGTAAAGATGGCATGCTCTATGAAACTCACTCACCCTCATCACGTTCTTCTGTGGAACACAAAAGCAGCCGTCTTTGAATGTATTTGCTGGTCTTTTGAATCGGTGGATGGTGCAGATTGTAAAAACACCAAGTGCTGAATGCATTGCAATAACCATGTTTCTTGGAGATTTTTGCATCATGCATCAATATGCTTATTTAACACAGATATCGCTCTGTTTGTCTGTCAGTGCTGTATGATGGAGAGCAGTGTGAATGTGACGTGTGCAGAGATTCAGATCACAGACGGGTTTGAGTTCAGAGTTCCTGCTGATAGATTCACTCTCCTCCATCAGTCTGACTGCGAACAGCTCTGGTTCTCACAGGTGAGAGTGTTTCTGTCCTCTCAAACTATACCATTATTCACAATTAAACTCATAATAATGCTTTATTTGATCAGGATGATCATCTGATAGCACTTCCATCAGATCCTCACAAACTGATTGATCCTGTGATTTCTGTCTCATCTGATCGTCTGGTTACGTCTCACTGTGTGGATCAACTTCGTCACGAGATCCACTGCGATACTTCAGGAGTAAATGATTTCTCTCTCAATATCAGATTAATCTGTTTTCATATTTAATTCATTAAAACTATTAGTCACACTTTATATTAGGTGGCCTTAACTATTATGTACTTACATCAAAAATGTAATTACATAATGGTTTTTTAAAAAGATAAGTACAATGTAAAAACATGTATGTACACGATAAGTACATTGTACCAAATGATTATTTGAAATGTAAGTACATAGTAGTTAAGGCCACCTAATGTGAAGTGGGACCCACTTTGGTAAAGTCTGTGTTGAATCTTCAAGGTAATGATGATGATTGTGAATGTGTTTTTCAGTGAGGAATCAAACTGCAGTGACTCCAAACTCAGGTGAGTTTCAGCTGATTATTCACTAATAAAACACTGAACATCTCATTCACATTCAATACACTTTCAATGATTTCTCTCATATTGGCTCATATTTGTGCTGTGTGGCGGTTTCGGTGAGCCGAGGCTGATCTCTTCAAACAAAAGATATTATTATAAGAACATTTTAAATGTAATTAGTATAAGACCTCTATAACTGCTAAAGAGTTTTCAGTAGTATTTAATACCATTTCTAGTGGCCTTGTTCAACTTGTCTGGCAATATATCTTCTAAATTTATGCTCTTGTCTATATATAAATATATATAACAGACTTCCTGTGAAGGCGAGGAGAGGAGCGGGTGTTTCTTACTGGGGTTGGCAACGGTTAAAGGAAAAAAAATGTTTTATAGATGTGCCTCGCTTTGCTAGAAATAGACGTTAACTGTCATTTGGTTTTACGTTTGACCTCAGTGTATGCGCAGATCAGGAAGTTCTGTGTTATATCTGTAAATCAAAAAGCTTATGACAAACAAGGCCGAACCGTGAAGAGCTCTCTCTGTTGATGAATGTCTCTAAACAAAGTCTCGGAGTAAATTACTTTGTTCATAACCTATTATCTGCATTTTTACTCTAGTTTCAAGTGCTGAACCTGACTGAGTTTTGCAAGGACACCGTCCAGGATTTCTAAGCAGCCGACAGCGCTCTCAATCTGAAGGTGAGGACAAATCTTTTGATCTGGAGTTGGATTTTGAGGAGATGTGTGTTGGTGAATTTATTAGTTATTCAGGCTAACTATAAATACAACAATAGCAATCTAACTTTGAGTGGAAATATGCATGATTGCTGCCTAAAAATATCACATAGAAAATAAGATATGATTTTAAAATCTTCATCTGGTGTACCACGTTAAAACACCCTTTCTTAGGTTTTGCACAGTTGTCATTTCTGTCCACTTTATCATTATTATTATTATAGCGGTAGTAGTAGTATTAGTAGTAGTATTTTTTAATGCATTTCTATCATAATGTTTTGGATCAACTTAAAAGGCCTCCTATGTAAATGCATGAAATTGTATTCCTTTTGAAAAAAAAAAATAAAATCAAAGAAATGGATGCACAATGTTGCCAACATAACGAAAAGTGTAACCACATAATTGGACAAACCAAATATAGTTTCTGAGGCTCTCCAGTTTTGCCAAACGAGCGTGAGGTCTCCCAATGCGCGCGCACCTCCTTCTCTTTTAATCTGCGTCTCTGTTCAGCGAGCGGCATTGGAGCAATTGCTCAGTGCAAAGAAAGATAAGTAATGGGAATCTGGTATTTCTATGTTCTTTATTTTTCCCAAGCGTCAAATAGACATGAACAAGTTATTTGAAAAACATCTATGACCTTTGAAACATGTCTAGTCTTCATGCTCTATGTCGAGTATGGTTTCACTAATAATAAACACATATTTGCTTAAACGCATCCATATTTGTCCATGCCAATGTTGATTAGAGTATTAAAAACTTTTAAAAGTATTAATTTAAGTTACATTTAGAACAGATAAAAATGTGTGATTAATCGCGAGTTAACTCATGACAACCATGTGATTAAGCTACTAAATATATTGTAGTAGCCTAAAACTTTTGTACAGCTGCTCTGCAACAATTTGTATTGTAAAAAGCGCTATACAAATAAACTTGAATTGAATTTAATTGATTAATCGTGATTAAAAAAAAAGATTGATTGACAGCCCTTATGTATGTGTGTGTATATATATATATATATATATATATATATATATATATATATAATATTATATTAATTATTATCAAGGGTGTAGGTTTGCTTCTATCATTGGTGGGAACCAGTGTTGGGCAAGTTACTTCCAAATTGTAATCCATTATATATTACTAGTAACTGCCTTTTAAAAGTAATAAGTTACATTACAATATTACTGTCTCTGAATTGTAATTTTACACTACTTTTGAGTTACTTTCACCAAAATATCTACAGAAGTATGACTAGGCGTTCTAAAATGCCAAAAAAATACTTTGCTGTTCATTATAGATCCAGTGGAGAGTAATTTGGTAGGTCTATATAGCAAAAAATTGTAAAATCTTATCAATAACACCGGTAAATAAAGCTAAATATTATAATGCACAAACAATAAACACAATACCTAGCATATAGGCTATTAAAAATGGTTTTCATAACAAAACGAGAATGAAGCAAACGGCATTGTTCTCACGCAGCCTATATCTCTCTCATTCGGCACGAATCTGTCTATATTCTCAGTGTATTAGAAGAATGCCAAACTATTATGTAAACGAGGGTTCGTAATTAACACGCTTAAAAACTTCTCTTCAAATGAGCAAATACGTGTTTGGCCCGAGCTTAGGCTGAATGCACTACATTATATTTGGTTGACTATTTTATGAACAGTTTGCACTTCTGTAGGCCTATGTGTGTGCATGAAGCAATCAAACACTGAAAACAAACATCATCAACAACAACAAAATAGCTTAAAGTTACTCTTGTCATTTTTGGTCATGCAGATCATTCGAAACGGCAGAGTTCACTTTTATTTCTGTCATCTCGGGTTTCATTTCCGTTAACTTTCTTATAGCGCCGCACCACACCTGGTGTAGTTTGCAAAACCACTCGACTAACAACTGTGTTACTGACCAGAAATAAACAGACTAAGAGCAACAGAAATATAAACAGGCTTTACATGCATACATGCGGCGCTGACAGCTTGTGCTCTTTCTATCGTTCTGCCTTAAAGGAGCAGTACCTAATTGTACTTTTTACTATATATATATATATATATATATATATATATATATATATATATATATATATATACTATGATTTAATAAAAACAGATTTGTAATGTTGCTTTTCTGCACTCATCCGCCGCTTTCTTTCTCTTCTTCGACTCCGCAGTTCTCTTCGTTAGTTTAGTGTTAGTGGCACCAGTCCAGGTGTTTCCAGGAGTTACTCATGCTATTTAAGAGTTTGGTGTTGCACAGATTGCACCTGGCTATGCATGCTTGTCCTTTTCTCTGATGAACAGAAAATAATGGGAGAGTGTCCATCTCACAATTGTAGAGTCATCTCAACCATCGAATTCCAGCAACAGGACATAGACAAACTAAAATAATGCAATAATATGGAATATTATGATTATGTATTGGGTCTGGGCTATAAGGCTCAAGTGTGGCTGAGATTTGGGGATTCTGGTTTACATACCAATGGTTGTCTTAATTATTCACAGTTTGGTTTGAGTTAATTAATGCAACAGTTTTTCAATAACAAAAAGAATATGTAAAAGTAGGGTATTTCGGGTAAAACTCGCCCCTGCTGTTGGGGCTAAAGGCACAATAATTGACAAGATAATTAATATGACTCACTTTTCCATTTGTTGACATGGTTCGATTCAGATGGTAAATATCATTTTTTGTCATAGTGGTTGTCCAACTTACCAGATAATCACCACGTTTATAATGAAACCATCATATATACTTACTACAGTATATGTGTCACGATCCAGGCGGGGTTGAGGAGTGGAGAATGATGAGGAGAACCGGAGTAAATGAAAACGTAAATAGTTTATTAAATAAAACACTGTAACTAATACAAACAAAAACCGGGAGTATAAGATGAGCACATGAAAACAAGCAAACAGAGGTAACAGAATCATTGACGGACAAATGGGGAGTGCACACACAGACTCTTAAATATACTGAAACGGGGGCGTGGTCACTAACAAGATAACAAGATAACAAGGGGGAAATACAAATAAGGGCATGACTGAACTAACTAAACAATACCAAAAGGGGGAGACAAGGACTAAACCATATAAGCTAGAACCATAGGGGAAAAGACACTAGGAAAACATGACAGAACACAGACATGATAGTGACAATATGGTAAGACATATCAAATAAAATTTGTTTCTGTAAAACTATATTAAATTATTTTGGGATCTACTTCAGTGCTTTCAGAATCTTCACTTTTATTTCATTTTTAGAAGATTATGTTTTTGTATTTTAAAATATGTTAATGACAGTAGCCTATATTTATTTGTGGATTCTTGTATTGATCAAAATAAGCAGAAATAGTAAAAACCTTGCTAACGTGATTGTTTATATGCGCTTTTGGAATTGTTTTATCCCAATTTCAATATGAAAAGAAAGCTATACCTGTATTGTGTGTTTGAATGTGTTGCAACTTGCTTGAGCAACTTAATATACAAATGTAGACGTCAAGTGCATCGTGTTGTGTTTGTGGTAAACAACCGCGAATCAGGAACATACTGCAAACACATCCTGTGTCAATGCAAAATGAGTCTGTGATGCTTCTGCACCGCATAGCTACTAAATGTAACGCACACAGACTGCAGACGGTTATGACCACATCATGGGAGACGTGAGAGGCGTAGGCCTACTTATACGTTGCTTTAGCATCAGGCGCGAGACGAGTCAAACGAGCGTAGAAATGACACCGGAAACAAATCAGCTTCAGTAGAACAACTGTGAACTGCGGTCTGATGAGATGTTGTTAGGATATATGTCAGTAAAACTAACTTTTCTGTCCTGTCTGCAAATTCTCTGTGCTCAATGCTTTTGAATATGAGGCCACGCATATCACTTCATCATAAATAAAGCACAAAAGAAACTACAAACATAGTTCTGTCATCAGTTAAGTCATGAAATTATCAAAAAGGCAATAAAAGCTGCAAACAGTGCATGTACGTATATGCATCACATTAAAGAACATTTCTCAAATGCATATACTAAAATATATTCTGCGTTTCGAGATCACAATACTGATACACAAGCTGATAGGCTGTGTTTATTATTATTATTTATTTGTAATTTAATGCACAAGTAAATGTGAGCACAGTGCATTTATGTTAGAAAATATGCACTAATTTGTTTTTTTCTAATTCATTTGTAAAGTACAAACGAAAGATTAAACCATTTTTATATTCTGGCATTTATGTGCTGTTGACTTCCAGTCTTTTTTTTTTTTTTTTCACATTTTTATCACTATTTCCATGTCTCATCCATGAGTATGCAATGGTAGAGAACAAGCTTTTGAGGGTTTTGAGAACCATAACCAAGCTGACTGTGCAATAGTGAATAGTGAACCCCTACAAAAATAGTCAAATTCACTCAGTATTATTTGATCTAATTCAAAAAATTAGCTAAAATTAAGTAGAAATGAGTTGTATTAAGTTGTGTTTTATTCACTAAAAAACTCCAGTACTTTATAGTCAAACACATGTTTATATTGAAGATTTCTGTGCCACCCCAGACTGGTTGCTGGTTGCTGTCCAGATTTTTAATGTTAAATAAAATAAAAAAGACTGAATGGAAGATGCCCTGATTTAATTGGAAAAGCTGTCTGTTATCTGAAAACAACTTTTTTTATTATTATTTTTTATTATTATTCTAAGGAGGCTAATCCTGATTGTACTGTGTATTATTTTGTCTTCTGGGCAAATTTCATCTTCACAAAGCCAAAACCATTCAGTGCAATTCCAAATTTAGTATGTTCTCCTGTGAAATAGTCCCTTTTGCATTCAAAGGCTGCAAAAACATATAGCATTATTGAGCCATTTTGTGACAAAGTGTTGTAGTTTGTGTACTTTTGTAATGCTCTTATCGGAACAGAGAATAATAACACTAGGACAGAAACAATTTAAATCGGGATGTTAGAGTGTATTACGGAAATCCCGGAGCTTCAGGAGGAATCCTTCAACTCTCATCTCTTATTTTGGCCCGCTCTATGTAGCCTATAAAATATTTAGTCTGTCTTGTTTGAATATTTCACTTTAATAATGACGCCTTTAAAGTATGTACTCTTTTGGTGAAGAAAACGTACACGCTTTTGAGTGTGTAGTAGAAAAGTAGACCAGCTTTGGGATATAATGTAATGATTATGCTATTACGCTGTTGTTACCTCACGTGTGATGACTGTCAAGTAGTTTTTGAGTTGTTAATCGCCAGATCTATGCTAAGAACATTAGCGTGTATGCTAACATGTGTACAAACTGTATGTGTGTGTGCGTCTGTGAGGGAGAGAGAGTGGGAGAAATAAAGTATGTGCTTTCCGTACATAATAAAACATAATTTTGTGGATAAAAAAAACACAGATTATGTCCATGATTTTGCCTATAGTTTTGCTGTAAGGACCTTTGAAATAACTCAAATGGTGTGGCGAAGTGATACACATGTAATGTGGTCAAGTTCTGCCTGGAACTACGTTCGCCGTGTGTTTCCCTGAAAATAATGCACACCTCTAGAACGTTCTTCAGCCAATCAGATTCAAGCATTCAACGGCCCCATTGTATAATGAACAATTATTGGATAGATAGCGAAACACGAGTGTAGGTGGACACTGGCAGGCTGTTAGACAAAGACCTCTTAGTTAGGTCGTCGAACGCAGACAGGGAAGTCAGAAATTGCTTTATTCATTCTATACGATTTATGTGTGTTGTCTTTTTGCTCCGCTATTAGTGATTATTTTCCTCTTGAATATAGTAGATTGCCTGTGCTGGTTTTTACACATAGTGCATGTGATTTATGCTTGGAGTTTCTAACTATGTGTGCTGTGCATCTGCATAGATTGTATTAATGTTCATAGACATGGTCATACACAGGCTTAGGTCGAACATAGGCAAGCAGGAATACAAAGGTCAAGACACAAGAGTAATTCTAGACAGGGAAGGGTCGATCGGCAGCGAATGTAATCGAGGGGGCTAGGCAAAAGGGCAATCCAATAGGCAGGCTAGAATTCAAACAAGGAGCGAACAATGTCCGAAAAGACAAGACGAAGGGGTAATCCACAACAGGTGATAATTCCAGAGCTAGGATAAACAAGACTCAGTGAAACCGACTGGAAACCCATTTGAACTAGAAACTCTGAGGGCTCTGTAAAGTAGCTAACACAAAGAGTGCAAAACACTTCATACGGTTGGGAATTGGTTACAGCAGTGTGTGTAATGAGGGAGGTGGAGCATGGGAAGTGTAGTCCAGGCCAGGGTGACATGTAACAGTCTGTTTGTGAGAGTCCATGAACTGAGAGAGTGATATCTGGTGACAAGTGGACAGAATTATTGACATTGTGGGGAATGGCATGCAGTCCCCACTAGAGAAAAAAAAATGATTAAAAATAGTAAATGATGTGTATGCATGATGTAACAATGCAAGCAGGTTTTCTGAAAGGGGCAGGTTTAGGCTTAGGGTTGGGTTAAGCTATAAAAAAAATATTCAGTAAATCAGTTATTTTGTTTTTAGTGTTTTTAGCAAATGCACCGGGATAACACTGTCAACACATTATCCACAATTTTAACTTCTGCACCCAACAACAGCATCCACCAGCAAACCTGAATTAGCCCCAAAACACCAGAGATTCTATTTGATTTGATGCACAGCCTGATTTTTTTTTAAACACTTTGATCTTATTCTTCTTGATAGAACTGTTTGAAAGAGATGGCAGAGATCAACTTCAGTCAAGATCAACATCTTTATCCAGTGATCCGGATTCTCCTGATGGGCAGAAACGGTTCTGGGAAAAGCTTATCTGGAAACGTTATACTGGGAGAAGACTTGTTTAAAGAGCATGAAGCTGAAGTTTGTGAGGGTCAAACACAGATCAGTGGGAAGCAGGTTGCTGTGATTGATTGTCCAGATCTACTGGATCCACATCTGAATAAAGAACAGCTGGAGACGATGAAAGCACAGCTTATTTCGAGATGTTCAGCAGGTCTCAGTGCAGTTCTGATCACCGTTCCTCTAGAGAAACCTGCGCAAAATGAGGAAGAGATCCTGGATTATATTCAGTGTTTATTTGGTCCTGAAGTTCAGAAGTACATCATGATTCTGTTCACACTCAAAGATGATCTGGATGAAACAACTGATGAACATCTGAAACACCAAGAGCATGAGGATCTCCAGCGACTGGTGACTGAATGTGGAGGAAAGATCCACTGTTTCAATAATAATAATAAGAAGATGAAAGGTCAAGTCCAAGAACTACTGCAGAAGATGGAAACCATGATGATTGAAAACGGTGGGATGTTTATCATGAAACAAATGAGGAGAACAGACAGCATGGCCAGCATTGTTAATTGTAAGTCGTTTTATTGTTGTGAAATGACATTCTTGTTTTTTTCTGGTTATGATTATGAACACAAATTAGGTCAAAATGGAAAACCAAATTAATATTTACTGCACTAATATAACATTAATGAAGCTATGTTTAATTACATGTAAAGTTACATGCCAGATAAAAGTATATGAGAAAGCTGTTAATGAGGTTTAACCCTTGTGCGACCTTATGGATTTTAGTTTTGTTTTTTGTTACAAGTGTGTCTGTGTTAATGCCAACTGCATGAATCTTGGCTCAGGTGTGTATTTTTATTGAAATTGTTATATTTCACCCTCATTTCCTTCAAAAAAATTAATTTTACCCTCCGTACAAACAACTCACACAAAAATGTCCACATTGAAACCCATTAAAACTGCAATTTTTTTAACCCAGGGCCATTTGACTATAAAATGATGCAATTTTTACTAGATTGTGCCAATTTTTTTTTATTTTTTTATTTTTTTCACATTTGGCATATAAAAGAAATACTCGCTTTTTTGTGTTTTCTGCTTATGCATATTATAGTCAATTGGAAAAATAATGCAGCTATAATTGTGTGGGTATGTTGGTAAGGATGTCAGAGTGTGGTTTGCATGTGTTTACTGAAAATTTAATGTTTGTAACTAGTTTGAAAGAAATGATATTGTACTGGCAATCAAAAATCCCACTCCATGTATTTGAGTCTCACCCTTGGCAGGGTCATAAGGCCATCAATGAGGTCTATCAATGAGGTCAAAGAAGGTTAATGAGCTTTGAGGACTTTTCTTTTTCACCCAAACACACATCTAATACCTTGATTGCACTTTGTTATTTGTTATTGTTTTTGTGCAGAGATAAAAGGTGAGCTTGAATTTGATGTAGAAGTTCAGACGGCTCTAAACACATTGTTTTTGTTTTCACCTCAGGAAAATGCTGATTGTGTAGTCTGGTAGATTTTAAAGTTTGAGTGTTCGCACAGCCCAGGCAGGTGTTCGCAAAGCAAAACCTAGACATATTTGGTGCTTGAGGGCTTGGTCATTTCATTGCTTGCAAGATGAAGAGACGTTACTCAGCAGAGGAAGCTCTGGAGCTAGTGTTGCCCACTGACAGTCAGCATTATGGAAAGAATCCAGCTTTTAAAGCATTACAATTCTGAAAATGAATGAATGTTTGGTAATTATGAATAGAAGAGATGCTGAGAAAAAAACAACAGTCAGTGAAAGTAGAAAAAAAATATGAATATAACATTTCTATGACAGTTTTTTGACATGGACATTTTTGTCCATTGTGGCCCTAAGTGTTAGTTTTTGTTTGTTTGTTTGTTTGTTTGTTTATTTGTTTGTTTGTTTGTTTTAATCTGACAACAAAAAAACAACTGTGGCATTATGTAAACAAACCAGCATTTAAAGGTTTAAAATTCTGAAAATTAATGAATGTTTGGTATCTATGGATAGAACAGATGTTGGTTAAAAAATCAAAATCAGTCAAAGTTGAAAAAAATAATAAATCATATTTTTATGGCTGTTTTTGGACATGGATATTTTTGTCCATTTTGCACCTGTGTGTAACTTTTTTTTTTTTATGCACGAGGGTTGAATAAACATCATGTTGAGTGATCTGATGTTTCTGTTGTAGTTTCAGGAGAGACTGCAAATGAGTTTAATATGAAGAAAGACCAAAAAAATGGATCTAGGCCGATTGACACAATGATCACCATCATCTGCAGAAACGAATGCTTGGATAAAAATATACATCAGAAGAAACAGCAGTGTGAATGGTTTCCTCAATCAGAACAGCAGAAAATATACCAGCGTTCAGATGAAATACTGAATCAGACACACAACGGTGAGTGTGAGCAGAGCTGGGTCACTGTGTTTTTAATTGATAACCACTCTTTCTGTCTTATGAAGGTCACATTATTATCAAATATATTACTCTAAGCTGTTGTTTTTTTTTTGCATCAATTTGCACTGATTTTTTTCTCGCACTTGTAAAGGTCAGTCTTTGAGGTTTTTTGTCATAATTCCCCTCGTGATCATGTTAATCTGTATCATTTCACGTAAAAGATCCTCAGGTGAGTCATGAGTATTTAATTTAGTTTAAAAAAATAAATTAGGATTCTTATAAAACAAAACGTCTAGGTTACGTAGGTAACCCTCGTTCCCTGAAGGAGGGAACGGAGACGTTACATGGGAATTCGCTTAGAATCCAATCATCTCTGAGCCTTATACAAAAGGCCGATGAAAATTGGCGAGTGGCATTTGCATGACGTGCCACGCCCCGTACATACGGGTATAAATAGCGACGTCATGCGCCAGTCAGACAGGTTCTTCGCTGAGGAGCCGGGATGAGCCGGCGTCAGTGCGACGACAGGGACGTGGCAGGGGATGTAACGTCTCCGTTCCCTCCTTCAGGGAACGAGGGTTACCTACGTAACCTAGACGTTCCCCTTCAGTCGAATCACTTCGACGTTACATGGGAACTGACCCTATGGAACAAGCCACGTCCCAGCGCCGCGTTACGCAACGACCACGTGCCGGCAGGTGGACGTGTCAACAGGCGGACGTTAACGTAACCTTCCCAACGCCCTGGGGCCCGAGAAGGGGGGGTCCCCAGGGATGCCAGAAACTGAAGCAGGGGTTGGGGGGGCGGAGACATGAATTCTGTCCATGTGAAAATAAGAAATTCAATATATCCATAAGGGGTTTTAGGGATATACGAGGAAAACAGAGGCCTTCTGGTTGACCCCTGGAAAAATATAAAGAAAAATAGCCACAACCTGCGGGGCGAAGGAGACCCGGCAGGAGCACAGTCAAGAACTACTCCGCGTCTAGCCCGGACTGTGGGGCATGGAGGACCCAGGTTCGCCGGAGGGAACAAACTGGGAGATAGCGCACGGATCCACATGGGAATGGCGCAGCAAGCCGACACTAGCCGTCCTCCCGGTCACCTGTCAGAACTCGGGAGGAGACGGCCTCTAAGCGAAGGTTGTAAAACCTGGCAAAGGTATTCGGTGTCGCCCAGCCGGCAGCTCTGCAAATGTCTGCTAATGAGGCGCCATGTGCCAATGCGTAGGAAGATGCAACACTCCGTGTGGAGTGGGCATGCAAGCCTAAGGGGCAAGGCTCTCCCTGATATAAGTAAGACAGGGAGATGGCTTCTACCACCCAATGCGCCAACCTCTGTTTGGAGACAGCATTCCCTTTCTGCTGACCTCCGAAGCAGACAAAGAGCTGCTCAGTGCGTCTGAAGTGCCGAGTGCGGTCTACGTAAGTGCGCAGAGCACGGACTGGGCACAGAGACGCAATAGCTGGGTCTGCCTCCTCCAAGGGCAGAGCTTGCAGGCTCACCACCTGATCGCGGAAAGGCGTGGTGGGAACCTTGGGCACATAGCCGGGCCGGGGCCTCAGGATGACGTGAGAATCGCCGGGCCCGAACTCCAGGCACGCTTCGTCGACAGAGAAAGCTTGCAGATCCCCCACCCTCTTGATGGAGGCCAACGCAGTCAGGAGCGCTGTCTTTAATGACAGAAACTTAAGCTCAACTGAGGCGAGGGGCTCGAAGGGAGGTCCCCGCAGGCCCTGGAGGGCGACGGAGAGGTCCCAAGAGGGTACGAGGCGCGGTCTGGGAGGATTGATCCTCCTAGCGCCTCTGAGGAATCTCACGACCAGAGGGTGCTTACCTAGGGATGATCCATCCACTGCATCGTGATGTGCGGCAATAGCGGCAACATACACTTTGAGAGTCGAAGGGGACAGCCTGCGCTCCAACTTCTCTTGCAGGAAGGAAAGCACAACTGCAATCGTGCATCTCTGTGGGTCCTGTTCTCGTGAGGAACACCAGTCGACGAATAGACCCCACCTCAGTGCGTACGCCTGCCTTGTAGAGGGGGCTCGGGACTGAGTGATGGTTTCTACCACGGCCTGTGGAAGGCCGGCGAGGTCTGAAGCGTCCCGTCCAGGAGCCAGACGTGCAAGTTCCATAGATCGGGACGTGGGTGCCAGATAGTGCCCATCCCCTGAGAAAGAAGGTCCTTCCTCAAGGGGATTTTCCAGGGAGGGGCTGCCGCGAGGGAAATGAGTTCTGGGAACCAGGTCCTGGCAGGCCAGTATGGGGCGACCAGGAGAACCTGCTCCTCGTCCTCCCTGATCTTGCACAGGGTCTGTGCAAGGAGGCTCACTGGGGGAAAGGCGTACTTGGGCCCCGGAGGCCAGCTGTGGGCCAGAGCGTCCCTGCCGAGGGATACCTCGTTGAGGGAGAAGAACTGCTGGCAGTGGGAGGATTCGGGGGAGGCAAACAGATCTATCTGGGCCTCCCCGAAATGCCTCCAAATCAGCTGGACTGTCTCGGGGTGGAGTCGCCATTCTCCAGGGAGGGTGGACTGCCGTGAGAGCTGATCGGCTGCACGGTTGAGTTCCCCCGGAATGTGAATGGCTCGTAGCGATTTCAGCCACGTTTGACTCCAGAGGAGCAGACGGCGGGCGAGTTGTGACATGCGACGGGAGCGGAGGCCGCCCTGGTGGTTGATATAAGCCACAGTCGCAGTGCTGTCGGTACGCACAAGTACGTGCTTCTGACGCAACGTCGGTCGGAAGCGACGAAGGGCCAGAAGCACAGCCAGCAACTCGAGGCAATTGATGTGCCACTGCAGTCGAGGTCCTGTCCAGGAGCCCGAAGCTGCTTGCCCGTTGCACACAGCACCCCAACCCGTGGAGGAGGCATCCGTGTAAACCACGATGTGCCTGGACACCTGCCCCAGGGGTACTCCGGCCTGGAGAAAGGCAGGGTCTGACCACGGGCTGAATAGGTGGCGACACTGCGGGGAAACGCCAATCCGGAGTGTGCCACGGTGCCATGCCCGTCTCGGGACTCGGTCGTGTAGCCAGTGCTGAAGCGGTCTCATATGAAGCAAGCCCAGCGGCGTGACCGCGGCCGCAGCTGCCATATGCCCCAGGAGCCTCTGAAAAGTTTTTAGAGGAACCGCTGTCTTGTGCCTGAATAAATCTAGACATCTCAGCACCGATTGAGCGCGCTCGTTGGTGAGACGGGCTGTCATGGAGACCGAGTCCAGCTCCACACCGAGAAAAGAGATCCTCTGCACTGGGGAGAGTTTGCTCTTTTCTCGGTTGACCTGAAGGCCCAGGCGGCTGAGGTGCTGAAGTACCAGGTCCCTCTGGTCGCATAGCGCCTCTCGAGAGTGGGCTAAAAGAAGCCAATCGTCGAGATAGTTGAGGATGCGGAAGCCTGACAGCCAAAGAGGGGCCAGGGCCGCTTCCGCAACTTTGGTGAAAACGCGAGGAGAGAGGGACAGGCCGAATGGGAGAACTTTGTACTGGTATGCTCGACCCTCGAACGCAAACCGAAGAAAGGGCCTGTGGCGAGGAAGAATCGAGACATGAAAGTACGCGTCCTTCAGGTCGATGGCTGCAAACCAATCCTGGGGACGAATGCATGAGAGCATGCGCTTCGTCGTAAGCATCTTGAACGGCAGCCTGAGAAGGGACCGATTCAGGACTCTGAGATCCAGGATGGGTCTTAACCCACCACTCTTTTTGGGCACGATGAAGTAGGGACTGTAAAACCCTGACCTCATCTCGGCTGGAGGGACAAGCTCGATCGCATCCTTCGCCAGTAGGACTGTGACCTCTGCACGCAGGACAGCGGCGTGGGTGTCTGAGTGGACACGGGTGTGAAGGACACCTCTGTACCTGGGCGGAGCTTTGGCGAACTGAATCGCATAGCCGAGACGTACCGTCCGTATCAACCACCGCAAGGGGCTGGGAAGCTGAAGCCAGGCTCCCAAGCGCCTCGACAGGGGTGTCAAGGGAACGTTGACCGACGTGACCGTGGTGGGGCAGCCTGGGGGGGGAACAGGGAGGGGAGACAAGCTGCTCTGAGCAGGGCCTACCTTCTTCCCAGGTTCCCGCGCTGGCGACAGACAGCTCCGTGTCCGGCTCCGAGAGGGCATCCTGGTGCCGCCCGGAACGGGAACACGGGGCCGAGACCCCGGAGGTGAAGGAAATTGCTCTTTTATTGAAGTTGTGGGTACCGCCGACCCGTGGGCCGGCGGCAGCGTTAAAGTGCACAACAACCCCCGGCCCTCCACCGGGAGCGGGTAGATGTTCTCGTCCCCTGAAGAACAAACTTCTCCACCTCCGGGTTGCCCGCGTCAGGGACGTTTCGCGGCTCTTTTGCGGGTGTTCTTTGCAGGTCCCTGAGAGGCGGGCGGCGCCCCACCCCCGCGGCCGGCTCGACGTCGGGCCGTCTCCTTCTTGGGTTCAGCAGGCGACGGAGCAGGTTTGGTGGGGGCCGCGGGGGGGCGCCCTCGGCGACGAGCGGAGGAAGGCTGAGCCACCGGCGGCAGGATGGGTTTGGACTCGCGGCGGGGCAGGATGTGTTGGATGGCCTCCCTCTGCTTCTGGACTGCCGAGAACTGCTGGGCAAAGTCCTCGACAGTGTCGCCGAACAGGCCACTCTGGGAGACAGGAGCGTCAAGAAAGCGAGCCTTGTCGACGTCTGCCATCTGGGCCAGAGTGAGCCATAGGTGTCGCTCCTGGACCACGGCTGTGGACATCACCTGACCAAGGGAACGCGCCGTGACCTTCGTCGCCCGTAGGGCGAAGTCGGTGGCGGCGCGGAGTTCTTCCATAACTCCTTGGTCGGGGCCACCCTCGTGCAGCTGTTTCAGGGCCTGGGCCTGATACACTTGTAAAATCGCCATAGCGTGCAGGGCGGTGGCGGCCTGTCCAGCGGCGTGAAAAACGCGGCCCGCAAGAGCGGACGAACGCTCACACGCCCTGGACGGGAGATGCGGACGATCCCGCCAGGTGGCAGCGCCGCGCGGGCACAAGTGCACCGCTACAGCGCGCTCGACCCGGGGAATCGCTGCATACCCCCTGGCCGCCCCGCCATCGAGGGTGGTGAGGGGAGAGGAGCTGGGGCGGGGCCGTGATGAAAAAGGGGCCCGCCAAGATCTTGTCAGCTCCTCGTGCACCTCCGGGAAGAATGGGACCGAGGGAGGGCGAGGTGGAGCCGCGGGGGCCCTCCCCAGGAACCAATCATCCAGCCTAGAAGGATCGGCCGGGGGCGCCTGGGGCACCTCCAAACCGATCCCCCTGGCGGCCCGGAGAAGCATAGTCGACAGCTCGACGTCCACCTCAGACGGAGCGGCCGCCGGGGGGTCGCGCCACCGAAGCGTCCGCCTCACCGACCGACTCTCCCTCTGATGCTGCGGTCGACATCTCATCCTCCGCAGGAGCACCGAAGGAGACGCTCAGCCCGCTGGGCGGGGAAGCGTACTGCTCCGGGAACTCGACGGGACCATGCTGTGTGACAAAAGACCGCAGGGCTTTCTGGGCCGGCGGTGCGTTCTGCACGGTGACTGTTAAGTCCCCCCCGCGTCTCGCCGCGGTGGCCGAAAAGCATTGGCGGCTTAACGACGGACCGCGGGAGGAAGACGGGGGGAGCCGCCTCGCGAACGAGCGGCGGGACTTCAGCATGGTCATGGTCATGCATTCGCAATGAATGCATTCACCATCCATGAACGCTGCCTCAGCGTGCTCACTCCCCAAACACGTGAGGCAGTGATCATGTCCGTCCGCAGGAGGGAGGAAACTACCGCATCCTGAAGCGCACGGCCGAAAAGCCATTCTGAAAAGAACGTCTTACGGCCGCGAGAAATTGCTCTTTTAGCTCCCGGTCTGCCCAGGGAAAAAGCCGCGGGGCGGCTGTGCACTCAACGGGAGTCTTATCGCTGGAAAGCAGAGCGGCTGTATGGCTGTGAAAACGGCAGCCCGCAGGAGATCGCTGACGGCTGTCAAAGAATCTCTTTTAGTAAGGCAGCACGTCAGGAGAGAGAGCAGGAACTCTTTGAAGATTCTGGAAGAACTCTTTGAAGAAAATCGGCTCTTGTAGAGAGACAACAAGCTCAACATCAGACCGGATCTGAAGCGAAGAAGCTGTCTGACTGGCGCATGACGTCGCTATTTATACCCGTATGTACGGGGCGTGGCGCATCATGCAAATGCCACTCGCCAATTTTCATTGGCCTTTTGTATAAGGCTCAGAGATGATTGGATTCTAAGCGAATTCCCATGTAACGTCGAAGTGATTCGACTGAAGGGGAACTATCATAATAAGTGTAAGTGCATATATGTTATCTAAGTCAATGTGTTTCTCTCAGGGATCTTGAATCTGATGAGGAGTCAACGATGAACGGTCAGATAAATGATCATACCTCATTTCCTGCAGGAATCTGAGCAGTCCAGCACCAATTTTCTCTAGTTAGTTATATTCTTCAGAATTACATTAAATAAGGAAAATAAGAAAGGCAGTTTTTATATTATATATAATATATAATTATTAGGGCCGGGACTCGATTAAAAAAATTAATCTAATTAATCAGAGGCTTTGTAATTAATTAATCTAAATTAATCGCATTTTAATCGCATATAAATATTTGACCTGAGAACAGTGAGAAGTAAGTTTTTTCATATGGATTTTTAGTATACCATTGAATAATGACTGAATACATAAACTTAAGCAACAAAATATTGTTTATTTTTGTTCAACCAAGTCCAACAGACCAGTGCAATATTGCCATTAAGTGTAGCAATAGGATACAGTGTTTCCCCTAGGTTTCCATACTTTTTTTCTCGGTACTTTACCCTACTTTGTGTAATAACGTTTATTTAACATAAACCATTTATTTCAGTGAAAAAATAAATCCAAAACTCTCTATTTTGACATTTTGAACAATAGGGCTTTACAATCTTTTGCTATTTTTTTTTTAAAGAAATTCTTGTTTTAATTTTTCTCATAATCAATTGAAAGCATAAACATTTATTTATTTTTAATCAAATGAAAAATAAACCTTTTTAATTGGCAAACAAACAAGAGGTTTGCTGTTAAAATCAATAAATAATAATAATTTAACATTTAAATAATAATCGTAGTATTTTTTTTTCTACAATTAAGTGGTTAATCTTGTTGTTATATTTAATTTTTTTTATCATATATATTGTTTTTTTTAATTATTTAAATAGGAATATTGTTCTGTTTCATGTTAAACCGTACTTTTATTTTGACAGGTTGCCGTGAAGTTTCTGTGTGTAAAGTAGGCCCTATGATATGATGCTAGTTTTCTCCAATGAAACGGTAAAAGTGACTAACTGACAGTAGCTTTGGAGATTGAGTCTATCTGTTCATTTGAGATGCAAATGCCAAAAATTTACGGGAGCATCACGCTTGCAGTAAAAAAAAAAACGCGTCTCTGCCATTCTAACATACAGAGGCAAACCGTACATGCAGGATTCATATTAAAACGGTCTTTTTGCATTTCAGTTTTCACAGACACTAGTCCATATCGCGATTTGAATTAAGTGACAGACCAACTTTTGATTTATCAATAAAAAAATCGATGAATTTACGTGGTATTCCGCGCTATAGTAAATTCGTTTTTTATGAATGGAGTCCGCGATCCAGTCCGTGTTTTCTTGGAGGAGACATTGTAAACGCGCCCCCCTAAGATAATGGTAGGGAAAACACTGGGATATTTAGAAATATACTAGCCTACATTTCAGAAATTCAGGTACCCTATAGGTAGGTAGACCTTCTGTAAAAGCATTGAGGTGATACTTGAGGCTCGATGTGCTGCGGTGATATGCGCATAAACGCTAGTTGGTGCTCCAGTATAATCGGTCCGCTGAAACTCATCCAGTGAGAAACGTTCCGCGGTGCTAAATTAAGTGCGATTAAAATGCGTTAAAAAAATTTAACGCGTTATTTTTGTGTAATTAATTAATCTTAATTAACGCGTTAAAGTCCCGGCCCTAATAATTATATCACATAATCAAATTTGGGAGAAAATGTTCTTATCTTCAAATCTAATGCATTTTCTCTCTTACAGGTTCAGCAGAGACTGAAGAGAAACTGAGGATTGTTCTGCTGGGAAAAACTGGAGTCGAGAAAAGTACAACTGGAAACAATCTTAGGAAGAGGAAGAACAATAATAAAAGAGAAATGAAGGAACAGACGAAGAGAAGAGAAGAGAAGAGAAGAGAAGAGAAGAGAAGAGAAGAGAAGAGAAGAGAAGAGAAGAGAAGAGATAAAATTATGAAAAAACTGTAATGAAAGAAAAACAGAAATAGACAAGCTGATGAACAGAATAGAGAATAAAATACAGAATCATGAAACAGAGAGGAAGAGACGAGAAAAAGAGTTTAATGAGAGAGAAAGTGATATAATCAGATACTGAAAAGAAAGAAAGAAAGAAAGAAAGAAAGAAAGAAAGAAAGAAAGAAAGAAAGAAAGAAAGACAAGTTCTTAAATCTAAACACACACAAAAAAACGATTGAAAGGAGAAAAAGAAGATCTTCAAACTAAACATATAGATAAAAAAGAGAGATATGAGAAGAGACAAAGAAGATCTTCAATCTAAAAATGAAGCAGAAAAAAAACAAGATGAAGATCCTAATGGAGAAACTGAACAGAGAAAGAGAAGAACTGATGAAGAAGATAATGAAGATGGTGATAGAGGAAGAACAGAATCAGGGCAAAGAGAGGAAGAGAAGAGAAGAGGAAAAGCGTCAAAGAGGAGTTTAAAATGAAATAAGGGAAGAACTAGAGACTGTACAGAAAGAAAAAGAAAATCTACAGACGGAAATAGACAAACTGATGAACTGAACAGAATAAAAGACAGAATCATGAAACGGAGAGAAAGATAAGTGTTTAATGAAATAGAAGAACGATATAAAACACTAATGAAAGAGAAAGAAGAGAATGAGGAACAGATGAAAGAGAAGATTAAGAGAATGAGAGGAATTGGAGAAACAGAAACTAGAGGAAGATTCAAAGACTGCAGAGTGAAATGGAGGGAATAATCAGAGTGAAAGAGAGAATAGAAAGAGAGAGACGAGAACAGCTAGAGGATTTAGAGAAGAGACTGAAAGAAGAAAGACACATGAGAGAAGATCAACAGAAGACTCTTGAAGACAAACTGAAACTCCTTGAAGAACAGCATGAAGATGAACTGAAGAGAAGACGAGTGGAGTGGAGAGAGGAATATGAGAGAGAGGAAGAGGAGATGATGAGGAAGATCTGCTCTCAAACTGATCATTCACTACAGGTGAGTCTTCAGAGAAACATGGAGGGCCTCATTTATAGAGTGTCTGATCGCTCAGATTTGATCTTATATAAATCCAAGCCAACACTAGTATTTGTAAATCCTGCCTTTGGAGTGGAAAAGTGATTATTGTCACATCAGAGTTTGAGCAGACGTACACACTTTTTCTTGGTTGAGTACTGCAGGTTTTTGGAAATGTAAGGTTCTTGGAGGTTCTTGGAGCTCGCTGTTCTGAATTAAAGGGGTCATCAGAAGCCCATTTCCACAAGTTGATACGATTCTTTAGGGTCCTAATGAAAAGTCTATAACATACTAAAGGCAGTAAAACCTTTATTTCTTTTTCACACATAGTATGTTTTACACACAGAGTTTTGATTAATAAAGTGTAATTTTCACTACTGCAGAATATTATATTATATTATATTATATTATATTATATTATATTATATTATATTATGGCATCAAGACAATTCCAACATCCTGCGCCATTTGAAAATTGATGCTTTTGAATGTTGTCGTCACATATACAGCTTCATATCCATCAGTTTTCTAACGCAGTCACTTTCCTGAATTAACACTGAGCAAAACAGGTTATGTCAGTTTCTTAAATGTAATGCAAATCAAAAGACTTGTTGGCTAATAACAATCAAATGAAAGCACTATAAACCAAATCAACGGATGGATTTACTCTTGTTTATGATAGGCCTTGTTCCAAAAGCACCTAGCAACAAATTTTGCTATGTTTATCATTTATTTGGCAACTTTTGATAAGGGACTTAAATGATGAAAAGGCACATTTACCATTTAAATTATAAAAAGAGAAAACCAAAGATGCCTAGTAGTACACACATCACGTCAATTAACTTAGCTTCTATTTGCAATTCTTTATTTAATAATAATAATAATTTAGGGAATTAATAATTGTTCATTTATGATGCACTTTGTAAGTAGCTTGTACTTGCCATTGTTGATGTAGGCCCACACTGTAAGAAAAATATCTAGAAAAATGGAAAAGATTATTATTCAGACATTGTCCATTGTCTGTTGTAACCCTGTAATCCAAAAACACAAAATATAAAAATATTTACAGAACATCCCTTCATATTAACTATTTTACAGACTTTTCTCAGAGTGTAGCACACTAACTAACTACTAATACACTGCATAAAACTATGATTGTTCAGAATGTGTAGCTTTACTAGATATTTTTTTTATAATCGCTCAGAAATGTGTATGTTTTTAATAATTCTGTGTATTTAAAAATAGTTATTTATATTTGATTATATTATGCATTTATATTGTTTTACAAACAAATCTAAACTACATATATTACTAACATATAGTATTTATTAGTTAATTAGTTAAGTCATTATTAGTTAATCACCATCACCAGTTTGTGTATTATTATCAACCCTTTATCAGTTCTATTCAGTTCAGAGCTGTTTGTTCGATCACAAGGTTATTTTGGTGTGTGTTTTCCTGCCCTTCATGTGTGGATTTGCCTATTGTGGATATTATCAAAATCCCTTTAAAGCAAGTCATGTCACTCGGCGGCCATCTTTGAAACACTTCTCGGGCATGCAGTTGCAGCTCCTATCTCTTTGAATAGGGAAACATCAAATTCTCCAAAGCTGTTCACCAAGCTTAAATTTCATATTTTAAATCACCAAAGAAATCCGACAAGAACTGTTCCATAAATATGGTTCCTTGTCATGCAGTTTTTAAATGAAGGGTTTTTCATAAAGGGAAAACAAAATACAAGCCCACATGGCCCTGTGTGAAAAAGTGTTAAAACATTAAAAATGATGGTAAACTGTGGTTTATTACACCTGAGTACAGTTTCTCTAGCCACACCCAGGCCTGATTACTCCATACCCAGGCCTAAAAAAAAAAAGGTCACAAAAGAGCCCACAACAACATCTAAAGAACTGAAGGCCTCTCTTGTCTCAGTTAAGGTCAGTGTTCATGACTCCACCATAAGAAAGAGTCTGGGCAAAAATGGCCTGCATGACTGAGTTCCAAGACGAAAACAGCTGCTGAGCAAAAAGAACATAAAGGCTCATCTCAGTTTTGCCAGAAAACATCTTGTCATCTTGTCCAGAAAACAACAGTATTGATCCCCAAGACTTTTGGGAAAATACTCTGTGGACTGACGAGACAAAAGTTTAACCTTTTGGGAGGGGTGTGTCCCATTATATTGGCGTAAAAATAAAACAGTATTTCAGGAAAAAAGAACATAGCAACAGTAAAATATGGTGGTGGTAGTGTGATGGTCTGGGACTGCTTTGCTGCTTCTGGACCTGGAAGACTTGCTGTGATCAATGGAACCATGAATTCTGCTGTCTACCAAAAAATCCTGAAGGACAATGTCCGGTCATCTGTTGGTGACCTCAAGCTGAAGTGAACTTGAGTTCTGCAGCAGGACAATGATCCAAAACACACCAGCAAATCCACCTCTGAATGGCTGAAGAAAAACAAAATGAAGACTGGAGTGGCCTAGTCAAAGTCCTGAGCTGAATCCTATTGAGATGATCTTAAAAAGCTGGTTCATGCTGGAGCACCCTCCAATGTGGCTGAATTACAACAATTCTGCCAAGATGAGTGGCCAAAATTCCTGCACAGCGCTGTAACAGACTCATTGCAAGTTATCGCAAACGCTTGATTGCAGTTATTGCTGCTAAGGGTGGCCCAAACAGTTATTAAGTTTAGGGGGCAAACACTTTTTCACACAGGGCCATGTGGGTTTGGATTTTGTTTTCCCTTCATAATAAAAAACTTAATAAAAAAAAACTGCATGTTGTGTTTTACTTGTGTTATCTTTGATTAATATTTAAATTTGTTGGATGATCTGAAACATTAAAGTGCGACAAACATGCAAAAAAAATGAAACAATCAAGAAGGGGGCCCAACACTTTTCCACTGTGTGTATTATATATATAAAGGCACCTAACTAACCCTCCTGTTACCCTAAAATCCGCAAACACCTTTTATCCACTGGGGTCAATTTGACCCCAAATTTAAAACCTCTAGAATATGATTTTTTTTTGCTAAAAGGTTAGTGTCAGGTAATTGATGTCTTTGTTAAATACTTAACAACACTCTGAAACACCCCCCAACTTTCACTGTCAAACACCTGTGACAAAATCTCACTGACAGAAAACCTTTGCGTAGAGGCCATTTTCGATTGAGAGAGCAATTCAATTGACAGTGGTTCTCGCAATACTACAGGTATGGTTGTGTTAGTTTTTATTTTATTTTTATTATACTTAACATATAAAATTATAGTGTATATTTTAAAATCATAGCATGTTATAGTGACCTCAATATCACCCAAAACAAATGTGTGTAAAAATTTGTATATTTCTTATGTTTTATACAGCTAAAAGAACCTGGGGTCAAATTGACCCCAAAGAACACCGATGTAACAAAAATGTGTACAGGGCATTGAACAAATAATATCATGTTACTTTTATGTTTACCAAGTTTTCCCCATTAAATTAGGAAAAGTCATTCAATCTGAAGCAAAAAAAAAAAAAAAGTCAATTATATATGTACATACGTTAAACATTGAATGGGGTCAAATTGACCCCAAGGATAACAGGAGGGCTAAACAGATTTCAGACAAACTAAATTGAAACAAGAAAAAATTAAACTGTTTCGAACAAATTAACTGAAAACAGTCACTTAATATATATTTGATACTAATAGGCTAAACAGTATTTACAACAATTTAAACATACTTCACCTAAAAGACCCATGCAACTAATTCTATAATTGTTGTCCCTGAAAGCCTCAAAAGGCTCCTAATGGAGTTTCAAAATCTGATCAAGCTGCTTCCGGTTCATGATCTACTCGGCCACCTGGGAGTCGTGTGTCTTCGGTCATGCATGCAAGAAACCCACGTGACTCCATGCTTCCATTTTTAGCTGCTCCCGCCTTTCTTTGTTTTGATTTCTACATTAAATGCTGTATTAAATGAATGAATGCATAATGAATACCAATCCCTGCTGTGTTAAACTAATGTATCGGTTATTACATCTGCAAGGTTATAAGTGGAAACCCATCCTGTGCTTGTTTCTGTGTTTGAGAAAGCAGCAGCTGATCCCGGAACTAAGGTAAGACACTGATGAGCTGAGACTGTCTGTGTTAGGACGCCCAAGCCTTTTTCTACAGGTACGAATTACATGTTACTCTTAAATATGTAGCTACATCTGATGTTTACTCTTAATGTGAAGGAGTTCATAAAAAGAGTGATTAAAAGTTTGTTAATGTTTTGTGTTTTGTACTTTATCTTTTGACTCACGGTCTGTGAGGTGTGAAGATGGCGGAAGGACACGTTTTCACATTGACTCATTGATTTTTTTTTTCTTTCTGCTGGAGTCATGTAACTTTCTAAGAATTGTTTTCTCAGTTTTACAGTTCGAAAAGATATAGATCGCTTATGATCATAAGACAACAGCTTGTGTACAGTTTGAGTATGAAACTCACCACGTGTTTATCTGTGTGCTTTAGTTTCACATGTACAGCTGGTTCAATTCAGCTTCTAAATGGACATTCACGGTTAAAAATAAAACATGACCCAAAAAAGTTTGCATGAGATTATTTTGCCTTTGCATGATCATTTGCATTTTTTTTTTTTTTTTTTTTTTACCATTTTCTCGCCCTTGTCACGTTCTTCTGTGGAACACAAAAGCAGCCATCTTTGAATGTATTTGTTGGTCTTTTGAATCGGTGGATGGTGCAGATTGTCAAAACACCAAATGCATTGCAATAACCATGTTTTCTTGGAGATTTTTGCATCATGCATCTATATGCTTATTTGACACAGATATCGCTCTGTTTGTCTGTCAGTGCTGTATGATGGAGAGCAGTGTGAATGTGACGTGTGCAGAGATTCAGATCACAGACGGGTTTGAGTTCAGAGTTCCTGCTGATAGATTCACTCTCCTCCATCAGTCTGACTGCGAACAGCTCTGGTTCTCACAGGTGAGAGTGTTTCTGTCCTCTCAAACTATACCATTATTCACAATTAAACTCATAATAATGCTTTATTTGATCAGGATGATCATCTGATAGCACTTCCATCAGATCCTCACAAACTGATTGATCCTGTGATTTCTGTCTCATCTGATCGTCTGGTTACGTCTCACTGTGTGGATCAACTTCGTCACGAGATCCACTGCCATACTTCAGGAGTAAATGATTTCTCTATCAGTATTTGTGTTTTCACCAGTGTTGATGAAAGTTACTTTCAAAATAATGCATTGCAATATTGCATTACTTCATTAAAAAGTAATTGCATTACTTTTTAGGGAAAGTAATGCATTACTTTTTGTCACCTGAGATGTGCTTGCTTAGTTGTTGTTTTTTAAATAACAAAACCTAATGGTTATATCTTTGGCAACTGTAAAGATCCGTTCACACCGGACGCGAAACGAATAAGCCGCAGACGGAAGGAAGTGTCTTTGTCTCTTCACTTCTGATTTCACTCAACATGGAGATAGAAGAGTCAGTCAATACATGGAAATCAAAGTAACCAGAGTTGCTTGTTTGCAAAAGTAAATTTAAAAACAATCTGTACTTTTCTAGTTACATGAAAAAAAAAAATTGTAATGCATTACCTCCAGAACTGGTTTTCATAAGTAAACAGATGGAAATTATTATTATTATTATTATATTATGATTAATTTTTAAATCATTTTAATATTTCATGAACACTATTAATGCAGCTCTAATGAATCTTTCTTCCATCACAGTTCAAACTGAGCACCATCTTCAGAGGTGAGAGCATCACTTTAGTAAACTCTGTGTTGAACTGAATCTTCAGTGAATCTTCAAGGTAATGATGATGATTGTGAATGTGTTTTTCAGTGAGGAATCAAACTGCAGTGACTCCAAACTCAGGTGAGTTTCAGCTGATAAACCTCTGATTATTCACTAAAACACTAAACATCTCATTCACACTCAATACACTTTCTCTCATATTTACTCATTTGTTATCTTTGTGTTTCGTAAGATGATCTGAATGAAGTGACTCAAGGTAAACCTCTGTGCTTCTATTTTCATATATTTATCATTTCTATTGATCAGCTGTTTTCGTCAGTTTATGTATTCAGTTGAATGTTTGTTTCTCTCACATCTACAGATCAGCTGTGGTGGATTTCTGTCCTGATCTTCATTGTTCTTCTGGGTTTGATCTGTTTCTTGCTGCGTAAAAGGATCTTCAGGTGAGTCGAGGCTGATCTCTCTAACACGATTCTACAGTCATCTTATAGTTCACAAGAGCTCATGTCATCATGAATCACATTTTCATTCATTTTATCATCTTTAACAGATTATTTTATTAATTTGATCTCAACTTTAAAATCTCTTTGAATAAACAGGCAATATGCAATAACAAGTGTCTGCTTTCAGGTGTTTTCAGAGGAAAGCACTGTTAATCCGTGAGCAGGAGGATGATACAGAAAACAGGTGAGTGAATCAAACTGATAATTGAACCGATTCAGTGAATCACATGATCATTTAAGAGCTGAATCAAACAGATTATGTTGTAAGATGTTCAATCTGTGTCTGCTGTTGTACGAATGTGTGTGTTTCACAGGGATCTGGTGATGGTCCGATCTGATCATCCAAGAATCGGTTCAGTGAATCAGTTCAGTGAATCGACTCAGTGTGCAGTTGCTGATCGCCATCTAGTGGTTTGAATCAACATCACGGCTCATTTTTGTTTCATTCTATCCTATACTACTAATAGAATGGACGCTACAGTCACAGTTGCGTGAATTACTTTTATTGAACACAATAACAACTTAAACAACAGTATACAAGCTCGTGTCACCTACAATTCAGTGCTACAACAATAACCATCCCAACATCATTTCTCTTTTTTCAAAATAACAATTTGATCACTTATAAACTGTACTGCAAAACAGCATGTATACATTCACATTCACTTTGTTTTAACTAACAATTCCACAAGTTCTTATTGTCTTAAAATTAATTGTAATTTCAGCAAGTCTGTATCTGTTATGTTTCCAATAATGCATTTCAATAAACTTATAACAAAATAAAGTGTCATCTTTACTGGACATCCTTATGCCCTTTTTCTTTTTTTTTTTCTTTTTTTTCTTTCAATTTGAACTTAGACCTACACTCTACTGCAGGTGAACAAATATAGAGGTAAGCCCTTTTTTCCTAGATTTCCCAAACGGGAACGAAGGTAGGCTATATATTTGTGGATTACTGAATATAGTCTTTAAGGCAGTCACTTTTCTTCCAGACTTTGTAACAGCAATGGCAGGAGTGTCTTTGTTTGCGTTTGAGTCTGTCATTGGGTCCCTATTTCCGTCTGCAGGCTTTTTGTTTTCTGCAGGTGTGACTCTGTCCTTCCTGAGGTGTCGCCGGTTTCTTCTCAGAATGTTCCCTGAATCAAACTGGAAATCATAAGATCTGTGGTCCAAGGGTTTTACAACTGTCGCCTTTGTCCAAGTTGTGTTGTGCTCTCCTGGCTGGACACGGACCCTGTCTCCCTGTTTTAATGTAACTAGATCCTTTGCATGTCTGTTGTAGTATGCAGCTTGACAGTTTTTGTTTTCAATCTGTCTTGGTTGTGTGTGAACTACCTTTGGTTGTAACAGGTGGGCATCAGAGTTCTGGTTCTCCTACTGAACAACCTCTGTGCTGGACTTGCTTTGATCCCTTGTGATGGTGTGTTCCTCTGATCAAGCATGGCAAGGCAAGCATCTTTCCCATCAGCTTTTGCCTTTTTCAGCAGTCTTTTGGCATTCTTTACTGCTGATTCCGCCATTCCGTTGCTCTGTGGGTAGTTTGGTGACGATGTCTTATGTTTAAATTCCCACTGTCTACTAAACCTTTTGAAATCTTCTGATATATATGGCGGGCCGTTATCCGAGATAACAACATCCGGGATGCCGTGTCTCGCGAAATGGGCTTCCAACTTATGGATGACAGTGTTTGATTTTGTGTCGGGTAAATAGTCAAGCTCCCAGAAATTAGAGAGGTAGTCGACGGTGATTAGGTAGTTTCTATTGTCTAAAGTGAATATATCTTTTCCTACCTTAGACCATGGCTTGCTAGGTAATTCATGAGACCATAGAGTCTCCTTCGGCTGTTTTGCATCCATTGACCTGCAGATATCACACTTTTCCACAAACGTCTTTATCTGATCATTCATCCCCAACCAATAAACACATTCCCTTGCCCTTCTTAGACATCCCTCTATGCCCAAATGTGAGGAGTGAATGTGTTGAACCTCTGAGTTGGTCTGGGATTACTACTCTCTCTCCTCTAAAGACAACTCCACTTTGTGTGCTCAGTTCTTCTTGGAAGGAGTGGTAATGTACAATGTAACTCGGCAAGTCTTTTTTGTTCATTGGCCAACCTTCTTGGATTACTTTAATCAGTGACTGTAATTTCCTGTCTTTCCTTGTTTCCTCTCTGATGGGCTTGAGTCTTTCTTCTGCTATATGTATGTGATGGACCATGTTTATGCTCTCAATTTCATTTTCTACTGAGCTGTCTGATGCTAAGAGCGGCTCAGTGTGTCAGCGAGCAACATGTCCTTCCCCGGAATGTAAGTGACCTCGATGTCATATCTATGCAGTCTCAGTAACATTCTTTGCAGCCGTTTTGGGGTATTCAGCAGGGGTTTCTTTATTATATTTTCCAGTGGCTTATGGTCGGAATGTACAGTAACTTTTCGCCCATACGTATACTGATGGCCAAACATTCCTTCTCTATTTGGGCATAGCCCCTTTCTGTTGAAGTCAATGCCCTGCTTCCATAGGCTACTGGCACCCCTTTCTGCAGTAAAGCAGCTCCTAACCCAGTCTCTGATGCATCACACTGAAGTGTCAGTGATTCTTCTGGATTATAATATTTGAGGATTGGGGATTTTGTGATAGCGTCTTTGAGCTTTATGATTGCTTGCTCATGCACATCTGGCCATTCCCACATACTGCCTTTATGAGTTAGCTGCCTCAGAATCTCACAGCCATCCGATAGGTGATCACAAAATTTAGAGAGATAGATTACCATTCCCAAAAGTCTTTGGACACCCTTGACATCTCCTGGACGTGGCATGTCTCTGACTGCACATGCCTTTTCAGGGTCAACTCTGAGCCCGTCTGCAGTAAGTAAATGCCCGGTGTATGGAACCTTGCTTCTTCTTAGTTTAAACTTTTCTGCATTCAGTTTGATGTTCTTTTCTCTACACATGTTCGACAAAGCTCTCAGTTTGATGTCGTGGTCCTGGTTTGCTCTTTCCAAGGTTTCACCTTCTCCAGTGATAAGAATGTCATCAGCGATGACATAGATACCTTGTAATCCTTCCAAATCTGAAACACCTCTGGTGCGGGACTGATGCCCATTGGCATCCTCGGCCATCTATATCTGCCATATGATGTGGCAAATGTGGTCATGTAACTTGACTGCTCATGCCAAAATCCGTTTTTGATGTCATATACAGTGAAGACTATTGCTCTGGATAAATCTGGCAGTATGTCATCTATTGTCGGCAATGGGAAATTACATCTTTTTAGAGCCCAGTTGAGTGGTCTTGGGTCTATGCATATCTTAAGGTTTCCTGATGGCTTCATGACAATGACAAGACTGCTAATCCACTCTGTGCTACAATCTACTGGTGTGATAATATCTCTTTGTTGAAGATCACTCTGATCTGCTTTTAGTGGTGCCATCATCGCAACAGGGATTCTTCTCTTTGGAAGTTTCACTGGAGTTACCTTTGAACCCTCCAAACGTCCTTCTCCCTGAAACTCGTCAGCATAGTCTTTTTTGATATCATCCATGCTCCACATTTTAACTTAAACAGTCTCCTCTGTGACAATACTGTCCACAGCCATGATGTTTTCATACTGGACTTTCACTAGGTTCATGGCTTGTACTGCCCTGCTGCCCAGTAATGGCAATGCAGACCCTTCGTCAACAACCATCGATTCTACTCTGTACAATTTCTTGTTTCTAGGGTTTCGCAGTTTAACTTTACATTTTTTCCCAATGGCTGTAGTGTGCTTTTATTGTACATCACCAGCACTTTATCTGTCTTTTCAATTTGTGTGGCTGGGTTTAGAAGGTTGACAGGTATTATATTACATCTAGCTCCACAGTCTAACTGAAACTTCACCTGTTCTTTTCCTAGGAGCATGGCAGCAAAAAGTTTTGAGGGCGGTCTCTGTTTATCATCTGTCATTTTTCACTGTTTCTACTGTTACACACAGGAAGTCTTCATATTTTATTTCTTTCATGGATTTTTTTCACAATACTTGCAGTTTACTGTGCTCTTACCATCTTCTTTTCTCACTGCATGTTTTACTGCAAGCACATCCTCTACCACTCGCCCTTCAATTGTTCTGTTGTTTTCTCTTGACAACTTTGTTGCTCTGCAGATTTGCAAGCATTTTTCCAATGTCAAATCCTGTTCCCTTAGAAGTCTCTCTCTCAAAACTGAGCTGGTTATGCCTCAAACAATTCTATCGCGGATCAGAGAGTCTTTGATCTGGCCGAAATTGCACGTACTAGCAAGCATTCTTAAGTCTGTTACATATTTGTAAATGTTCTCATCGGAATCCTGATTTTTGACAAAAAACGGCACCTTTCAAATGTCTCATTCACTTTTGGACTACAATGACCATCCAAAGCACTTATTAACCAGTCTACAGTCCGATCCGGAGATGAGGAGGGGATTAAAAAAAGCTCTCATCTAGTCTCCACAATGAGATAGCTGAAAACTTTCAGTTTCATTTCTTTGCTGGCATCCACCAAAGTAAGATCCTTATACAGTGTGAACTCTTCTTTCCACGTTTTCCATGATTTCACCAGATTAACATTAGTTGAGTCCAAGCAAAGGGTTGGTGGTGGTCTCAGTCCCAGCATGTTTTCCATCCACGTTGCGCTTGAACTCTCCGCTCTCTCGACCATACTACTCAGCCGTTGTCTCGCATTGTGTCTGTTAAATCTCTGTGCTGTTCTTCAAAAAACAAAGCACCGTTGCCACCATGTTTCCTTCTATCCTATACTACTAATAGAATGGACGGTTAACGCAGTCACAGTTGCATGAATTACTTTTATTGAACACAACTCCTCCGGCTCGCACTAACCGGCTTGAAAAACAGTATACAAGCTCGTGTCACCTACAATTCAGTTCGTGCTACAACAATAACCATCCCAACAATTTTTAATATCTGTTCAAACTGATTTAATGGTACTTTCTGATTCACATTAAAGCAGAAAGTGTATTTCCAGACCCTTCACAGTCTCTGTTCCTCTCTGTTGGCCTCCAGACTCTCCAGACTCTTCAGGAAGCAGTTCAAGACACTTTTTCTGAATGTGCTTCACTGACCCACAGTCTTAAATCAAGCTTTTTACAAAAATATAATTCAACAATCATCAATTTTATGATAAGATTCAATCAAAAAATTAGGTTTTGCTGCTCTTTTATGTATGCTGACAGATCATTGTCATGAACCCTTAATAAATCACTCAGTGTTTCAACCACATAAAGATAACAAAGAAGAACAAAGAAGTGTTCATTATTGAAATAAAACACAGTCCCCCTATTTATTTATTTTATCCTTGTTCTGTTCTGAATACGGTTAAATTTAAAGGATTTGTTGTGGAGTGAGGTACAGTTGATTAGTTTCCCCATGTATTGACTGACAGCTCTGGGGTTGCCATGTTGAGAGAAATTGGGAGTAAGTTTAGAACAGTGTTAATTTGTTTTTCGTTATGATGAAAATTATTCGTCAACGACATTTTTTCACCAACGAAAATGAGACAATGATGAAATGACAACTTGTTTTGCTTAACAAAAACTATGACAAAAATCTATTGACATTTTCGTAAACGAACAAAAACGAGATGAAAAGGTTAGGGAGGGATGATTTCGGAAGTTTCATTCAGAACGAATCTGCTGCGCGGTTTTAGATGCATACATATATGAACTGTATCATAGCCTATTGATCTATCCTGTGGGATAGATTGTAAACATAAGTTGGCATACCTCTGCTGCACGTCTCATTAAACATTAAAAATCTCAATATCTGGGAGCAGACATATGGATAAATTTGACAACACAAAAGAGAACTTAATTTGGTCCGGTGTTCTGAGTGCACAGTGCACACAGCACACGAGTAAGTTTCGCATCTCATGAAAGGAGAAATACACAGAATTACCCGTGTTGGTGAATTTAAACAACTGGGAGACTATCAGACATGTATCAGTACATTGCATCCGTGCGTTCGGTTTTAAAGGTGCCATAGAATGCATTTATACTATATTTTAAATTCTTCTCTGATATCTACATAGAAGGTATATGGCATAGGAAAGGGCAAAACATTTTCAGAAACGGTTTTACAGGTCCATTTACAACCCTAGGATTTGTCCCTAGAATGAAATGCTCTGTTATTGCCTTATTTGGAAGCTTCATGAATATTAAAGAGCTCTGCTCTGATTGGCTGTTTCACAGAGTGGCTCAACTCTATAGCTGGCACATTGATAAAAATATATATTTAATTAGGAGCTCTAGCCGCTTTTAATATGCGGTTTGTTGAATCTGCCGTTTTGAATCACTGACATTTTAGTCTCATTACTGTGATGCATGTGCTCTGTGTAAAGTTATAATGCAGAGGGAGTGCTTACTTACCACACAAGTTCAGCTGTTTGTCAGTGATTCTCAAGATCTGGAAATCATTCACCATCATAAGCGCAGTTATTTGATGGGGTTACAGAAGTATTTTTGTGGGTTTTTGCACATGTTGGTGTCCAAGGAAATGAAGCTGCAGATAAAGAAGCAAAAGAAGTGGTTAAAAACAATGACAGTAATTTAATTGTTCATTTAAGTAAGAATTAAGTAAGCATATTATCGTGAAGAGACTGAAGGAAAGGTGGCAAAAACAGTGGGATAAGGAGAAAAAAGGTAAGGTGGATGGTTTTATAGAATTCAAAGGAAAGTGGGAGAGATGAGAAGTGCATGGAAAAACAGGAGAGATGAAATAGTAATATTGGACTATTTTGGACACACAAGGTTAAATAGTACACTTTATAAAATGGGTAAACATGATACGGGAAGGTGTGATTATTGTGGGCAAGAGAAAACAGTGGAACATTATTTAATGCAGAAATATGAGATTGAAAGAAGGTTGCTCATTCAGAATTTAAAAAAAATAAAATAAAATAAAATGTTATTTATACCAAAGTATATTTTGTAAAACATCTCAAGAACTGAGTGTTATAGTTTTATTTTTCAGTTTCTTAAAAATCTAATTTGTGGGAGAAAATATACAAAAAAATAATAGTATAAGTCATGTTAATCCACACTCCATACCAGTTGGTGGGAAATAAACCATTTTGATGTTTGTCAATCGCCAATAAAATTTCAAGAAGAAGTAGACTGTTGGGCCACTGTTTAGTATACTGCTCTGCAAACAAATAAAATTTAGTTAAATTGGATATAATTCAGCCTCAAGCCCTAAGAATTTGTTGTGGGTCATGTCTAACCTCTCCAGTCTCAGCTCTTCAGGTAGAACTATAGGAGAAATGCCACTACAGATAAGAAGACAACAATTCATAGTTTCCTATTGGACAAATTTAAGTAAAAAAAAAATTTAAAAAGTTAATAAGAGATATGAGACTGGAAGAGGTTGGATTTGCTCCAATAATTCCTTTATCCCCGCACTGTAAAATGTTTTCACCAGATTCAACTTAAAAACCTAAGTTCAGCAGCTGCCTTAAGTTTTTAAGTTAAATCAGCTGAAAACTACAAGTCATTTGAACTTATTACAATAAAAACGAGTTGATATAACTTGTCAATTTAAATGGCTTAAGTTGATTTAACTTAAAATCTTAAGGCAGCTGCTAAACTTAAGTTTTTAATTTGAAACTGGTGAAAACTTTTTACAGTGCAGTGTCATTGTGGGTAATGCCCCAACCAAAAGTTGATCTAAGCATATTAGAAAGAAAACAAAAGGAAGGGCCCTATGAAATTGAAGTATATGATGTAAGGAAATATATGGGGTCAAAGTATTTGCACATTTTCACAGATCCAAAATCAAGTCTTGTGGGCTCTGCATTTGTAATACCCAAGTCAAAAGTGAATAAGAATAATCGAATATCAGACTGTTTGTCAGTGTATACTGCAGAGATGTCTGCAATAATTATGGCAATAAGGGGGATTAGTGAAGTTAAAATATCAGTGGCAATAATATGTTCAGATTCTAGTTCAGTTCTAATAAGTTGGATTGAGCAGAAGTCAGAAACAAGACAATATTTGATAATAGAGATTATTAAAGAATTATATTTACTTAAAAAAACAGTATAAAATTACCATTTCTATGGGTTCTGGCTCATATTGGGTTGAGAGAGAATGAAGGGGCGGACAATTTAGCCAAAAAAAAGCCATAGAACGAGACAAAGTTGACATCTGTCACAGATCAGGCAGGAACACACGAACAACGACGTAATAAAAAAAATACATTTAATAAATCCAATGGGAAACAGGCAGACACAGGAACACGGAGTGGTAACATTAAAGACTGACAAGAATACAGGGGAAAACACACACCTTAAATAGACAGACTGATTACAAACATCCAGGTGACAACAATGAGGGAAAAACCAAAACACTCAGAACTGCGGGGAAAATGGGAGAAACCAACATGAAAGTCCGGGGGTGTGACAACATCCAGATTCTCCTTAGTAGGTCAGAAATTAAATCAATTATCAAGAAGAAGATGTTGGCAGTATGGCTGCTGTATTGGGCCACTGATACCAAGGGAAGGCATTGGTATCAAATACAGTCAACAGTGGGTAAGGGACGAGTATCAGCATGGAGCAGAGCTGAGGAACATGATCACAAGGTTATGATTGGGGAATACAAGATTGAATAGCACAATGCATTTAATAAGCAAACACCCAACAGGGCTCTGTGAGGATATGTGACGTAAATGAAACAGTTGAACATGTTAAAATGTACTGTAGGAAATATACTGTTGTATACACTTTTTCTCTTCTTTTTATTCTAATGTAAATCCTGCCAAGAGGGTGGAGCTGAACATGCAGTGCCAGATGAAGCTCAATGAAGACTCTGAGCAGGTATATGAATCAAGGATGATTCAATGTGGGTTAGTAGGGTAATCAGGAAATTTTGTAGTTAGGGTGTCAATGGTCCATTTGAGAGATATGAGGCGGTAATGCACTTATAAGTCTGCGAACCGCCATAAAACAAGAAGAAGAAGACGACTGTTGGACGCATGCGCTGTAGTGTGGGGCGAACAGGAAGAAGAGTTTCACACCAACAGTGCATCAAAAGTGAAAGGAAACAAAAAAAAAAAAAAAACTCAGCAGCCGCCGTTCTCGTGTCTTCCTGACAAAACTCTCGCCGCTTTTCATATTTTCATATAAACATGTGATCTATTAAGATCTTGTACTGTTTTTGTTTTGTAAGAAGCGTTATGTTGGATTTGTGACCTACACAGAGTTATATTATTCTGCAACTTCCGGTAAGATCTGTGTTTTATGAACTCAGCGACTGTCGCCAAACAGCGTCCGATTCAGGAAACATTCTTAGAATGGCGTGTTTTCAATTGTAAAATTAAGGAATATACTCTTATAAATGGGTTATCCTTCTTTTAAGAGTTCAGTTTCTGCCTGATTTAACCCATAAGCAGTAGTTTTGTAGGTGTATGATCTGTGATGTTCAATAATATGTTAGACTTGAAAATAACTAATTAATTTAGATGTTACATTTTTCTAGTGAAGGAAAAGCACATTCATGTTGTTTGCTGTAAGCCTAAAATTCTTAATGTTTGGCCAAATGCAGTGATCAAGATTAATCAAAGTTCCTTAGCTTGGTAGCCTACAGTGTACAACAGGAAGATGTTGAGTTTCTGTTATAGAACTACAAACTACTCGATTCGTGCGTTTTAAAAAGATAAACAGTTGTAATATTAAAATGGCAAATAAAAAGTGAACAATATTTTACTGTACTTCAGTTTATGATCGACATACAGTAGCTTATGGTTGTCAGGCTCAGGCCTAAAACATATCCTGTATAATATGACTTGTGTTGAATTCCAGTTTTTCTGAAGACATACAGTATGTGAGGCATATGGTTAGGTTTAAAATAAAAGTGTAATGTGGATGATTGTGGCTGTTGAAAATCATACTCCAACATATTTGTCATAATGACAGAATTATTAGCCAATAAACATGTCCATGAAATCAGTGGGGTTTATAGTTTAGTGTAGTGACACATTTAAACATTTAAACAGCAACTTAAACAACACTCGGACTCTTTTTGCTACAGTTGAGAGACTTACGAACCCCCCTAGTCAGATCCCTATTGAAATGCTATCCGACAGCAAATGCAATGAGTTTGCTTCCTTCTTTTCTGAGAAGATCAAAAATATCAGAAAGACAATTAGCACACCCTCAAGTTATGCAGAGGTCAGACAGATTCGACCGCAATTTCAAAAAGTCGTTACTATGTCTGCTTTTGAAGCAATCGATAGCAACATTTTGGAAGAAATAGTACAGCACCTTAATTCGTCAACCTGCTACCTTGACACACTTCCCACATCTTTTTTTCAAAAGTGTGCTTAACTGTTTAGAAGCAGATCTCTTAGAAGTGGTGAACACCTCACTTCTTTATGGGACTTTTCCGAACTCCCTGAAAACTGCAGCTGTTAAGCCCCTTCTGAAAAAGAGCAATCTTGATAACACCATACTGAGGCAGCCGTGGCCTAATGGTTAGAGAGTCGGACTTGTAACCCAAGGTTGCAGGTTTGAGTCTCAGGTCCGGTAGGGATTGTCGGTGGGGAAGGTGAATAACCAGCACTCTCTTCACCCTCAATACCACGACTGAGGTGAGTCCCTTGAGCAAGGCACCGATCCCCCAACTGTTCCCTGGGCGCCGCAGCAATAGCTGCCCACTGCACCGTGTGTGTGTGTGTGTGTGTGTGTGTGTGTGTGTGTGTGTGTGTGTGTGTGTGTGTGTGTGTGTGTGTGTGTGTGTGTGTGTGTGTGTGTGTGTGTGTGTGCGCGCGCACTTGGATGGGTTAAATGCAGAGCACAAATTCCTAGTATGGGTCACCATACTTGGCCTCACTTCACCTCCTTTCCTTTCCTGAGCAACTATAGACCAATATCAAATCTTCCTTTTATAGGCAAGATTATTGAAAAGGTTGTTTTTAATCAGCTGAACCACTACATAAACTCAAATGGATACCTGGACCATTTCCAATCTGGTTTCAAACAATATTCAAGACAATATCATAGCACAGAGACAGCGCTCATAAATATAATAAATGATATTTGACTAAATTCTGATTCTGGCAAAATATCAGTGCTGGTATTACTAGATCTCAGTGGTGCGTTTGACATTGTTGATCATAACATTCTTCTAGATAGACTGGAAAACTGGGTCGGGCTTTCTGGGATGGTTCTAAATTGGTTCAGGTCATACTTAGAAGGGAGAGGCTATTATGTGAGTATAGGAGAACATAAGTCTAAGTGGACGTCCATGACATGCGGAGTCCCACAAGGCTCAAGTCTAGCCCCGCTGTTGTTCAGCCTGTATATGCTCCCACTAAGTCAAATAATGAGAAAGAACCAAATTGCATATCACAGCTATGCAGATGATACCCAGATTTACCTAGCCTTATCGCCAAATGACTACAGCCCCATTGACTCCCTCTGCCAATGCATTGATAAAATTAACAGTTGGATGTGTCAAAACTTTCTTCAGTTAAACAAGGAGAAAACGGAAGTCATTGCATTTGGAAACAAAGATGAAGTTCATAATGTAAATGCGTACCTTGACACTAGGGGTCAAAAAACAAAAAATCAAGTCAATGTAAACATCTGCATACCTTACACTACAATGAACTATAATGAAGTGCCTAGGAACTTTTCCAAGGAGGAATAATGAATTAAAAGAATCCAAGCACTAATTCACTTCAGTCAAAATATATACAATAGCCGGCATTTATTTAACAATAACCCATAAACCAAGAATTTCTCTTTTTTTTTTGTTACAATGTATTTGGTTAGAAATACAATATCCCTTGTAACTCAGAAGACAATGTCTTTTTCTTTTAGTCTAGAACCAATGTCCAATGTTGGAATGTCCTCTCAATTCAAAAAAAATTTTAAATCAAATGACACTTTCAATATTTGAATCAGAGCTCTGAAAAAATAATAACCCCAAAAAATGTAAATAAAATTGTTCTACCCGGGTAGTGTGTTTTTTAAAGTGTGATGAGATTTCCAGCTCTTAGCTGTAAGATGAAATGAAGACACGTCGAATGAAACAGTTCCTGTAGAACTCCTCGCAAACTCTCTTGCCGTGCCCCCGTCTCTCCAATGGCGATGAATCCAATGGCGTATCAATTCTTGCATACAAAAAAACCAACCGGAGAAGCAAAACAATGTCCACCAATCCTCGTCAGTACTAAAATGCCTCTTCCTTTGTGATACTGTATAAAAGATGATTTCTAAGTGGAAAACTAGCAAAATGGATCTAAAACCTTTGTGTTTTAGATTTAACTGCGTGCTTCTTTTCTTATGTAAAGCTCGGCTCACTATCGTTCGTTTTTTCACTTCTTTCTCGTTAAGGAAACTAAATTTTCTTTTTCCTCTCTGCAGCGCCGCTACTGCCATCTGCTGGACATTAATGAAATGCAGCTCAAACATATAACTAGAAATATAACCTACATATTAGATGAAACAAAAAAATGTTCTAAAGCTTCATTAGGTTAATTTTAAGCTGGTTACATCCTCCCCCCTTAATCTGCATGCATCCTTGCATGTTACTCCCTACACTGTCTCAGATGTTAAAGGCGCCAAATGACAAATGTAAGGTACTGTGTCCAGAGTAAGGGTTTGTGAGAAAGCTTTGTCTAACCCAGTTAGAATCGAGTGCATAACTGTAACTAGGGGGTTCCCTAAAGTTGGATATGTCAACTTTTTGGGAGCTACTCTATCTCTAGAAGACCTTCTTAATGGCACCTCTTCATCTGAGATAGCTTCAGTCTCCTCAAACTCTGTGGGTTCTCTTGCAGTTAATACGTCCTCGATCTCATCCAATCCACAGTCTGTTCCATTTATAGGAGTACAATGTTCAGTCAGATCTGTGACAGGAACAGTAGGAATGCTTCCCTCAGCTCCTACTGTCTCAGGTACAGGTGATTGTTGAGCTCGACTGACCTCACAGGTTCCATCACCTTCAACGTACTGAGGTTCAAATACTGGAGCTTCAGGGTTCAATATAGGCAAATCAAAGCTAGTTCCAGCTACCTGATCCTCAAGAACAGAATTTTTCACCATTTGAACATGCTGGTCATCTGATATTCTATCCTTAGATCTTTGCTTGGGTCTGGCTTCCTCTTGAACCATCCCACTGTCCTGCTCAAAATTTGGCTGAATACTTTCTAACTCAGGGTACGGCTGATCATAAGTAGAGGAGTACTCAACCTCATCCTCCACCTCTGACAATTCATCGTTATCCTCAGCCTGATTACACTCTGGCAATGGTGAGTTATCAGATTTCTGTCTGGACTTTGACTTCTGTGATGGTACATCTTTCACAGTGGATGGAAGAAATCCACATGGTAAAAGCAGGTCTCTGTGTAAAACTCTTTCAGGTCCATCTGTATGTTCAGGAACAAGAACATAGACAGGGGAATCTTCAATCCGTTTGACAACAGTATATACTGTTTCACTCCATCTATCAGCAATTTTGTGTTTTCCCCGGATGCCAACATTTCGCACTAGGACTCGGTCTCCTGCTTCCAATGTGGACTCTCTTACTTTGCTGTCAAACCTCTGTTTGTTCTGCAAAGCATTCTTTAAACTGTGTGTAGTAGCCAACTGATAGCTTTCCGTGAGACTCTCTGTCAACTTCTTAACATACTCAGAGTGAGACACTTTAGTGTTTCCCTCTGGGTTCAGCCCAAAGGCTATATCGACGGGAAGCCTTGGTTGACGACCAAACATCAGCTGGTAAGGGGAAAAGCCGGTAGTATAATTTTTTGTGCAATTATATGCATGGACAAGAGGCTGCACAAAATCTTTCCATCTCACTTTGTCCTCTTCCTGGAGCGTTCCCAGCATTTCAAGAAGTGTCCTGTTAAATCGCTCAACAGGATTTCCACGAGGATGGTAAGGCGTGGTTCTTGTCTTTTTAATTCCAAGCAGCGCACACAGGTCTTTAATCAGGGCTGATTCAAAATCACGACCTTGGTCGCTATGCAACCTTTCGGGAAACCCATAATGGATGAAAAAGTTGTTCCATAGCGCCTTCGCCACTGTCCTCGCCTTCTGATCTGCTGTCGGCACCGCTACTGCATATTTGGTGAAATGGTCAGTTATGACCAAAATATTCTTTGTTCCTTTGCCGTCCGGCTCCAGTGAAAGATAGTCCATACAAATCAACTCTAGAGGACGCTGCGTTCTTATGTTCACAAGGGGAGCGCTTCGTTCAGCACGTGCCTTTCTCCGTATACATCTTTCACAGGTCCGAATCTTTTCGCTCACTTCCATGGCCATACGGGGCCAATAGAAACGGGCACGCACTAAGTCCAATGTTCTATCTGTACCCATATGACCAACAGCATCATGAAGACTTTCAAGAGCTGACTTTCTGAACCTTTTGGGAAGGACAAGCTGATAGAAAGGCTCACCTTGGCTCATGCACTTTCTGTACAGGACATCAGTTGAGATTACCAACTGCCCAATTACTCTCAACATCAACTGGACCTCTCTGTCTTCACGACGCCTTGATCTAAATGAAAATCGCTTTCCTGTTTGGACAATATCTATTATTCTACTGATGGCAGGATCCTGTCTTTGCTCACGAGCCCAGTCTTCAAGCGACATTTGTGGTAATGTACATGATCCAAGCACATCAGGTTGAGTGAACCCTACAGGAATAGCAGAAGCCCCAATCGCCAAGCATTCGACTGGTACAGGCAGTGGGAAATTGGGTACTGTACTAGTCGCTAAAACACACTGATGCCTCTGACACACTGCTTTCACAGCCTCAGATGGAAAATTGGCTCTTCTGTCATCCCGTAAGAACTGGGAGATGAACCGCTGGATACGGTCCTCCTCATCTTGGGAAGCTAGATCAGGTTGATGTTGATCATCAGGATGTGAACGCCTTGAGAGGCCATCTGCGTCTTGATTCTTCTTCCCAGCTCTGTACATGATGTTAAAGTCAAAACTGGAAAGAGCAGCCAACCAGCGGTGTCCTGCTGCATCTAGTTTGGCAGATGTAAGGATGTACATCAGTGGGTTGTTGTCTGTCACAACGGTGAATTTTGCTCCATAGAGATAGTCGAAAAACTTCTCAGTGACAGCCCACTTCAAAGAAAGAAATTCGAGCTTATGTGCAGGGTATCTTCTTTCACAACGGTTAAGTCCTCTGCTTGCATAGGCTATCACTCTCAATTTGCCTTCTTGCTCTTGGTATAGAGCTGCACCGAGACCATGAGTGCTTGCATCTGTGTGTACAACGTAGGGCTTTTTTGAGTCAGCGAACCCAAGAACTGGAGCCGTTGTAAGCTTCTGAATGAGAGTCTTAAAGGCATCTTCGCAACCTGATGTCCATTTCTCATTAAAAGGCCTTTTGAAATCTGCAGTTGAGGAACGTATCGAACTACTGGATGAGGAGGCTGACTGCCTTTTTGGAGGCAGGTACCCAGCTGTTAAGTCGTTGAGAGGTCTTGCAATTTTAGAATAGTCTTTTATGAATCGCCTATAATACCCGGCGAATCCAAGAAAAGACTTAAGCTCCTTGATGTTATTTGGCCTTGGCCATGTTGTGAGAGCATGTATTTTGGCAGGGTCGGTCTCTACCCCACTTGCAGAAACCACATGCCCAAGATATTTAACAGATGTTCTAAAGAACTGACATTTCTCAGGAGAAAGCTTTAAGCCAAATTCCTTCAACCTCTGGAGAACTCTAAGTAATCGGTCCTCATGTTCCTCAAGAGTAGCTGAGAAAACTATGACATCATCAAGAAAGACCAATACTTCTCTCAAATTCATTCCACCCACGCACTTCTCCATTACTCTCTGAAAAGTACTTGGAGCATTTGTAACCCCCTGGGGCATTCTGTTAAACTCCCAGAACCCCATGGGGGTCACAAAAGCTGTTTTACACTTGTCTTCCTCCTCCATTTCCACTTGATAATAGCCCGACTTGAGATCCATGATAGAAAACCACTTTGAGCCGGTTAAGACAGCAAAGGTTTCTTCAATGTTGGGTAAGGCGTATGCATCTTTGATGGTTTGGCTATTCAACTTTCGATAATCCACGCATAGCCTGATGTCACCGTTCTTTTTCTTCACCACAACAATCGGAGAAGCAAAAGGGCTTTCTGACTCACGTATGATGTTAGCATCTTGAAGCTCTTTTAAATGCCGTCTGACCGCCTCATAGTCAGAAGGATGGATCGGTCTGGGCCTCTGTTTGAATGGAGTTGGATCTGACAAGCGTATTCTGTGTTTAGTTTTAGTGGTATGACCGAAATCAAGGTCACTGAGTGCAAAAACGTCTGACATGGAATTTAATTTGCTGGTGATTCTCTCTTTCCACTCTTCAGACAAGGGAGAGTCAGCAAAATCAAAGGTGAGTTTCCCACTGTCTGACACAAGCATGGTGTTGCACGTTGCAAAATATGAAGTAACGTCATGGTGGAGTGGTTCTTTTGCATTAGGCGCTGGCAGGGACGACACAGCCTTAGGAAAGGAAAGCTCAGCAATGTTGTGACCCAAGGGCACTTTGATGTCATGCACTGTCTCATTTTTAACTAGGACAGGCACCTTGAAACATGAAACTGGTGGGCTTGTCATAATGTAGCTACAGAAGAAGAGACCAGCAGGTAATCTCGATTGGGGAGGCTCCACTAAGAGAGTCGTATTTGTTGCTACTGGGACGTTTCTTGTGTAGCCAGTTAAAGTCACTCTTTCTCCTGCAGGAATGATGACACTCTTCTTGCTCTGCATCTTCACAATCCCCACTCTACCATTTTGCTGATTTATTTTGAATCTGTGATACAAATGTTTCAAAAGTGGAGAACCATGACTGTCCTTGGTCCCATGCTTGACAGACTCACCCTGGATAAGCGCACACTTTTCATATAGAGGATCAAGTGTATTGGTGCCTATCAGCAAGGGGACATCCACATTTGTCCTGTGATCAGGTACAACAAGTGCAAGAGTATGAATTTTTCCAGACTTTCCCATGATATCCTCTGGAAAGTCTACATCAACTTGAACATAGCCCAAATAAGGTACTTCCTGACCACCAGCACCTTCTATGTCTAAAAGATCTTGAATAGGAAGAATGGGCTGATGTGAAAGGTGATTCTCATGGAAAGACTTAGAGACTGTACTGACTTGTGAGCCTGAATCCAAAAGGCTTTCACACTGAAATCCCTCAATGATAACAGTTGACGTACATTTTGGCCCTATCAACCCCTTTGGAAGAGCACCATCAAATAACTGAGCTTGAGTATGAGGTTTACAGATGACTGATTCTATTCCATGACTTGGTGTGGGACATTTCATTTTATTTCTGGGCGCAGTCAGTCCCTCCACCGCGACCCATTCCAGTTTAAATGTCCATATCTGGTGTGCCATTCATCTTGTCTCGCTTTCAGTTCCTCATATTTCCGATCCACTAAAGGCTTATTTGGAGGATTTTCACACTGTCTTGCTAGATGCCCATCATTGCCACATTTAAAACAAAACCAAGCCTTTGGTCTGGGCTTTGGTATTGTCTGCTGAGTTTGAACCTCTGCTACCCTAGCTGTGGGGATTTCTTGAGCTGGATTCTGAGTTTTGTTAGCATGCCTCTGTCGCCTCTGCTCCCTTTTTTTAGTAAGCTGCATTTTAAGTTCTGCAACTTGCTTCCGCAATGCTTCAGTTTCTGTGACGATGGTCTGCAAGACATTAGCACTAGCATCATGAGAACAGGAGGCTTCATTCACTAGCTGCATATTCAGAAAAGATTTTGGCTTTGTGCTTCCTAAATGACGCTGCATGCGATCATGCTTTGCGGCCCTCCTATCTTCCTCTGTTCTCACTTGTAACAGGAAGTCTGAAAAATCGGGAGGCGTTTCTGTTTTAAGCCCCAACTGCAATGCCAGAATGAGAGACTGATCCCAGCACCCACGCCGAAACTGCCGCAGTAACTGTTTATTAGCGTCTGCTTTATCAATGCCACCTCTCTTTGTAGCAGTAGTGATTAGCACCTGTAATCGCTGCAGGTACTCTGAGGCTTTCTCTCCTATGTTTTGATGAGTACTAAGGAACCTTGCAAAGATTTCATCCCCATCCTCAACTAACCCATATGCCGAATCAATAAGTTTCACATAATCGCAAGGATCTGCATGTGGGCCTAGCTGTCTGATTAAATCAGAGGCTGGTGGAAGCAGACTTTCTAAAATTTTACGTCGCTGCATGTCAACCGGAGTTTTGTCTTGAATCATAAGCTATACATGAAGGTACCATGTTTGGAAGTCCACTTCATTAGGAGGCTTAGGAAGTTTTCCTGAAAATGGGCGAAGTCGCTTGGTTCCCTGATTTGCAGCAATTGAGTTATCACTTTTAATGACATGCTCCACAATGATCTTCTGAACGTCTGGTGGATTGAAAAGATCATTGGCAGAGGCTACGTGATTTACTGAAGCTGGATGTGTTACTGTCGTCTGCTTTCTGGCTGAAGGGTTGAGTGTGGGGGAAGCATACTGAGTTTTATTCAACATACTGCGTGGTTTGCGAATTAAAGGGGTCCCACTATCATCTGAGTCTGGTTCACTATCACCATGTGAGCTGTCACTTAAATCTAAAGGTTTTGCTTGCACTGGGGATTTCTTTGGAGTAGAAGCCACTTTATAAGCCCTATCTACACGCCACAGAATATTAGGGTCTCCAACACTAGAGAAATACTTTGGGAGGTCAGGTGCTATGTTTGTGAGAGATTCCTCTGATTCAAACTCTACAAGAGCTTTCACACCATTCTCTTGCCCTGTCTGCCTCAACCTAAGAATTTTGTTGACAGATCCAAAAGTCGAGCAGAATTCAGTTATCTGTTCATCAGTATCAGCTGTGGTAATCCCTTCAATGCACACGGCATTCTTTAAATTTACACCACACATCTGTTCAGTGTCCATGGCTGCGTAAGATTACACACAATGGATAATTAAACCGAAAAATATTCAAAATAAGGGAAAAAAATTACAGTATTTCAAATAATTCAAACCACCTATGTAACCCAAAAAAATAAATAAATGTCTCTTAATTGTTTCTACTCCTCCTGGCTGGCTCGCCACATTATGTAAACATCTGCATACCTTACACTACAATGAACTATAATGAAGTGCCTAGGAACTTTTCCAAGGAGGAATAATGAATTAAAAGAATCCAAGCACTAATTCACTTCAGTCAAAATATATACAATAGCCGGCATTTATTTAACAATAACCCATAAACCAAGAATTTCTTTTCCTTTTGTTACAATGTATTTGGTTAGAAATACAATATCCCTTGTAACTCAGAAGACAATGTCTTTTTCTTTTAGTCTAGAACCAATGTCCAATGTTGGAATGTCCTCTCAATTCAAAAAAAAATTTAAATCAAATGACACTTTCAATATTTGAATCAGAGCTCTGAAAAAATAATAACCCCAAAAAATGTAAATAAAATTGTTCTACCCGGGTAGTGTGTTTTTTAAAGTGTGATGAGATTTCCAGCTCTTAGCTGTAAGATGAAATGAAGACACGTCGAATGAAACAGTTCCTGTAGAACTCCTCGCAAACTCTCTTGCCGTGCCTCCGTCTCTCCAATGGCGATGAATCCAATGGCGTATCAATTCTTGCATACAAAAAAACCAACCGGAGAAGCAAAACAATGTTCACCAATCCTCGTCAGTACTAAAATGCCTCTTCCTTTGTGATACTGTATAAAAGATGATTTCTAAGTGGAAAACTAGCAAAATGGATCTAAAACCTTTGTGTTTTAGATTTAACTGCGTGCTTCTTTTCTTATGTAAAGCTCGGCTCACTATCGTTCGTTTTTTCACTTCTTTCTCGTTAAGGAAACTAAATTTTCTTTTTCCTCTCTGCAGCGCCGCTACTGCCATCTGCTGGACATTAATGAAATGCAGCTCAAACATATAACTAGAAATATAACCTACATATTAGATGAAACAAAAAAATGTTCTAACGCTTCATTAGGTTAATTTTAAGCTGGTTACATCAAGAATCTGGGTGTGATTCTGGAGTCAGACCTCAGTTTCAGTAGCCATGTCAAAGCAGTAACTAAATCAGCATACTATCATCTCAAAACATTGCAAGAATTAGATGTTTTGTTTCCTGTCAAGATTTGGAGAAACTTGTTCATGCCTTTATCACCAGCAGGGTGGACTATTGTAATGGTCTCCTCACTCCTTCCCAAGAAGACCATTAGACAGCTGCAGCTCATACAGAACGCTGCTGCCAGGATTCTGACTAGAACCAAAAAATCAGAGCATATTACACCAGTCCTCAGGTCCTTACACTGGCTACCAGTTATGTTTAGGATAGATTTTAAAGTACTTTTACTTGTTTATAAAGCTCTCAATGGCCTAGGACCTACATACATTGCAGATATGCTCACTGAATACAAACCCAACAGACAACTCAGATCACTAGGATCGAGTCAGTTAGTAATATCAAGGGTTCACACAAAACAAGGGGAATCTGCTTTTAGCCATTATGCCGCCCGCAGTTGGAATCAGCTTCCAGAAGAGATCAGATGTGCTAATACATTAGACACATTTAAATGCAGACTCAAAACTCATCTGTTCAGTTGTGCATTTATTGAATGAGCACTGTGCTGCGTCCGAACAGATAGCATTATTTTATGTATAATCATTTCTACTGTTTTAATAAATTTTTTAATCAATTTTAAAATTATTTAAAATGTTCTTAAATCTGTTTATGTGATTATTATTTTAAATTTTTATGACTATGATTTTTATGCTATTGTGATTTTAATTCCTCTTATGTACAGCACTTTGAATTACCATTGTGTATGAAATGTGCTATATAAATAAACTTGCCTTGCCTTGCCTTAATAATGACAAACAAGGCGCTTTGATTTTTATTAAATTTTTGATACTTTGGAAGTGAGACTTTGTTTTTGTTGTTGTTTAGTTCAGTTTGAGCAGGTTTACTGTCTATGAAACAAGAATTTGAATCATGCTCAAACACATTTTCTCTCATTTATTTTCACTCAAATGTATTGTGACGAACGCGTCCGGACTCATCAGCGTCGCCCTGGCAACAAACACAACTCACCTGCACATCCTCACCTCATCAATACACAGCCATAAAGGCTGCAAACGCTGAATGTCAGGCAGACTCTGGTTTCAAGCCAATATTCATCGCTTGTCTAACCTATCTCTCTGTTTCTCCAGACAGCAGCGAGTGACCGACAGCCCACGATTTTTTTGGAGCAAGTTTGGACACCCACTTTATGGATTTTGAGCACAGAAGAGCACCGGCCACGTCAAGCACCTTCCACCGGCTTCACTTCTTTCACTTTCTTTATTGTAAATAAAAATCCACCCTCCGGGGACCTGTTTCACTAAGCCTGCCTTGCCAAGTGGTCCTTCACCCCGTGACAGTATTAAAACCTTTTCATACAGAATTTCCTCTTTTTCAGCGTTGAATCATGGGCATCATCAGTATTACATGTTCGGAGATTCAGACTCCAGTGGGTTTTCTGTATGTGATTCTGCCAGTTATAATTAATCAAACTAATAATCCTGACTGTGATCAGAGCTGGTATTCAGAGGTGAGTGTGTTTCTGTCCTTAAACTACACCATTATTCAAACACACACACACACACACACACACACACACACACACACACACACACACACACACACTCATGATCTGATGGTGTTTTATTTGTTCAGGATGGGAGTCTGATAGCACTTCCATCGGATCCTCAAAGACTGATTGATCCAGTGATTTCTGTCTCATCTGATCGTCTGGTTACGTCTCGCTGTGTGAATGAACTTCATCACGAGATCCACTGCAGTACTTTAGCAGTAAATGATTTCTCTCTCAACATCACATTTATCTGTTTTCATATTTAAACCTTTATTAACACAATGCTGCCCTAATGAATCTTTCCTTCATCACAGTTCAAACTGGAAACCATCTTCAGAGGTGAGAGAATCACTTTAGTAAAACACATGAGTGTGTCCTGATTGAGATCAAACTCTGTGTTGAACTGAATCTTCAGTGAATCTTCAAGGTAATGATGATGATTGTGAATGTGTTTTTCAGTGAGGAATGAACCTGCAGTGACTCCAAACTCGTGTGAGTTTCAGCTGATAAACCTCTGATTATTCACTAATAAAACACTAAACATCTCATTCACACTCAATACACTTTCAGTCTTTTCTTTCATATTGATCATTGTGTCTTAGTAAAGATCCAGATCTGCAACCTTCAGGTAAAACATTATGAACGTGACAGCTGTGCTTTTGTTTGCTGATGTTGTTTTCATGATGTTCGTATATCAGCTGATTTCATTGGTTCATTTCATTTCCTAAGTTGATTGTCTGATTTTATTTTCTGTCACTTGTATAGATCACTTCCCGGGGATTTTGGCTATCATCGTTGTTTTTCTTCTCATCATCATCACCATCATCATCATCATCATCTTAATCTGTTTGAGGTTTAAAAGGATTTTCAGGTAAGTCAGTCTTATTTCAAATCTCACTCTATATTTGATCATGAATCATATCATAATTATCATAGAACTGATAATAAGCAAATGACTGTCTTCATGAATGGCAAATTGAATCATTTCACTAGATTCGTTTAAAAACGCACGTTCATTCATACATTCTGTTTGTTATAAGCCTGAAAAACACATTTGAACTGTAGTGTATATAAATAAAATTACTTCTTAATTACTGATTTTAAGCCTATGTTCTGTCAAAGTGGCATTTTGTATTTTTTTATTTTTTTTATTTTTTTTTTGTTTTGTTTTGTTTTGTTTTGTTTTTGCCATGTTATCGATCTGATTCAGTTTATTATGTTTGTTATCAAATTATGGTTATTATCAGTTCTGTGAAAAAGATTAATAAAGGTAACAACAATACAGGTAACATTTCAGGGTGACAATTATTATTATTATTTTTTTTTATAAACGTTTTTATTAACCCTCCTGTTACCCTAAAATCCGCTAACACATTTTTTCCGCTGAGGTCAATTTGATATATAATATATATACATTTTTTTTAATTTTTTTTTTTGCTAAAAGGTTATTGTCAGGTAATTGATGTCTTTGACTACTTAACAACACTCTGAAACACACCCCCACTTTCACTGTCAAACACCTGTGACAAAATCTCACTGACAGAAAACCTTTGCTTAGAGGCCATTTTCAATTGAGAGAACAATTCAATTAACAGTGGTTCTCGCAATACTACAGGTATGGTTGTGTTAGTTTTTATTTTTATTATACTTAGCATATAAAATTATAGTGCATATTATAAAATCATAGCATGTTATAGTGACCTCAATATCACCCAAAACAAATGTGTGTAATTTTTTTATATTTATGTTTTATACAGCTAAAAGTCCCTGGGGTCAAATTGACCCCAAAGAACACCGATGTGACAAAATGTGTACAGGGCATTGGAATAATATCATGTTAATTTTATGTTTACCAAGTTTTCCCCATTGAATTAGGAAAAGTCATTCAATCTGAAGCAAAAAAAAAAAAAAATCAATTATATATGTACATACGTTAAACATTGAATGGGGTCAAATTGACCCCAAGGATAACAGGAGGGTAGTACAGTAGTCCAATTCTTTGACAGTGCAACTTGTCGATAAAAATATCACATTTTTTTTTAATTACATTTTTAGCAAGGAGTTTTGAAAGAACAGACAGTTTATACTGTGGTATCTTTACATCTTAGACACCACAAACCACATTAAGTTCAGTATAGAGTATGCATTTCTGGACAAATAAGTCATATGTTACCCCTTCAGTCGAATCACTTCGACGTTACATTGGGATCTCGCTTGAGAGACCGATCACCTCTGAGCCTTATTAAAAAGGCCAATTGAAAATTGGCGAGTGGACGTGCGCGCCGGCCACGCCCCCGTACATACGGGTATATAAGATGGCTGCGCGCACCACTCAGTCAGACTTTTGCTTTCAGAGCCGATGTGTCGAGCCTCTAAACAGCTGATAAGAGTTCTTCAGAGTTCATGCTCCCTCCTGCTGCTGCGCTGCCAAAACTAAAAGTGTGTTTCACAGAAAGAGCATCGTTTGGCAGCCGCCAGCGTGATCCTGCTGGCGGCCGTTTTCACGGCCATATAAAGCCTTTGCATCTCCAGCGAGCAGCACCTGTGTTCGCTGCCCCTCCGGAGGTTGATGGCTAACTGTCGGCTATGCTTCTCCGGGCAGCCGGGGGGGATCGGTTTGGAGGTTCCTCAGGGGCCTCCGTCCGATCCTTCTAGGCTGGACGACTGGTTCCTGGGGGGGGCACCGGCGGCAGCGCCGCGCTCCCCCCCGGTCCCGTTCTACCGGATATGCATGAGGAGCTGACAAAATTGATGGCGCCCTATTCATTTGAAGCGCTCTCCAGCTCCTCTCCCCTCGCCACTCTCGATGGCGGGGCAGCCAAGGGGTGCGTGGCGGTCCCCCGGGTCGGGCGCGCCATCGCGGTGCACCTTTGCCCACGGGCGCGGCCGCCTGGTGGGGCCCTCCGCGTCTCCCTTTTAGGGCATGTGAATTTTCTTCCGCCTTCATCGGCTGGGCCTTTTCTGCACCCCCCGACACGCTGCCCCGCCCTGCAGGCCATGGCAACACTGCAAAAGTGCCAGGCGCAGGCACTTTAGGACCTGCACGAGAGTGGTCCTGACCAGGGGGTACTTGAAGAACTCCGCGCCGCCACTGACTTCGCCCTTCGTGCCACTAAGGTCGTGCGCGTCCCCTTGGTCAGGTGATGTCCACCTGCGTGGTCCAGGAACGCCACCTATGGCTGACTCTGGCCCGGATGGCAGAGGCCGACAAAGTTCGCTTTCTCAACTCTCCCATTCCCCAGAGCGGCCTATTCGGCGACACCGTGAAGGGTTTTTGCTCAGCGGCGTCGAACGTATCGCCGGCCCCCAAAAGCCTGCGATCCTCCGCCCATCAGCATACCCCGTCGAGATGCCAGAGCAGTACGCCTCCCCATCGTTCGGGCTGGGCGTCTCCTCTGGCGCTCCAACGGTCCAGAGGCAGACGGAGGCCGTCCAACATATCCTGCCCCGCCACGAAGTTACCATTCCGCCGCCTGGGCCCCCGCCTCCGCCTGCCCGTCGCCGAGGGCGTCCCCCCGCAGCTCCGTCCCCTGCTGAGCCACACGATCCAGGCTCGCAGCCGACGTCGAGCCGCCCGTGGGAGAGCTCAAAAGCGTCCCTGATGCGAGCACCCCCGGAGGTGGAGAGGTGCTTCCATTTGGCTAGTCCCTCTCCTTCCTGCCTTCTTAGGCCATGGGAGCTCCCCTGTCCCCTCTTCGGCAGACAGGAATTCGTGTCTTCAACCGTCTCTTCGACTGGTGCTTTACCAGCCCACTCGTGAGTTCCGTTGTGCGAATACAGGGACCTGGTGCCTCGGCACCCCCGCCATCTGGTCCTTCAGGCCAAACGAGGGAATCCTTTTCCTCGGTCGGGAGCCCGACTCGGTCCACAAGATGGCCCGCCTTGCTACCAAGAGCGCGCAGTTAGTGCTGTAGTCCCTGAGCTAATCAGGCACTATACAGCGGTCCTCTCAAAATCAGAGGCTCCTGGGGCACATGACAGCTCTAGCCGCTTGCCGCTAAGCTGTTTCATGTGAGACCGCTGCAGCACGATCGAGTCCCATGATGGGCATGGCATCTCGGCTGTCTCCGGACTGGCGTTTTCCCGCAGTATTGCCGACAAGTCAGCCCGTGGCTTACCACGGGTTGGGTTGCCATGTACAACAGAGGCTTACAGCTCCTCCCATCTGCTCCCATGGAGTCCGACGTGGCAGATTTTGCTACTTGCCATTCATTTGAAGCAGGGAAACTCAACCGTGCAGAATGGCGACTCCACCCCGTGACGCAGCTAGTTGGAGTTATATCGGCAGGCCCAGCCACATCCGCTCGCCCTCCCGATTCCTCCCATTGCCAGAGTAACTCTGGCACATAGCTGACCTCCGGGGCCCAAGTACGCCTTCCCCAGTGAGCCTCCTTGCGCAGATTCTGTGCGAGTCCAGGGAGGACGAGGAGTAAGTCTGTAGGTTGCGCTGCAATGACGGCCCACCCGGACTTAGGTCTTAGTAACCATCCCCTCGCGGCAGTCCCTCCCTGTAAGGGCACGGGTTGACACCGTAAATCTCTCCGGCCTTTCACAGGCCGTGATACAAACTATCACTCGGTACTGAGCTCCCTTGACAAAGGCTGGCTTACGCACTGAGATGAGGTCTACCTGCTGGCATTTCTCTCGCTGAGAGGCACAGTGATACACGATTGCAGTAGTGCTTCCTTTCCTGCAGGAGAGTTGGAGCGCAGGCTGTCCCCTCGACTGTCGGAATATATGCCGCCGCTTAGCCGCATATCACATGCAGTAGATGAAGCAAAATAGGTAAGCACCCACTGGTCGTAAGGTCCCTCAGAGGTGCCAGACCGCGCCTCATACCCTCTTGGGACCCCCCCGTCGCCCTTCAGGGCCGCGGGGCGCTCCATTTGAGCCTCTGGCCTCAGTCGAGCTAGAATTCCTGTCATTTAGACAGCGCTCCTGATTGCCCTGGCCTCCATCAAGAGGGTAGGAGACCTACAAACTTTCTCTGTAGGGAAGCTTCTCCGTCGCCTTCTCAGGCCGCGGGGCGCTCCCTTGGAGCCTCGGGCCTCAGTCGAGCGAGAAAAACGCTCCTGACTGCCCTGGCTCCCATTGAACGAGCTAAGGTTCCCCAGAGGTGCTTAGTGGGCCTCAGTCGAGTCCTGTCATTAAGACAGCGCTCCTGACTGCCCTGGCTCCTATTAAGAGGGTTGGAGACCTACAAGCTTTCCTTGCCAGCAAAGTGTGTCAAGAAATTCGGGCCCGGCGACACTCACGTTACTACCTAAGACCCCGGCCCGGCTATTGTGCCCAAGGTTCCCCACCACGCTTTTCCGCGGTCAAGTGGTGAACCTGCAAGCTCTGCCCTGGAGGAGGCAGACCCAGCCTTGCGATGTTGTGTCTATGTGAAAATGAAATCGCTCGGCACTTCAGACGCACCTAGCAGCTTATCTGCTTTGGGGTTCAGCAGAAAGGGAATGCTGTCCCCAAACTGAGGTGGCTCATTGGGTGGTAGATGCCATCTCCCTCTCTTATCTATATCAGGGAGAGCCATGCCCCTTAGGTGTTCATGCCCACTCCATTAAGAGTGCTGCTTCATCCTATGCGTTGGCTCATGGCACCTCACTAGCAGATATCTGTAGAGCTGCGGGCTGGGCGACACCTATACCTTCGCTAGGTTCTTCAACCTCCGCGCAGAGGCCGTATCCTCCCGTGTCTTCAGGCGAGCGGGGGGACGGCTGGTGTCGGCTTGCTGCGCCATTCCCACGTGGATCCGTGCGCTATCTCCCAGAATGTTCCCTCCGGCGAACCTGGGTCCTCCATGCCCCGCAGTCAGGGCTAGATGCGGAGTAGTCCTTGGCTGTGATCCTGCCTGGGTCTCCTTCGCCCCGCAGGTTGTGGCTATACTTTCCAATATTTTCCAGCGGAGGAGACCGCTGTTTCCCTCGTGTATCCCTAAGAAGCCTTATGGATATATTGAATTATTCTCATTCCACATGCACAAATTCCATGTGCTCCGCCCCCCCAACCCATGCTTCAGCACAACTGGCATCCCTGCAGGCCCCCCTTATAAAAAAGGGGCCTCTGGGCGTTGGGAAGGTTACGTTCAATGACCACCTGCGGACACGTCTGGGAAGACCTGCCGGCACGTGGCGTTGTGCGTAACGCGGCGTCAGGGTCGTGGCCTTTTCCACGGGTCTAAGTTCCCAATGTAACGTCGAAGTGATTCGACTGAAGGGGTAACGTCTAGGTTACGAAGGTAACCCTCGTTCCCCGAAGGAGGGAACGGAGACGTTACATTCCCCTGCCACGCCCCTGGCGTCGCGCTGACGCCGGGCTCTCCCAGCTCTTCAGCAAAAGCCTGACTGAGTGGTGCGTGCAGCCATCTTATATACCCGTATGTACGGGGGCGTGGCCGGCGCGCACGTCCACTCTCCAATTTTCAATTGGCCTTTTTAATAAGGCTCAGAGGTGATCGGTCTCTCAAGCGAGATCCCAATGTAACGTCTCCGTTCCCTCCTTCGGGGAACGAGGGTTACCTTCGTAACCTAGACGTTACATATGTAACCTGAGAAGTTCCCTTTTGAGGGAACATCAAACTGCATCCTCTAGGGGGCGCTTGTGGGGAACAGTATACCCATGCTGCCATGCTGAGGGGAGTATATGCTAACAAAGGAGACATTAGTGACGTCTGTCAGTGATATTATCCCCTTCGGCCAAAGGCCTGAGCTGTTACCCAAGTCATAGCAGGTTCCTTTAACCGCCTAGGGTCGACAAACGTGCCGGCAGCGCAGATAGGAGCAGTACATCAATCGAATCTGTAAAGGTTCTACTTTTATTTGTATACACTCATTTTGCAAAATAAAGAAAATATATAGGGTGTGCTGTCTGCCGAGTTGGTCTCTGTGATCTTCATTCAGAAACATGTAATTAAAATATACTATAACCAATACACAACACAGGGACATGAGCAATATGTCTAGAGAAAGCTTAATATGTATACTTTTAAACTAAGTTTTATCGAAAACAAATATTCTGTGATAAAGTAATCCATGTGAAACCAACGCGATGTCCAGTCTATCCGAACAGAGCTAATTATATTTTCACTATCAAGGACCACGCCACAACTATGCATTTGACACTTTATTAATTAAGACGAGATGAAGGAAATAGGAATAGAAAGGTCGTAAGGATTCTCTGAATTGGCTGATCGGGGAGTCTTGTCCAGGGAGACTCAGAGTGGGGGCTTCGTCTCTGTAGATTGTATGTAGAGTTATTAGAAGACCCCCCCCCCCGGATACAGCCTGTGGAAAGAGGTGCGGGATGTTAATGATATAGGGAGGGAAGGGGGGGGGGGGATAAGAAGTGGGATGAATGGATGAGATAGAGGGAGAAGGGTGGGTGGGAACGAGAAACTGAGACAAACGGTTCAGAGAAGGTCAGTTCTGCATAAATAGCTGACGGGGAACAGACTGATTGGTTGAGGCGTGGCCCTGCTCCCGAACTTTAGTTAACTCTTTAACCTCATTTCACTATCAAGGACCACGCCACAACTATGCATTTGACACTTTATTAATTAAGACGAGATGAAGGAAATAGGAATAGAAAGGTCGTAAGGATTCTCTGAATTGGTTGATCGGGGAGTCTTGTCCAGGGAGACTCAGAGTGGGGGCTTCGTCTCTGTAGATCGTATGTAGAGTTATTAGAAGACCCCCAAAGATTTGAACGAGCTGATGTGGGCATGAGCTTGGAGGAGATCGTTAAGATTGTTATGGATATAGAGTCGGTATGCTTCGGACGACCAGCGACCCATAACTCGTATGGTTTCGTCCGAAACGCCTGCGCTGGCGGCAGTAGTGGCTGCTCCAATCCGGAAAGAATGTAAAGAGTAATGTTTAGGAGATATGCCAGAGATGCTAAGAACCTTTTGGAAGTGCTTGTTAAACCAGGATCTTGTAGCCAATTTTCCGTTTTCTGTAAGAAAGAGAGGTTCTTCAGGGGAAGAATTATTGGCGTATCTGTAACGAACGTATTCCGAGAGCGGCTCATAAGGACTGATGAAGGAGTTGAGACAAAAGATGTAAATAGGAAATGACTCTCCAAGTTGATCGGTTTTGCTTTTCTTGAGAGTGTAGATGAGTGAATCTGGGGTATGAGCGGAGATATCCGAGAGGCTGGGATGGACGGCAGGATTGAATACAGAAGTCGAAGGGGCTAGTTCTGAGCACCTCAGGAAGCCGAAGAATGCGAGGAGAAACATGCATTCTAATGTACGGTCTTTCGTCGGGCTCATGTAGCCTGAGCGTAATGTATGAATACATTGGCTCAGAAGATCGGATGTTAATGGTAGGCGTCTAGCTATAGTGGCTGGTTCTTGTTTCCGAAGACCTTTAATGAGCATAGAAATGTGGGAATGGGAAATTGAGCGGCATTGCTCGCCAATTGCCAGTTTGTGGATGAAGTTGATTCCAGACAAATAAGTCTGAATAGTGGAGACTCTGATTTTTAGATTGGAATGAGCATGCGTGACAAAGTTGCAGATGGACCAAACATCCATAAGAGGAAATGGAATTCGGTAAAAGGAGTGGTAAGCCTTAAAACAGTTCCAGCCGGTTAGGTATGCCGAGGGAGTACTATGGGCAAGGCCGTTGAGGATGGCTTCACGCGAAGCCTGTGAGAGGTCTTCTAGATTTGGATTTAGTTGAAGACGGTGGCAGAAAACGGTGGGACTGGCGTGGGATGGACCTCTGACTCTGGAGCCAAGATCCTGAACTTCTGAAAAGAAAGGCGAGACAAGGAATCAGCTATACTATTATGGTAGCCCGGAATGTGGGCGGCTCGGATTAGGAACTGGTTTTGAGCAGATATTAGCGTCAGCCTGCGGACGAACTGCATGATAGCGGGAGAACGAGATCTGCCTTTATTTATGATGTCAACTACTGCTGAGTTGTCCTAGTGAATAAGTATGGTGTGTTTGGACCATTCATGCCCCCAAAGGATGGCTGCTATAATGACGGGATACATTTCGTGAAGAGCGGACGAGGGCGAGTCTGAATGCTGAACAAGATGGCTAAACTCAGGTGGCCATTTGGAAGCGAACCAACGGCCGTTGTAGTATCCGCCGAAGCCGGCGGATGGTGCTGCGTCTGTATACAGCTGAATGTCTTCTGGCTGTGTAACGTAGTCGTTATAAAAGAAGGATATGCCGTTCCAAGAAGACAGGAATTGATGCCAGAGGCGCATTTCCATCTTACAGCCATCATCCAGGGTGGCCTTATCGTGAAGGGAGGGGATTGTTGCTACTTTTGATAGTAGGTGGGAAAGAAAAGATTTCCCTTGGGGAATTATTCTGATGGCGTAGTTAAGGTGGCCTAGGAGGGATAATAGCTGTTGCTTTGTGCACCTATCTGCTAGAAGATAGTTTGAAAGGAGCAATGACATGCGTTGTAATTTCTCAAGAGGCAGAGATGCTTGGAAAGTGATGGAGTCTAGGGTGATGCCTAGAAACTCTATGGAAGTGCATGGCCCTAGAGTCTTCTCTTTTGAAAGGGGGACGCCCAGTTCAGAAAAGACTTTGACGAGAGTAGACAATCCTAAGTGAGGAGGTGTGGATGGAGGTGTAACGATAAGAAAGTCGTCGAGAAGGTGAAGGACATAGGAAAGCTTGTGATTATTGATGAGAATACAACACAAGGCCTCTGAGAGGGAGTCGAAGATCTTGGGGCTGCTTTTACAGCCGAAAGTAAGGCGTACTGCGAAATAGTAAGCTCCTTTCCAGGATATCCCAAAAAAGCGGCAGAAATCCGGATGGATGGGCATAACTTTGAAAGCACTGGTGATATCCGCTTTTGAGAGCCATGCTCCGTGGCCTGCCCTACGAATAAGAGTGATTGCTTGGTCGATGGATGCGTATTTCATGGAGAAGTCTGGGGCTGGAATGATGCTATTAATGCTGGGAATGGATGTTCCATGAGGGGAAGAAAGGTCGATTATTAATCTCTTTTTCCAAGAGTATTTTCTGGTGGCGATGCCGATGGGACTGATTCTAAATGGGGAAAAAGGAGGTGCTTTGAATGGGCCTATCATAAATCCTTCGTGGACTTCTTTTTCTATTAATGCGTCAACGATGTCTGGCTCCGAGAGAGCGGACTGAAGGTTGTGGGAGATGTGAGAAGTGTCTGGCTTTATTGCAATACCTGGATGAAAACCATTGTTGAATCCGTTAATAATGAAGTCTACGAATTCTCTGTCAGGGTGGTCTAATAAAGCAGTGGCTAGGGCTTTTACCTTAACTGGTGTGCCGAGAAACTTTAGTAGTCATTCGGGTAGAGTGGTTGGGTTGTGAGGGCAGGAATTCCTAGCGTGGGCGCCGCCGCAGAAGGAGCAGACGTGTAAGAGTCTGCAGTTGGAAAGGGAACAGCCGAGATGGTTGAAATTATTGCATACCATTCTGCCTCCTTGGTATAGAATCGGCCGTCCTCTTTTATCTATACTTTTGGGAATTGGGACGTTGACTGTGGGACGTATGTCGAGGGGCTTAGGAATTATAGGAGGAGGTGGCGCTGCTGAAGACAATCGTTTGCGTGAAGAAGACGGCTGTGGGTTAAGGGAAGTGATGACTGTGCACATGGAGGCAGGGTGAGATGGGGCTCCACAAAGCTCGCAGGAGACTGAAGTACGGGCTGCAAAGATGCGACAATAAAGTTCAGCATCGAGGGTGCCCCAGTATGTCCCTTGGTTAAACTGCTGTAACCGACCTGCTGCTTGAGTGGTGAAAAGAACATGGTAGTTATAAAAGCCAGTCCCTCCGAAGCGTACGGCCATGTCTAGAATGATAGAAAGATAGTCGTCTAGCTCGGTCCTTCTGTCTGGATAGACTGAACAAATTATGTCTCTATAAATTGAGAAGGCGAGGGCAAATTCGGTAGGGGTGAGGTCTTTAGAACGAGAATTTATTGTGTGGCTAAGCTGCATGATGCCAAGGCTGGTTTGCAGTTCTCTGGGCTGACTGATATTTATGAGAGATGGCTGGAGAAGGTGGGCTAGATCTATGTAGTTACCGGAAAGGATTTGCAGGCGTAAGGCTGGAGAGACGGGGGACGGTCGAAGGACTGATGAAGCTGGCCGATGAGGAGGTATTGCAGTGGCCAGGGTATAATGACTGCTGTTAAATGGCGTGATTTGGGGGTATTGGGGAGGGGAGGGGATAGGGTAGGTGGGGGAGGGATAAAGGGATAGATTAGATGGAAAAGCAGAAGGAATAGGAGGAGGTTGAAAAGATCCGCTGGCAGGAAACATTCCGGGGTTCGCTGCGTTGAGGACTTGGTTTGCTGCGTAAGATCCAATGGCAGGAATAACTCCGGGGGTTTGCTGCATAAGATCCACTGGTGGGGATGATTCCGGAGTTTGCTGCATGAGGAACAAGGTTTGGGTTAGTTAGAGAAGAACCAGAGGTAGCAGAAGCCGTAGTGTTGGTAACGGCTGAAGGAAGGGTAGAGGAATGGATGGTGGGATGGAAGGATGAATAAGTGTTAGGATTTGGGGATGGTTGTGAACATAAGGATGAGAAAAAGGATGAAATTATCTGGGATAATTCGAAGGTGGAAGGAGCCATTGTTTGTGGCATTTGTGTTTGATTGCCACTGGGTGGCACAGATGCTGCTAGCTGAGGCCGTTGATGAGGCTGTGTGGTGGCGTCATGTGTAAGGAAGTAAGGATTCCTTGAAGAAACCCGATTTAAGTGTTCTGAGGTTGAAGGAACCATTGTTTGTGGCATTTGCGTCTGGTCGCCGCTAGATGGCGCAGATGCTACGTGCTGAGGGCATTGACGAGTCTGGGCGATGACGTCACGAGTGACGCTAGGTGGGTTCCGTGGGAATACCGGAAGAGTTGAGCGTTCTGAGTTACGTTTACAGGAGTGATCGTAGATGCTGTGTAAAGTTGAAATAGTCGTGATTTATTATCCGTGCGGCTGAAATGTATGCCCTTATCCTTAAGAGCGCGCTGGAGACGAGCCACGGTCCATTGCTTGATGTTACTCTCCCGTCCGGGAGACTTACCACGAGTGCGAGGACTGCCGGTGGATGGATGTTGGCTCTGATGGTGAGATGAGCAATCGCGACGGCTTCCGTGCCTGTGAGATCTATGGCGATCCCGGATAGAAGATCTCGTGTGCGGTGGAGAGCGTGATCGAGTCGGGGTTGGAGAAACCTCGGATAGTGAACTTGTGTGAGAACGCTCGCTTGTTTGGGGAATTTGAACGGCGGAACGCAGCCGATGGGAAGGTTGACTGCGTGAGGAATGGCTGTGTGAGGATTGTTGAGAAGGTTTTCTGGGCGGAGGAGACTTATTTCCAAATAGGTCGTCGTCTGAGCCAGAGGGGTTGATCTGCAGCTCGGGATCCATGGTGAGGAATCGAACGAGAAACTGAGACAAACGGTTCAGAGAAGGTCAGTTCTGCATAAATAGCTGACGGGGAACAGACTGATTGGTTGAGGCTTGGCCCTGCTCCCGAACTTTAGTTAACTCTTTAACCTCATTAATTCGATCACGCCCACAAGCTACTTTTGCTTTCATATTATGATTAGCCATACGAGTAAAGCGCCGGAGATAAACGCCTACCTCACCGTAACAAAGCAGCGAGTTTCCTTCAAGTTCATCTGGCTTACTGTTGTGAGGATTAAGACTTTTTTTTTTTACCTCCATCAGAAGAACGCAATGCGACACAAATCCAGCAGGAGGAGACATTTACATGAGTACGTTTTAATTTTTTTATTTACCTATTTGCATTCACTGTTATTATGTTACTGTGACAAAACTTCCACATAATTTACTAGCTAGACTTTTTTCAAACTATAATTCCTGACTACATCAAGTGAAACATTATGAAGTACGTTTCATATCATTGCATCTAATTGTCTCACGACACCAGGATGTTTTTAATGTTCTAGAAAATGATGCGATATAAAGGAAAAGTCTTTACTCTGTAACACTAAATGATATAGTCTAAGAATGTTTAGACAACATTTATTGTATAATAAATACAAAGCATGCTTGTATGTATGACTATATCATAATTATTCATTTATTAATTTAATTTATCAAATAACAGTCGGATGTAAAATGTTTATACTGAGTGTATGTTTACACCATGTTTATTAGTAAGTTTTCGAATAGATGTTTAATGTGCTAAACAATTAGTTTATCCGATATAAAACGTTCTTTTTTACATTAGTACAAATGCATGAGTCTATGACTACAATATATATATATATATATATATATATATATATATATATATATATATATTAGGGCTGTCCCCGAATAGTCGAAGATTCGATGCATCGATATGCGGAGCCTGATTCGACCACCGATCTCACAGTCGAATCTTCGCGGGTGAAACGAGCATCACACCATTTTGGCAATATAGGTGTGCTCATTGTCTAACTGCACACAGAACTACTAGATTTTGTACGGACATATTAAGTTATATACAGCCTTAGATTATGATAATGCAGTAAAAACAAAAGTGAAAAGAAAGAAGCGTTCAATAAATATTTTTAACGTGTTTGTGAACAAATCCAACCACCCCTGTGACAGATTTAATTTTCACTTGCCCTGATCCATGATGAGATGAGGACGGCAGGGATTAGGCGGCGATCACACCGAACGCGTTTTTGCCGTTGGAGGCGCCTCTTTTGAATGGTTTTCTGTTGGCAGTGAGCGCTCTGCGCTCCGTTAATGCGTCCCCGGCTCCTCGCGTTTTTGCAGGAGCGCTCTGAGCGTCTGAAGTTGAAAAAAAAATATCAACTCTGAGCGGAAAAATGCCCAACTTTATTCGCGTTCTTTCCCATTGTCCAATCTTTCGGGTCTTCGAAAGTTTACCGTCGCTAAAAAAGTCCGGAGACTGCAAGAAATAGAGGAGAAACCTTTGGTGTCTATCATGGGAAACCAGGAGCTGTATTATTTAGGGTTTCTGCTAATATGACAGTTTAATTAACAGCAAAAAAACTAGATTTTAGAGCGTTCGCGCTATAATCCTTTGATTTGACTGACAGGACAGCTGTTTTGGTCGTTGCTTAGCAAAAAAGGCAGTGCTGTGCGCCTTGCGTTTTTAGAACTAAAAGACGCGTTCTGTCTTTTTATTTAAACCTAAATAAGTTTGTCCGTCAGTTGGCAGGCAGTTTTGGTCGCTTTATTAAAAGTTGTTGCTGTGTGCAGTGTGTAAAATAAAATAAAAATTGTTTTACCCTCCTGCTGACTATAGTGTCGTGTCCCTCCTATCCCATTCACACACACATATAAGCCTATCGGTCGACTATAGAAAGATTCGAAAATTCTGATTCGACTATGAAAATTCTTAGTTGGGGACAGCCCTAATATATATATATATATACACATACAATTTCCTTGACTACTGATAAGTTTTCCAATCACTTAAATATCATAGGTCGAGTGGGGCCCAAGGTAGCCAGGGCTTTAAACCAACGCAAGAATAGGAACGAAGTCTAGCGTATAACCCATACCATACAGGATGTTTGAAAGTGTGCTGAGATTTGTGCGCACTTATCATATGTCAGGCTAGCCTGGACACTTCGACATGAGGGGAGTACTGCAATGCTCACTATTAAGCGGCCTGAGTGGAATGCCCTGGAGCAGAGGAATTCAACTCTGAATAATAGGAGGAATCTAAATGCTCAACAGGGAACAGCATGCTCACAAGAGACCCTCATCCCATCAGGGGAGCGAAATAGGCTAATTTATTATCATTCCACCAGGGGCTACAACCTGGAATAGACAGAGCCACAGGAAGCGGAGGTCCTTCTCTTAACATCAGAGAGGTAGTGATACGCTCCATCTAGTAGTGGTATACTGCATTGCCAAGCTCATGCAATGTCAGGGAGGAACATAACAGGGGCAGAGAGGGGCGACTTACTAATCCACTGGGGAGAGCCGCTCTGTTCCTAGAGAGGGTCCCCACTCAGATGAATCCATGATTAGCTTGGGTGGATAGCCTAGATAGTTTTAAAATATTAAGAAAGATACCAGAAGTGGACTGGGATTGGGATTACCCAGACTACAAAGAGTGGGCTGTCTGCTTACAACTCTAGAAGGGAAGACAGTACTGTCTGGGTAAAAGCTCAAAGAGACCATTATTATAAAGCCCTAGGAAGGGGAGCAATCATAGAGCTAACAATCACCAGTCCCACATTTCTGCCCTGAAAAATCCGGTAAATCCTCCCAAGCTAACACATAGATATCCTCAGATAGCTGTGTGTGTAGAAAGGGCTACGAGAGGTGAAACTGCTACTGAGTGCAGTCGTTTTTGTATGTAGGCTTCAGACAAGGGTTATGCTGACGGCGTTCCCCCCAGGCGCCCCCTAGAGGATGCAGTTCGATGTTCCCTTGTAAGGGAACCAATCATTTCACAGGTAAAACCCTTCCTCCTCGGCTGGGATCGTTTAGAGTTCTTTGAAGCTGCATTAAAACTGCATTTTGGAAGTTCAAACTCAGGCAAAATCCTGAACAGTTTTCCTCAATAAATATAATTTCTTTACGACTGAAGAAAGAAAGACATGAACATCTTGGATGAAAGAGGGTGAGTACATTTACCTGTAATTTTTTGTTCTGGATGTGAACTAATCATTTAAGAAGCATGAGTATATTTGTAGCAGTGATCAAACATACATTATATGGGTCAAAATTATATATTTTTTCTTTTATGCCAAAAATAAATAGGATATTAAATTAAGGTCATGTTCCATGAAGATATTTTGTAAATTTCCTACTATAAATATATCAAAGCTTAATTTTTGATTAGTAATATGCTTGTTAAAAACTTCATTTGGACAACATTAGAGGTGATTTTCTCAATATTTAGATTTTTTTGTACCCCCAGATTTTCAAATAGCTGTTCTCATCCAAATATTGTTCTATCCTAACAAACAATACAACAAAAAGCATAAACATTATGAAATACACACAATATATATTTGTGTATTTCAAATATGTATAATATGTATCTGTCGTGATCCTGACTCTGTCGGGGGTTTTCGGTCTGTGTGTTTGTTCATGTTTTTGTTGTCAGCACGCCACGTGCGCTGTGTCTACGTCACTCTCCCCGCCCTGTGTCTTCCTACCAGCTATTTCTCATCTCTCATTTTCACAACTACACCAGTTCCTCATGCCGCTAATTTCTATTTCCTCTATTTAAACTCCTTTCGGGCCAAAATCGCTCCCCAGAAATTCTCTGTTCCTCTCTGCTGTGATTGCTCAACACTGGGTCGAGTTTCGCTCCCCGTGCCTCTTCTTCCTCTGGGAGTTTCCGCTGGATGGGTCAAGATCGCTCCCCATTAGTTTTTGTGGGACTATTTAGTTTTGTTTTGTTCTTTTCCTTTTAGGATTTCCCCAGATTTTCTCCAGGGAGGAGCGCTGGGAGGACTGTTTTCTTTGAACCTTTTCTTTCTTTTTGCTTCTTCAATAAAACTGATTTTTGCCCCGCACCTGAGTCTGTCATGACAGTATCTTGTTAATAATAACTCCAGGAGGTGTTACACAGTTTGTTTCATAATACTAAAGCTCAAGTGATTTTGTAATTTGTAAATATTTATCATAATATGTACCTAATATTTATTCAAAAGGTTATATTTATAGTTTGTTTATATTAATTATTATTTTAATATTTATTTATAGCTTATTTATTTATTTTACACACTATATTTATTTTTTACATATGCACATAAACCTAATTTACAATTTATTGTTACATATTTTCGATGTATGTAGTTTTGTCAATATTTCAACATAGTCTACGATGTTTATGTGTTTTTAACATACATTAGTATTATTAATAAACTTATATAATATAAATATAAGTTAAAGTTAAATATAATTTTATATTATTATAACTGTCCAAGTATATTAGATGATGTCTTAAAAGATTAACATGACTCATGGACCGACCGTGGGCCGCCAGCAGACACTTATTATAAACCAGTGGCCAAAATAGTGGACCACAATTGGAAAAGCAGCTTCCGCTGGTGGTCCGCTGGAATAACGATGAGCAAAAAACACCTCCTTCAGGTAGTCTGAGGCTTGGTTCCCCGGTGCACACCCACGTTCGCATGATAGCTTTTGCACTAGCCAAACGTACCTCTGACATTAAACGACCCCGGAGCACACCAAACCAGCTTAGCCCCCCCGCCCCCATAATGTCCTGAAGCCCTCCCTCCAATGATCTGAAGAACAGACCCCTTTACCCCCGGAATATGATTTTAAATGCGAAAAACTAAACCAAATGCAATTTCAATCGATGGGTACCCCTCAGATCTGATTTAATTGAAATGAGGGAACGAATATAGTCCTGCACTGGCCCGAGACACTCGGACCTGAGCCATGGCCTTGTCCAACAACTTTTCAGAACAGAGCCTATGTTGCAGCCGTTAAAATAGTTCAGTTTTGGATTCTAATGGAAAAGTGGCTGAATTGTTTCGTTTCTTTATTAAGTTAATTTAGAATTATGTATGAAACATTTTATGTTTGTTAGATTCAAGATTTGTTGAATTTAACTAGAGAACTAACATCCAAGCGGCCAGTGCAATGAGCTGTGCATGTTTGATCAATTTAGCCTTCTCAAATCAACACGACTTGCATAAAATAAAATCTAAAGACATAAAACACTTGATGCATTTCTCAATATTAATTTAAACATTTAACCTAGATACATGTATGTTGTTAATGCATATCTAATCGTTTGTGTGGAGAGTGAAAGCTAAAGTTCGCTTTGCAACTGACATGAAAGCGCAAGCGTCATTATTTGCATTTTTTTTAATAACAGTGGAAACCTAAAATACACCATCATTTTTGCTCATAAAGGTAAGAGTAATACATCATTCGGAACAAATCAAAAGATCTATTATTATTATTTGTATGCACTCACAGTATCAAAGTGCTTCACAAAAATGATCCGAAACTCAGCGAAAATTTGCCTCAGACATATTTATAGAATGCTTTAAATTACTACTTTAAAACAAAATAATTTATGTAATAAAATCATGTTAAAATGTGTAAAGTTCATGTGAAAATAAAATTCTGTGGCCTGTCTGATTCATGAGAAAATAAAACAATGTTGGTAAAGTTATAGGCTTGTTTGCTTTTCTGGGGTAGGCAAAATATTATGTTATTATGACCTATTCACAAGATGTTTTATTGACGTTTTTTTTTTTTTTTTACTCTGATCAATTTCATGAGACATTGTATTTATAATTGTTATTTTCTAAATGCATTCAAATATTATAAATATTATATTTATATTTTTTCAGGTTCATTTCGTGCTGCAGATATTAAAAAAAGAAAAAGATCATTGATTCACATGCTGTTTGATCTGAGGCAAATATAGTTATCTTGCTACAAATTAAAGTGTAAAAACACATTTTGGCTACATCACCAGGCATCAAATCACTTTCCAGAACATTCTCGTTCAACGTTCCTGTCTGGTGGAACAATCTTCCCACACCTATCCGGAATGCAGACTCCTTAACAGCTTTCAAGCTACTGCTGAAAACCCATCTTTTTCGACATTATTTGACTCAATAAAAAAAAAAAAAAAAAAAAAAACTTTGTTCTCCTCTCTTTCTTGATCTTCTCTTTCTATCCAGTACTCATCTAACAACGCCTGATATATATGGTATTTTTGAGCACTTCCTATGTTGATCTGCCTCCTTAGGACAAATCACTTGTTGTATTCCCAATTGTAAGTCGCTTTGAATAAAAGCGTATGCTAAATGAATAAATATAAATGTAACACCCTCTTCCCAACCCAAAGCCCCCCACAGTTCTTATATTTACTTTCGATTTCAATCCATTTCATGGCTTCAGTTTTTGTTCTTTTCCATGAACAACATCTGTGTTCCGATCTTATAAATACACAGAGCTACATCATGTAACAATATGACACGATAATAAATAAAGGCTGATAACTGAACTTACCTTCAATTATGACCTTTTTTGATGTTTTCACCATCCTGCACATTCTCGGCTCTAACAGAAATGTTTCCAGTCACGGGACTAGCATCGCAGCTTCCTTAAAACTGAGACATCTTTACTTTCAATTTCAATCCATTTTATGGCGTCAGTTTTTGTTCTTTTCCGTGGACAATATCGGTGCTACGATCTTATAAATACACAGAACTGCATTATATAACGACATAACACAATATTAAATAAACGCTGATAACTGAACTCTGAATTGGACTCTTTTTAATGGTTTTGACTGTCCTGTGTATTCTCAGCTCTAACTCGCAGCTTCCTTGAGACTGAGACATCAAGAATTCCTGGATGTTTGCTTAAGGTGTTTTTAAGGGTGTTTTGCTTATTTTTCTGTGAAAACATGTTTTATTATGTGTAGTGAACAGTACCCAGCAAGCAATTTTGCATTTAAAAGACATCTATTAGCAGTTCAAACACAGCCCTGTCTTCTAGGCTAAAACAAGGCAAAATTTGGGCTGTCAATGAATAGACTAGTCATCAAGTAGACAGCTAATAACTGCCTTCATATATACATCTAATAGACAACAAAATGGCAATCCATCCAAACAAATTAAATATTTAGCCTTTATTAAGAAAAATATGTTTTAACAACTTTAAGACAATACAAAATTATTTTAAAAAGCAGAAAAAAATAGTATAAATACAATACACTTAAATATAAATATTCTGACTAAATATTAAAATATGGAATTTTTATCATCTTAAAATCACAAAAATATAAAAGTTTTTTTTTTAAATAACTCATAAACATTTAAAAGCATTAAATCTAATGCAAATCAAGAGCATGTTAACACTTAACATTAAAACATTACAGATAAATGACAACGTAAAAAAAAAAAAGATTAACCCTTTTTTTGGTTAACTTAACAAATAAAACAACCATCAGTTAACTTAAATGAAATAGTTGGTTTTATTTCTGGTTTAAAATGCTTCCTCAGCTGCATTTCTCAAGTCTCTGTTGCTGCTTGACCTTTGTTGACCTTTTTAAAATGACCAGTAAAGGATTTTTACATTCCTGATTTGCATTGTAATGTATTAAAGCTGTTTCATGCATGTTAAGTTATTTACACTTTTAAAGAATTCGATTCCCATGCTAAACATGGCCAAAGTTTCAAAAACGATTTGGACGTATAACAGTATAACAAATTGCTTTTCAAAAAATGTCCTGTTTCCAGCAAAAATATCTAAAATTTCTTAAATCAAGAAGGATTTTCTAAAAAAGTAAAACTTATTGTATAGTTTTCAGAAAGAAAGAAGTTAAAATGAAGCGAGTTTTTGCTTGAAACAAGCAAAAAAATCTGCCAATGGGAAAATAAATCTAGTTCCCAGAATATAAATCTACAATAAATCTAGAAAAATAATCTAGTTCCCCTTCAGTCATTTCACTACGACGTTACATATGGGAACTCGCTTGAGAGTCCAATCATCTCTGAGCCTTATTCAAAAGGCCAATGAACACTGGCAAGTGGTATTTGCATGCCAAGCCACTCCCCCGTACATACGGGTATATAAGATGGTGGCACGCAATCACTCATTCAGATTTTTGCTTCGGAGCCTCTCATGCTTGAGCCTAACAAAGAAAACAACGGAAAAAAAAGAATTCCTGCAAGTTCATACTCTCTCCGCTGGTGTGCTGCCTGTCTAAAAGACTTCTAAAAGAGCATCTTGCGCTCCAGCGAGCAGCCCCCATTTGAGTGCACAGTTGTGCCGCGGTTCCTCCCTGGGCAAACCGGGATCTAAAAGAGTAAATTTCCTTGCGGCTGTGAGAGACATTTCCCGGTATGTCTTTCCGGCCGTGCGCTTCTGGGTGTGGTAGATTCCTCACCTCTCTGGACGGACATGAACGCTGCCTCACATGCTCGTCGCTCTCCCGCGGTAAGTCGTTAAGTCGTCAATGATTTTCAGCCACCGCGGTGAGACACCACTACATCATACAATGTCCCCCCAATAGTCACCCCAATCAAAACTCAGTTTTTGTCCCTTTGTTCTGGACAAGAAATCAAGTTAAGACTTTGAACCGCCGTATTTCTTTGCATCCACAGCAAACGGGAGACTTTTCAGACGTGATCCCGTTACCTTTACTTTCGATTTCAATCCATTTCATGGCTTCAGTTTTTGTTCTTGTCCGTGATTCGGTATTACGATCTTATAAATACACAGAGCTACATCATATAACAACATGACAAGATATTAAATAAAGGCTCATAACTGAACTTACCTTAACTGAATTTAGTCACCTTTTGATGGTTTCACCGTCCTGCGTCTTCTCAGATCTAACGGAAATGTTTCTACATCGCAGCTTCCTTAAAAGTGAGGTCTCTGCAAAGCAGAAGACGGTGTTATTATCTAACGATAAACATGAACTATAACACGCTTCGTAAAATACAACCACTGGCCAGTTTTTCGAGAGGTCAACTGATGCGTTAAAATTTTTAAAAATGCAGTAATTTCTTCAATTTACCAGCGACTGTGCTTGAGAAGCGCTGAAATGAATGGACTTCAATGCAGGATCTATTGGTTGTTTGTAACTATTGGCCGCTCCATCACACGCTTTACTTCTGCATTCCTCAGTTCCTATGAAGCGTCACAACTCTGATTCTCAACAGCTCTGATCACAACATGAACAGACATCTGAGTGAGAGATGTAGGTTATGAGCGCTTTTGTAGAATTCACTGTTGTCAACTCTGCTAACATCAGATAAAGTTAGGTCAATAAACTAATCTACATAAAGTAACTAAATGTGAGTTATCTATTTCATTTGTGCATTAGTACTGTTAATACATTGAAATTTGTGTGGAATAAAAAGCAGTTAACACATCAGCAACCACCTCAACATGTGAATGTAATATTGAGCAGATAAATGAATCTTGTGTGGATGTTACAGATGAGACACATGTGTTTATCCGCTGAAGAGAGACTGATGAAGGAAAGCTGCCATCAAAGGCTCTGAGTGAGTACACTACAGACATCAATAAACAGGTTTTAATATTAAGTTGTAGTTTATCATTTCAAACAGAGCTATTACAGCACTTTTCTGATTCTTGATTACTGTGCATTTGCTGCAGATCTTTTGTGGTGAAGCAGGACCTGAAAGGAAAGATGACAGCAGCAGTTGTGGGGGAAAAAGGAAATCCTGAAACCAAATATAAAGTGAGATCATTTTGTTACTTCTAATACAGAGATCAAATTACATTGTGCTGGTAAAATGACAGCTTTTGTATTATATTTCTGCATCTTTGCATGTTTCTGTGGCCTCTTCATCATCAATGAGCTCAGAGCCAGCGAGAGCATCTAGAGAAAGACCAAAAGACACTGAGGATGTGATTTTGGTCAGGTTTGTTCTGCTGGTTTCATCAGTCAATGGAGCCTGAGTTACAGAAGCATCAAAAGCGTCATCAAATAATGTCATGAAGCTTCTGAAACTCAGACAAACCTGACCTAAATCACCTTTTGTGTTCAGAAAAACAAAAACAGACAAGGATTGGCCAGTGTGGAGGCGAGTAAATAATGACTGAATTTATATGTTTGGCTGAACTAACTCTTTAATTAACTAACCCCCAAACAGAAATGGTGTGAAATGTATGTAAGCATTTATATTATAGTAGTATCTTGAAGAAATAAACTTTAAGAAATAAGCCGCTTTATTGTGTGTTTGTGCACAAAACATAAAAGAATTTACAAAAATATTCCCATTTCTGCATTTGGCAGATATTTTTTTACCAAAGTGACTTACAGTGCTCTTATTATAAAGACAGCTGAAGGTGGACACAGCTGTGTTGAGATGGCATTAGGATGTAGGTTCACCGACTGTAAATACAATATATTGAATAAAGCTTTGTTCCATGTGCCGTTATTTATGGTCATGGTTACTTTTATTGATTCTTTTACTCATTAATGTTTCCTGTTGTTGTCAGTAAATAAAATATAATCGTTTAATTAACTAATGCATTAATTCATTACTTGATAGAAAATTGAGATGTATTCACCTTGACTGCATTTGTGTGGTGTGTAGTCATGCGTAGCTATGGCATATGACAAAACAAATTACATTTGGCTTGTTTTACTAATAATTATTTAATTTTTGATCAGCATTTATCATTATTGTTCGTAGCAATGCATTCTGAGGTAATCTTAATGTCAAAGTAGTAACACTTACATTTTTCAAGTGTAAAATCTACAGTCTTCTCCAAAGACGAGATCTTCAAACAGCTGATCGACGTCTCCTTTGTGTAGATATTACAAACATAGAGGAAAGTGTACTAGGTAGGGTTGTGTGTTTCTGATGCTATGAGGTGTTTGTCCACCTGTCGCTCTTATTTTCTTTTTATTATTATTACTGCAGAACTTATAATTTCACACAAGCTCAGGGAAAGATGGTAGTATTTTTAACAATGAACAATCATAATGACAGAAATCAATAAACAGAACTATATTGGGTTTGTGTACATCATAGTGTGAGATTATATACACAGAAAACAAATGTAATATCTTCGAATAATAATAATTATTACAAAATCATAATGAATAAAAAAAATGCATTTGTTGTTTTCGTTATGTATACGCCTCGGGATGAAACGAGAAAAAAAAAATTCAACGAGAAAAAGAGGAAAACAGGAGATTTGCATAAGGCTAAACAATTTTGGACATGAAATAAAGAAATTAATAATATATTCAAGAGATAATGATTTTGGTTTTTGGGTAGCAAAACTAATATTTTTAAGAATTAATCTGTGGGTCATATTAGTAGCGTTAAAAATACCAAAACTTAAATCAACCCTAAATGTATTGGTTACTCCAATCACAATAAAAGGACAGCTGTTTCTTCAACAGCACCACAAAATAAGACAATCTGGTCAACATTAAAATATTTACAGATAGATGAATTAAACCTGTCGCTCATATCTTAACGAGATTTGACTGTAGAGTAGGAACTCTTTTAGCGCTTGTTAATCAAGTACTCATTGAAATGAAGTCTCTACTCATTGAGTAAGCGGTTTCAAACACAGCCTGTGAGTAACATTTCAGCAGTTTGAGTAAATGCTAAATATTGCATGTAAGAATGTAATGTTGTATCTAACAACGAGGAACATTATTTTTGTGAGTTAGTGCATCCACAGATAGTCAAAGAAAAATGTGTCTCATATCTCTCCCTATATCGTGAATCATTTTATAGTAAACACTAATTCGGTCACTGGTGAGTAATGTTATTATGATTCATTGATTGGGAAATTCTGACGAAACCTATACTGGACAAAACATCCACAGAATGTAATAGTACACTGACTAGTGAACTAGAGAGCTGATATTTAATTTGATTTCTTTCTGTTAATTATTATCATCTTGATCATGACATTCTCAAAGCACACAGAAAAACATGTGACACACTTTTAATCTATTTTAAAGATAAAAAAGTGTAGAGTGAAGACGTGGATTGAAGAAGCATTCAAAGATGAAGATGCTGAGGAACAAACATGTTGAACTCACTCTGATCCTTATTAAAATCTCAACCTCTACAGATAAACAATGCAAAATAAAAAATGTGTCAGTGTCTTAAAATAATCTTGTAAAAGTGTGCTAGATCCTTCCTCAACCTAAGTCCATATATATATATATATATATATATATATATATATATATATATATATATATATATATATATATATATACATATATACTCAATGATATATATATATATATATATATATATATATATTTGTTGATCTCTTCAAAAACTTCATGACCAACAATGTGGTATGAACCGCAGTCACCAGATGCCAGTATAATATGAAATCTAATGCTTACACTGCATTCTCTGTTGATTTATCCTTGAATATTTACAAACATGTTTCAAGGTAGAATACAATTTGTTTGTTTGTTTAAAAGCGGATTCACTGTTATTTTGACATGTTGTTCATACACTGCTGTTGGAGATCAGTATGATTTTTTATGTTTTTAGAGACATTTCTTATGCTCCTCAAGGCTATATTTATTTGATGATTTGTGAAATGTTATTACAATTTAAAGTAACGGTTTTATGTTTTTATCAAATCAAATGTATTCATGTGATGCAAAGCTAGATTTTCATCAGGCCTTACTCCAGTCTTCAGTGTCACATGATCCTTCAGAAATCATTTTAATTTATTATGAATATGCTGATTTATTATCAATGTTGGAAACAGTTGTGCTGCTTAATATTTTGTTGAAACAAGTGATATTTTTTCTGGATTATTTGATTAATAAAAATAACAGAATTATTAGATTTTCCTCAATTAATGAATATTAAAATAGTAAACCATTATTTTAATAACCATTATTAATTGCAATAATATTTTTTTATTGGTCTGTATTTTTGATACAGCTTAAGGGACATAAGGAACTAATTTAGGAAAATTAAAAATATGTCTAATCCCTAACTTTTGAATGGTAGCGTATGTTTATTTAATTGATTGTGTGTATTTTGTGAAAATTATAAAAAATGCTGTTGGTGGCAAAAAAACAAACAAACAAAAACTCTGACAGGGAAAGAGCTAACAAGGGTTTTATCTAAACTGTGCAGAACATTGTTTTCTGTATGTTTTTATTTACTTTACTTTTTTATGTCTCTTGCTTCGTGCCTTGAAATTCAGGTTAACTTTTATTTTCATTTTTCATTTTAGATCTGATGCTGCATGAAATGGAAGAGAAAACTGCATGAGAAACACCTTGATTTCTCTCAGAAGACTCCCAGTTCACAAGTTGTAATTACAAGTTCTGCGAGGACCTGAACGCTTCTTACAAGTAGGAGTCTCGTAATTACGGCTGAACGCACCTTTGCTCTTCAGTGGTGTATGCAGCAGCATCATGGAAAAACAATAGCTGACTTACTGCTGCCACTGAAGAAAGGAGCTGTTGCTGTTTTAGCAGTTCACTTTGTAACGAGACGGAGAAACCAGACCAAATAACTAAGACAAACTTGATTGATTGAGTCTCTTATTTGACAGGACTCTTCCATTTCTGCAGTCTGCTGCTGGAGCATTGTGGGATGTGAAGGATGTTTGCTGCAATGGCATGAAATGTCTTCAATATGAAGTCACAGCATTGTCTGTTCTGGAGACATTATTTCTGTTGACTAAACTGGTTAATGTATGGGCAAACGGGGTAAGATGTGCCAGATTCCAGCAGATAATGGAGCTCTTCTTCTGATTATTCCTCTGATATTCTCTTCTGATGAAGTACATACAGGATTTGAAAAGTTAATGGGAGTCAGTTTGATGGAAACAGAATCCAACGAATATTCACCTCAAGAGATTCAATACTTCAGTTTTATTCAGTAAAAAAAAAAAAAAAAAATCATACACTGCAAACAAAGCTTATCTTACTTGTGTCTTGTTTCTAGTCAAAATATCTCAAATACAAAATAATACAAAATATATAAGAACATTTTTTGTTACTAATTATTTTTTTATTTTACAGTATGATGGGATTACAGCATTCATAACATTTATTTATTGTTATAATTAAACAATAAAATAAGTTATTATTAATTAATATTAAACACTGACATTCCCTTTCGGGAACTCTACACTGCGTCATCAACGCATTGGGGAATGCCATTGGCGAACCCGGCTCTGAATCAGTCTTCAACCAATAGAATGACGGGAGTGACGTCACCGACGTGATGACGTCATGCGACCAGGAAGTATATAAGCACGTGCGTTTCAAACCGGCTTCAGCTTTTGTCATTCAGCGAAGCGCTCTGTGTCTGTCTGTCTGTTTCATTCCACTGTTTTTCTGTGCCAGTTTGTACAACTTTTATTTGAGTGGATATGGTACCAACCTAGAAAGTGGGAAAGTAATTCAAGCGGTTTAGCAGCTTCACAGACAGCGTGTCCCTCCCTGCCAGCAGAGAAAGCTTTCTGTTGGTGGGGATACACGCAGTCTGTGTGTGGCTGTGTGGGTGCGGAGCTCAGTCAGCTCTTGAGGGGGCTGGCTGTTTGCGGTGTGAAAGCACGCTTTCCACTGCACGTACTCAGTTCTCGGAAGACTCTCTTTGAGGAGGGAGTTTTCACCAGCGTTCTTCGCGGGTCTGGCCCCGCTTCCGCAAAAAAAAAAAAAAAAAAAAGGCGGAGCGGCAGCTGCACTCGTGCGGTTCGCAGCTCGATCTGTTAGAGGGATGGAGACAGGTAATCCCCTATCTCCTCCCCCGCATAGCAGATCGGATGATCTCCTACTGGATGAGGAAGCCCGTGCTGCGGTTCTTCCTACCAGAAAGAGGTCTCAACGTTTCTCCTGTCTTCCTCCGAGGAGGTTGATGTGGAGAACGTTGTCAAAAGTATTCAACCCCCCCCCCCCCCCCCTTTTTGACTCAATGTTAGGAGCTTTGAAAGTACTGACTAAAGCGGTAGCCAATCCCGGGAGCCACAGGAAAGCAAACTATTTGTTTCCTTCAGACTAAGTCTGCACTTCCAAAACGGAGCCTTTTGTTTTTTCCCAATCTACACAGTTAAAAAGAAAAACACTGTTTAGATTGGAAAAATCCAGTTTTAACCCGCTCTTCACCCCCCATTTTGGAATAGTTTACTATGTAATATTGGGGGCTGTTATGAGGTGGTGCCGGGGGTTGAACAGACGCTTACGAGCTATCTGTCACCCAGCCTGGCCTCATCACTGGAAGCTCTGTCTTTGCTTTCCAGGCCACATGTATATAATGCAAGCCTGATGTGCAAATGTACACATGCCAGATGCTGCACGGGAGCAGTAACCGGCCGTGTATCAGCTCCCTTCATAAGAGGCTCTTAAAGGAGCATTGCAGTCCGTTTTCCTCCGGTAATACCTAGAGGATGGGGTTAGCAACACTCTTGACCGGGGGCTTCAAAAACTAAAGCCCGATCTGAGGGTCGTGCTTCAGTCTGAGAGGTCCTCGGCTAAAACAGGGAGATCTGTCAGCCAACCCTGCCAGTGTTACAGGGCGCGGCAATCTCCCGCGAACATTATTCTCTAGTTGTTCCGCCCAGAAACGTAGCGGAGCTAGAGAGTTCGCCAACCCCCGGGGGTCCTCAGAGGAATTAATTCAGATGCTTCCTGCCAGTAAGCTGTTACAGGGCTCTGAATTAAAAACTCTAGGTAGTACCAGAAACCAGTCTGAGAGGCTGGTTCCCTTAGTAGAATTTCAAGCAGCGTGAAAACTACTGCTGAATATATCTACATGGGACCTGCATATGGGGCATTTTTATTACTACTACCCAGAGCAGGGTCTGGTTATCAATAAAAGGGACAACTGGCAGCCAATTGCTGGTTTTGGAAGCCCGCCATGCGGTACTTCCTCCAGCAAATGGCCCTCAGTGCTCCGTTTATCCTCCTCTGAGGAGGTGGATATGGAGAGCGTCACTGACTGCAGCTGCAGTTCAGGTGTCCCCTGCCGGTTCACCGCTACAGGGCACCCAGCTGTAAGCTCAGGGCAAAATAGAGGCCAGTCTCGAGAGGCTGGTACCCTCAGTAGAACTTCTGGCATAATACGACTGCCGACAGTATACGTGGGTCCTGCGTACTGTGAGGAAGGGTTATTATATCTAAGAACCCTCCTTCAACGCGGGGTTTTCCACCGAGGTGGGCTCCGAGCAGGCTCTAGACAGGGACCATCGAGGTGGTCCCTCTTCATGAAGGATGGGGGGTTACGGCCCTTCCTAGACCTAGAGAGTAACTGAAGTTCAGATTGGCAGTTACGTCGCAAATCAGGTCCGAGGACGGATTTGTCACTATAGATCTAAGTATGTCTCCATCCTTCCTCAACAAGAGCAGGGAGCTCTTCTTTCAGCCTAGCACTCTCCCCCCCAAACTTTCACAGAGTGTGTGGATGCAGCTCTGGCTCCTCCGTGATTCCAGAGCATCCATATACTCGACCACTGTAAGCCGGGCAGCATCGAGGTGCTGCTCTCGCTCACATGAAAGAACTGGGGTTGAGACTCTACGCCAAGAAAAGTGTGCTGTCTCCATTACAGAGAACCATTTATCTAGGTGTCGTATGGGGTTCGACCACGATGCAGGCACAAATGTCACCTGCTCGGATCGAGTCGATCCTTACTGCAGTCAATGCGGTCAAGCTAGGCCTGTCACTCACTGTAAAACAGTTCCAAGTACTGCTAGGCCTCAGGGCAGCTGCAGCTAACGTAATACCTTTTGGCTTGCTGCACATGAGGCCGCTACAGTGGTGGCTCAAGACCAAGGGATTTTCCCCGAGGGGAAATTCATTCCGCAAGTTCAAGGTCACGCGGCAATGCCTACGTGCCTAGAGGAAATCTTGGTGTTTTATGAGAGCAGACGTCCTGTCGAGGCAGGGGCCGAGGCCCGGGGGATGTATGCTTCACCCAGAATGAGTGAAGCAGAGTTAGAGAGTGTCTTGCCAGATTCAGGGGACTCATTTGCGACTCATGAGACATCGCAATGACCCCTCTGGTGCTCTCTAGTGCTTCCAGCTCCTGCGGGACTGGATGCTTTGGCACAGACATGGCCGAGGCCTCATCTGTACGCCCTTTCCCCGATCGTTCTGCTCCCTGGAGTTTTTGAGGGTGACCCCTGAGGGGGCACATCTCATGGAGGCCGGTCTCTCAACCGAGGTTGCTGAGACCATCCTTTTTACTCCAGAGCTCCCTCTACGAGGAAATCCTATGGCCTTAAGAGAAAGTGGTTTACTGCGTGGTGTAACCAGCACCAAATATGACTCAGCTTACTGCCCAATTGGTACAGTACTGAAGTTGCTGCAGTCTCGCTTTCCGCAGGTTTGACCCACTCCACCAAAAAGGTGTACGTGGCGGAATTACTGGCCTTCCACACCCCTTTTCGGTGCTTGTCAGTAGTTAGAATCCCCTGGGTCATACGCTTTCCTCCAACAGTGCACCTGGTCAAGAGCAGATGCCCGGCTGAGGCCCGGGGAATGGATGCTTCACCCCGAGGGGTGAAGCAGATATGGAGAGTGTTTGACCAGGCTCAGGTGGACCTCTTTGCGACTCATCAGACATCGCAAGGTCCCCTCTGGTTCTCTCTAGTGCCTCCAGCTCCGCTGGGACTGGACGCCAGGGTACAGACGTGGCCGAGGCTTCGTCTGTATACCTTTTTCCCCGATCGCTCTGCTCCCGGGATTTCTAGAAAAAAGTACGCCGGTATGGAGGCTGCCTACTATTAGTAGCCCCATACGGGCCGGCCTAAGTAGAGAGTAGTACTCCATACCCATGCCCGAGGGCCGAGGTATATGTATCTCCCTAGTGCCCTGGCCAGAGTTTCCAGGCACTACTTGGGTCCCTCTTGTTCCGGGTACGCCCCAACAAAGGACTACTTCTTCCTCGTCTGCCCGAGGGCCGAGGAGGACCTCTTCCTCTCATTCTGGCTGGTCACCAGATGGAGTTAGATCACCTCGTGTGCCTGAGGACCGACGTGCACACTACTCTCTCCATCAGGACGACTACCTCCTCGTGTGCCCGAGGGCCGAGGAGGACTTCTTCCTCCCAGTCTGGCTGGTCACCAGACAGAGGTAGATCACCTCGTGTGCCCGAGGACCGAGGTGCACAACTCTCCCTCTCACGCTGGGTGCTCCCCAGGCAGAGGTGTAATTCCACTCGCGTCCTGGCAATTTTCCCAGGCGGAGCCATTCCAGTGCCCTGGCCAGAGTTTCCAGGCACTACTTGTGTCCCTCTTGTCCGGGTGGGCCCCGACAAAGGACTACCTTCTCCTCGTGTGCCCGAGGGCCGAGGAGTATGTCCCCCTCTCTGGCTGGTGACCAGACTGGGGTGTGTGACCCAAACCTCGTGGGCTCGAGGGCCGAGGTTTATATCCCTCTTCGCTGGGTACGTCCCAGGCAGAGATGTAATCCCGCTCGTGTCCTGGCAATCTTCCCAGGCGGAGCAACCTGGTGTTCTGTCAACCCCAGACACCACTTGCCCCTCTACGTCTGGCTGGTCCCCAGACAGAGGTCGACGCTCTCCTCGTGAGCCCGAGGGCCTAGGCGGATCATATCCCTCTTCGCTGGGAGCTTCCCAGGCAGAGATGTAATTCTACTCGCGTCCTGGCAACTTTTCCAGGCGGAGCCAATCCAGTCCCCCTCGTGCTGGCTGTTCCCCAGACAGGGTTTTGGACTACCTTGCCTCGTGAGCCCGAGGGCCGAGGCACACATCACACCTGATCTTGCTCGCGTCCTGGCAGATTTCCCAGGCGGAGCGCTTCCTTTTGAGCCCGAGGGCCAAGGTATATGCCATCCCTCTTGCTCTGGCACTATCCCCGGACAGAGGTGTAATATTTCTTGCGTCCTGGTAGTTTCCCAGGCGGAGAACCATCAGTGCCCTCAAAGGTAAGTATCTTCTGGCACTGCCCTCTCGCTCTGGGCTGGTCCCCCAGACAGAGGGATTTTGCCTCTCTCGCCCTGGCAACCCCAGGCAGAGAGCTCTTTCTGGCCTGATCCACCAGAAGCAGCGCTTTCCTTTTCCTCTCCCAGACAAACACCACTGGGCAGGAATTTGGAATCATGGGGTAGTTGGCATATCGTTCCTCAAAGCGTTGATGACGCAGTGCGAGTTCCGTCAGGGAACATCTCAAGTTACGTATGTAACCCTGGTTCCCTGAGGGAACGAGACACTGCGTCATGGACCATAATTCCCGCATTCCTGCCGCGCTTCGCTTCATTCCTGGAAGCTGATGCCGGCTTGAAACGCACGTGCTTATATACTTCCTGGTCGCATACGTCACCGCGCCGGTGACGTCACTCCCGTCATTCTATTGGTTACAGACTGATTCAGAGCCGGGTTCACCAATGGCATTTCCCCCAAAGCGTTGATGACGCAGTGTCTCGTTCCCTCAGGGAACCAGGGTTACATACGTAACCTGAGACGTTTTCTAATGTTCATGAAACCTATATTGGTGTAAATGTTCTTACCTAGACCACAAAACTTATGCATTTTGACTATTTGACTATTTTGTAGGCATGATGTCATTTAAATGGCTTACTAAAAGATTAAAGCACCAACATCTGTGATTTTCAAAATGAAAGAGATATAACTATTGTCAACATAACTTTTTGACCCCAATAAACTGGTAATAATTTTCTATGCAAGTGACACAATATACAGTTTTCATACTATGTGTGTAAATGGCAGTGCTAAAACATTTGCCAGTATTTTTGCATGCCAACAGATTTTTGTCTGGAAAGTCTAAGAATCATAGTGTTTTGTAAATTACATTTTTTTCTTACACCACTAGATTTTAGTCATATCATCAAGATTTCAGATGTTCGTTCACATTTTGTTTGTAGGACTATTTATGTTTTTAGGTGAAGACGACATCATAATAGAAATTAATTTAAATTAAGAATTGAAGTAACAGTCGTTCTCTTTGAGATGTTTCTTTTTAGTGCAACTTTGTGTCTGTCCACGAAGTGCGATCACATGAAGCATCAGCATGAAAATTAAGTGTGTTTACCCCTGAAAACTATTACAATTACCACCAATACACATTCTTTAAAGTATGATTGAGGATGAGCACAAACATAATCATTTAAGAAAATCATTAAACGGGGATGTCACGTGACCCGGAGTGAGGTGGCTGCGTGAGTTCTTTGCTCCGCTCGACTTACTTAATAAATCACGCTTTTTCCTCCGAATTCTAATTTCATTTCGTTGAACAAACTATAAATATGTCAGACACTCCTTCTGATAAGGATTTTCCTATTTTCGCCTCGACGCGTTCGCAGAAGGCTAAAGAAAAGGATACGAAGAAGCCTGCTGTCCATGCGCCCTCGGCTAATGCTAACACTGACGCAGCCGATTCGCACCTGGACATGTCACTGATTCTATCAGAAATAAAGGCTAATGGATCACGCCTTGATGGAATCACTAGTCATCTGGAGGGTATCGCAAACTCAGTTGCTTGCCTTCAGAATTCGTTTACCGCTCTCTCTGAGAGAGTCACTGGTGCCGAATCGCGCCTGGAAGAAGCCGAACGGAGGATTTCATCTAATGAAGATTCGGCAACATCTACGGAAAGGCAGGTGACTGACTTGAAGACGATGGTAGATCAGCTGCAGGCAAAAGTAGACGACCTTGAAAATAGAGGCCGCCGCAAAAATCTGAAGATTGTGGGCCTGCCGGAGAAAGCCGAGGGCTCTGGTCCACTCTCATCGTATCTTCAAAACATAATCCCAAAATGGTTAGACCTGCCAGTGGGTTCCCCTGTTCTGGACATTGAGAGGGCTCATAGATCTCCCACCTTCGCGTCTGCCAATCCGAACTCAGCCCCGAGAAGCATCTTGGTTCGGTTTCTGAGGTTCACTGATAAAGAAGCAATCTTGAAAGCCGCCATGAAGAAGACGATCACTCACAATGGCTCAGAGCTTCGATTCTACTCGGACTTGTCAGCTGGTCTGCTGCAAAAGCGTCGTGAGTTCGGGACTGTGGGGAAAGCTTTTGCCGCTCGTGGTATGTATCGTGGATTTGCCTATCCGGCCAGGCTTAGATGTCTACATAATGGAAAGATTCGCCTGTTCAACGACCCGGACTCAGCCAAGGCTTTTTTGGACTCCCTTGACAGCTAAATTTGACTCTTGGCTGAAATATATACTTTAACTTTCGGTGGAACATTTTGATGATTCCATTGGACAAGTAAGATACTTTCCAAGGTAACAGTTAGTTAATATCCAGAATGTTGCCGCCCGCCACGGAGGGTTGTAACGCTCAAGGTATTTTTTTCTGTGGCGGATATAAAAAAAAAAAAAAAAAAAAATTCTATTGGATATGTTAACTTTAATCGCTTTATTTATTTGTTTATTATTATTTTTTTCCAATGGTGTCACCCATTACTGAGAATTATTTATTAGAGATGTCAGCGGAGCGGGCTATGACGGAGCTATAACTTGGTGGTTTCAGTATATGCTGTTGTCAACTTTTTCAAAGTTCCTTATTTGGTTTTGTGACTTTTTGATATTATCTGTGCCTCATCAGTTGGGGATGGGGTCTTTGGGGGAGGGTTTTATAGGTTTGTTTTGCGTTCTATTTGTGGTACTCTCTTGTTCGTATTCGGTATCTCGTACTGGCACAATTATAATTTTTCTCCTTGCATACTATCATTCATATGACTTTTTGTTGCAATTTTTAATATGCTTAATTCTTTTAAATTAGTAACATGGAACGTGAAAGGCATAGGTCATGTAATTAAGAGAAAGAAAATTCTTACATTTCTTAAAAAAGAAGGTGTATCTATAGCGCTATTACAGGAAACGCATTTATCCGATAAGGAACATTTGAAGCTGAAAAGAGACTGGGTCGGCCAGATATACTTTTCCTCATTCGCGTCAAATAGTAGGGGCACCGCAATTCTTATTCATAAAAACATTCCGTTCGTCCTTGAGCATGCTGAGTATGATTCTGAAGGAAGATTCGTGCTAATTTCTGGTCTAATTCTTGGAAAACATATTACTGTAGGCAATGTATATGCCCCAAATGTGGACTGCCCCAATTTTATGTCTCATGTGATTCTAAAGTTTAATCAGCTCTGCAAAAACATTGGTTTCTTAGGAGGTGATTTCAATTGCATACTTGATGGAAATCTGGATAAATCCTCACCTCAGATTTCAATGGGCAAATCATCACATATATTACGTAACACTTGTAAAGATCTGGGACTTGTAGATATTTGGAGGGAGCTGCATCCTAAAGACAGAGACTATACTTTTTATTCTCACCCCCATAAATCTTATTCAAGGCTAGATTATTTTTTCATACCTTCTGAGTGTATACACTATGTGAGTTCTTGTCAAATTGGCCCTATTGTGTTATCTGATCATGGCCCGGTTTATTTAGTCATTGATATTAGTATGCCTATTCAAAAGTCTAACTATTGGAAATTCAATACTTCGTTCCTAAGTAATACTAGTTTCTGCGCTTTTTTTAGACAGAAAATAATTCAGTATTGGCAAGACAATCAGAACTCACCAGTTTCTCCTGCAATAAAATGGGACGCAGCTAAGGCTACGTTGCGGGGTCATCTTATTGCTTATGCTGCTTTAAGGAAAAAACTTATGATGCAGAAAAGAAAAGAATTAGAAGCTGAAGTATCTCGCCTGGAAAAACAACATAAACGTTTGCCAAATCAAGATAATTGGATTTTATTAAATAATGCTAAAGCTAAACTTAACTTAGACCACACAGAACATACCAAGAAATTATTATTTTATACAAAACAGCGCTACTATGAGTCTGGTAATAAACCCAGTCGCCTTTTGGCCTATCAGTTAAAAAAGGAGCAGAGTGAAAGAACTATAAAAGCAATTAAGACATCTGCAGGCAACATGACTTTTGACCCTCAGGACATTAATACTTCTTTTTCTGATTTCTATAGGAATCTTTATACAGCTGACTACCATGGATCAAATGAGGATTTGCTTAATTATTTAAATGAGATTTCTCTTCCCAGTATTTCTGATGATGCTAGGAGTCTTTTGAATGCCCCTTTTACCAAGGATGAGATCTGGCATGCTATTCAGTCAATGCCATCCGGTAAAGCTCCTGGCCCAGATGGGTTTCCGTTAGAGTTCTATAAGCAGTTTTGGTCTGAGCTTTCCCCTATTTTAATGCAGGTGATAAATAACATTTTTGAGAAGAACTCTTTGCCTGAATCCTGGTCATTGGCAATTATCAGTCTGCTTCTGAAAAAAGAGAAAGATCCAACAAATTGTTCATCTTATCGACCAATTAGTTTACTTAATGTAGATTATAAAATTATAGCCAAGTCCTTAGCCCGACGGCTTGAAAATGTTTTGCCTTACGTTGTCAATTCAGACCAAACTGGTTTTGTGAAATCCAGGTACGGTTCAGACAATATCCGAAGAGTTCTAAATATTATAGATCATTTAAATTTTACCAAGGAATCTGCTTTTATTGTATCCCTAGACGCCGAAAAAGCGTTTGATAGGGTGGAATGGCCTTTTCTTTTTGCAGTCTTAGATAAAATACAGTTAGGATCTAATTTTATTGATTTAATTAAACGCCTATATTCTAATCCTATTGCCCAGGTTAACACTAATAGAATGTTATCTAATAGATTTTCAGTAAGCAGAGGCTGTCGTCAAGGCTGTCCTCTTTCGCCTTTGTTATTCTCTCTGGTTATTGAACCACTGGCAGTTGCTGTGAGAACTAATAGTAGCATACATGGTATCAAAATAGGTCTAGAGGAACATCGTATATCTTTGTACGCAGACGATGTTTTATTGTATCTTAAATTACCTGACACCTCTACCGATGTAATTCTTACAGTAATTGAAAAATATAGTAACTTTTCAGGGTACAAGATTAATCTGGACAAATCTCAAGCTTTATATATGCATGCTCCCTCTGAAGACATTTCAAAATCACCCTTTCGTCTTGCACTTTCTGGATTTCAGTATTTAGGAATTAATATTACTCCCAATTTGGAAGACCTCTTTAAAGCCAATTATTCCCCTTTAATTACAAAAATTAATCAGAATTTATCAGATTGGTCAAACCTTCCAAATTCTTTTTTTGGCAGGATCAATGTTATACGAATGAACATTCTTCCGAGATTAAACTTTCTATTCCAGAATCTGCCATGCTACCTAAATACAAACTTTTTTAAGAGGATTAATTCTTCAATTTCAAAGTATATTTGGAATCACAAGAAACCCAGACTTAAACTTTCGCTTTTGATGAAACCAAAGGAATTGGGTGGGGTTTCACTACCCAATTTACAATTATACTTTTGGGCTGCACAAATTAAGCACATGTTAAGTTGGTTTATTTACAGATTTGATTCACGCTGGGTTGGGATTGAATCCACAAGATGCTTTCCCAGGCTATTAGGCTCCCTACCATTTATTCATAATGAACAAAAAATTCAACATCTGACTAGTATTTTTACAGTAACAAATACCCTTTTGGTGTGGAGGGATGTTAAGAAATATTTATCCATCCCAAATAAGTTGTCTCTTAAGTCTCCAATTACGCTCAATCCTGATTTTCCCACTCCCATACAGAATATTGGCCTTTTGACTTGGAGGTCAAGAGGAGTATCGGAATTGGGTCACTTATTTGATGATGGCCAAATAAGATCATTTCAGGAGCTAAGACAGGAATTTAGTCTCCCCAGTAAAGATTTTTATAAATTCCTTCAAATTCGACATTTTTTAGAGTTACAGTTAAAAGAAGGTAATATACAATTTGATCTTACTGAAATAGAAAAACTGCTTTTGTCTTCATGTACACTTAAAAAAAAGATCTCTGAATTATATACATTGCTGTCTAATATTGGTCCCTCAACCTTTGACTCTTTAAGGGTGATATGGGAAAAGGACTTGGGGTCTACTTTTAGTGATGAGGAATGGCTATCTGTCTGCTCAAATATCTATCCCAAAAGTACTTCAATTTCGGTTCATGAACAAAATTATAAATGTATTCACAGGATTTATCTAACCCCAGTTCGCCTCCACAGAATATTTCCCAATTGTTCTCAGCTATGTTTTAAATGTAAGGCAGACATTGGCACAGTGATGCATGTATTTTGGGACTGCGACAAAATCAAAATGTACTGGAAAGAGATTCACAAAATTATTCAAAAAATAATTGCAAAGACTTTTGATTTGTCACCAAAAGTATACCTTCTTAATTGTACAGTGGAACTGTGTCTTGATCGTGATAAAGAATGTGTATTGAATTTTTGTATATATTTGGCCAAAAAATGTATACTATTATTATGGTCAACTACTCAGATACCTTCAGTCAATATGTGGCTAAGTCAGGCGGCCACATTTTTACCACTGGAAAAATTAACTTATGATTTACATCAAAGATCCGAGGTGTTCTGGCGCATCTGGTCCTCCCTTTGGAACTTTCTTGAGGATACTCAGTGACTATGTCTTTCTAAATTTGGTTTATAATTTCCTTTTATTTATGTCTTTGTTTCTAAACATTTGTATGCATTTGAATGTATAACAAAAACGACTGTACTTGTTGCTACGAGATACCAGTACCACTGTTGTTTTATTGAAAAATGTAATAAAAAAAAAAAAAAAAAAAAAAAAAAAAAAAAAAAGAAAATCATTAAACAGTTGACTAAACTTTTTATTATTTTGACAAACCTCCATTTCAAATTATTTTCCCCCGACATGTTTATCCACAAAATCTTGTTCAACACATCCGCTCGACATAAAAATAAAATGAAAGGATGTTTACAGAGTTGTTTTAATAATCGTAATCTAGTGAGTTTGTGAGAGGTCTGGCATTGAGAACTTTCGTGGTGTCAGGTGAAGTTTGCGTGGGGCATCTGTTGGATTGTTAGGTAAAGTTGAGAAAGTTAATATTTTTCTGAGAAAACAGGGATTTTTATTTTTAATGTGGATCTGGTGAATGTGGCTTTAATCTGATGTTCAGGTGGCAGTATGAGCTTACACAGATAAAGCACAAACATACTAAAACACAAACATACATAAAACTAAAACACAAACTAAAACATACATGCAACTAAAGCACAAACACAAAACATGCAAATTAAAACACATACATGCAACAAACATAAAAACACATGAAAACTAAAACACAAACTAAAACATACATGCAACTAAAGCACAAACACAAACATGCAAATTAAAGCACAAATATACATGCAACAAACATAAAAACACATGCAAACTAAAACATACATGCAACTAAAGCACAAACACAAACATGCAAATTAAAACACAAACATACATGCAACAAACATAAAAACTGTATTCCCGAACAGTATAACCTACTTATAAAAAATAAGTGAACTGTACTTAAAACTGTGAAACAGTTCATTCAACTTAAAACTTTTAAGTTTGTTCAACGATTTGGGCGTTTTAACTTCCAGGAACTTAAATAAAATAAGTAAAACATGACGTCAACTTATTACCATAGCCTTATTTTTGCCTCTTGGTGGCGGTAATAAGCTTTATTGCGGTCCAAACTGCCAATTCAACAAAGAAGAGTCTCTACACTCAAAAACATTTTAAAGCCTTTTTAATAGATATACAAATTTCAGTAGTAAAATTCTATCAAATTGAATTTAATGATCCTTTACATATTTTAATTGAATAATTGATTAGGGATTGTTTAGTTATTCAATTAAAATATGGGTTATTTAATTCAATTTGATGGAATTTTACTATTAATTGAAATGCATAAATCTAAATTGTAGTGTACTCAGTGCACTTTATTTGCTATTTTTAAAACATAGTAGGTAAAACTCTCCAAAACAGACTAGTCAACATGACCATCATGATATGTCCGTTTATTTCATGTTTACACACGGACATATCATGTATTTCATGACTGTAAAAATAACAACGAAGTAAAACGAATTACCAAAGCCTTATTTTTGCCTCTTGGTGGCAGTAATGAGCTTTATCGCGTTCCAATCTGCCAACGAAAAAGAAGAGTCTACTTGGTGCACTTTATTTGCATGTTTTTAAAAACATAACATACCAGGTAAAACTATACAAAACGCAACAAAGAGTCAACATATCATTCCATGTCCGTTTATTTCATGTTTTACTCAAATGACTGTAAAAAATAACAACGGAGTAAAAATAATTTCCATTTGAAATTGAGCGCTCAGATTTGAACTTGGAAGCCCGCCATGTCATGCAGGAGTCGTTGCCTCAACGTGGTTCTGTAGAAATATCGTTCATCATCGTCATCGTTTCTGTGTTTGCTGCGGTTTGTTTAGCGGCTATAATCTGGTAAGTACTTCTTAAAACTTTTTAAAAAGTTATTCTAGTAATCTGCATCAGAATGTGACAATATAGTCATCAAACTGAAACTGTTGCTTTTAGCTAATAGACGACCTAAAATGATCAGGCACACTTTAGGCCTGATGTTATTTGTGGAGTGATTGATCTAAATTTTAACCATTTAGGGACATAGTTGATGTATGCTCGCAATCGCATTGCACAGATATTAATTTGTGGTAGGCCTACTGCTGGTTATCGCAGTTGCTTGTATTGAAGCTTTTCGGTTACAGAACCTAAATTGAAACAGAAAAAAAAGATTAAAACCACTTTCATTCAATCTTACTTGTTTTTTATCCAATGCTTAAAAGAAAATTAGCTGCAACGGAAGCCGAATGTTCTAAATTCTGAAATTGTTGTATGACTTTGACATGTCTCTGCCTCACTATTAATTTGTGTTTTTATTTTCTCTACAGGTTAAAACTTGTGAGACCAGAGCATATGTGAGTAAAATTACAATTTGGAATTTGGGGGTGAAAATACATATGTAAAGACTAAAAGTATGCAGCATTTTAAAACTGATAACAACTGATTTTAGAGGTTGGCATAGCTCAGGGTTGGCTCATGTCTTGTCATTGTCATGATTTTTCATGATGGATTGGAAATGCAGGTTATGTGATTCCTCCTCACTTACACGAGCACAGTTACTTGGGCATTATGGTTTGCAACATAGCCATTTTTCAAAGGTTAGCCCTTTACTGTGTCTCTATGACTCGTGCATTTGCACATTTGTTTCATTCAATGCACTAAAAATTAATGTATCACGGTTTCACAATGAGAAGGATAAGAGGCACGCATGTCAAGAAATCCAGGTGGTGTACACATGTCCTTTATGTGGGTTCAAGCAACCTTTTTCAGAAAAAAAATATTTTTGGTCATTTAAGAGGGCATTTGAGAAGTCATGAAATGGTAACATGTCCATATAAAAACTGTAGGTATACCACAAATGTGTCTGTTACTTTTGTTCACTTTTTTTATGTTATTTGTTTGAATGCTTGCTTTCAGATTGCTGCAGAATTCCACAGAATTACTAATATCAGCTTGAAAAACAAGTTCTATGCAGAGCTGGACAACCATACTCCTCGACTGATTGCTGTTTACAGGCAGAAGGCTGCCCGTACAGGCAAGGCAGCAGAAGCACTGAGAAGCATCTGTAGTGCCTATGATCTTACGGTGAATTTTGTTAATTACATTTATAGTACAAGTTAATTGGTTAATGTGCACAAGTATTTTACTGCTATCTGTTAATTGTTTAAACCTGGCTTTGAACTTTTTTTGCTTTAAATTTCTTCCCTTCTTTCATATGTACTTTTATCTCTATTTTATTCTTTTCTCTTGCATCACTAAGACAGTTCTGTTTTTTTTTTAGGATCACTGCGATATTAACAACAGATGTACAGCTGCACTTCGAGCCCTCCCTGTCTACTTGCGCGAAGATGACTCTGTGTTTTTCAAGATGTGGAATGTAGGTTTTTACACATCTCATTTGAATTTTAATGTTATTTATCTGATTATGCTTATGAAGTTCTCTAATGCTTTTCAGACTGAAGAGGTGGATGAGCCAGACATTGCAGATTCAGCTGTAGCTCTTGTCAGCATGGTGAATGGAGACTCGAGTTCCAATGTTCAGTTTGACCCAGCTGGGATTGCTATTGTGCTGGAAGGTGACATTGTTCTAAGGGACATTTCCAGGTTGGCTGATGCTTTTCTTTTGATTTTTGGTTTGATATATGCATTACATCTCAACTACCCCAAAGAGCTGACCCACACCTTTAACTTAATCCAAAAAGTCTTACTGGGTTTGGATGACTCAAAGCCACTAACACCCAGATTGCTGAGTCTAAAAAATGAGCTACTGATTAAGGAGTAAGAGCAATGGATGTACGAGCGCGATACAATTTATTTTCTGTTCTTTTCAGTTGTTGTGACTACAGTATTTGCCCTATTAAACACTGAGCTTAAGATTTTAAATTTCCCAGTGAAGTGGAGAATTGCATTTTCATTGAAGTACTTACTGGGATTGCGTTACTGAAAGCCACTAGCACCCAGATTGCTGTCTAAATTTTCTGGATGCACAAGAGACTGTTTATTGTCTTTTATTTCACTTGTTGTGACTAATATTGTTACAGTCTGTTGTTATACTTATCTCAAATTTAGATATTTTCCAGAACACAGATTTTGTGTTCACTTAGTATTTACTGGGATTGCGTTACTGAAAGCCACTAGCACCCAGATTGCTGTTTAAATTTTCTGGATGCACAAGAGACTGTTAATTTTCTTTTATTTCACTTGTTGTGACTTTAATATTGTTACAGTCTGTTGTAATACTTATCTCAAATTTAGAAATTTTGCAGAACACAGATTTTGTGTTCACTTAGTAAATACTGGGATTGCGTTACTGAATGCCACTAGCACCCAGATTGCAGTTTAAAAAAAAATAATTTACTTGTTAGAGAGTTTTTTTCTGTATCTCTGGATGCACTATTTTTCTACACCTCTGTCCTTTACATTTGTTGTGTCTCATTCAGTTACATTCTAATGTATACAGAGGTCTGTTATAATGCTGCAAAAAATGCCTTTTGCAAAATAAAACGTTCATATATGGAGTTTGAAATTGTCTTCCTTTCTAATGTTTAAGGAATAATATTTTGCTAATCTTAATTTTGAGGTCAAATTTCTTTGAAAATTGCAAATTAAGTATTTATTTTTAAATGTATAACAAAAATTTTGTATTTTTAATTTGTGATCAATAAAAATTGAGTTATAAAATACATAGAAGAAAAGTTTATTCAAATCAATAATTGAGTTAATCTGTTTTGTGGATTTAAGTGTAACTGACTTAAAACAATACATTTTATCAACTTAAAAGTTTTGAGTTATAAAATACATACAAAAAGTGTATTCAAATAAATAATTTTGAGTTAATCTGTTCTATGAATTTAAGTGTAACTGACTTAAAACAATTAATTTTATCAACTTAAAAAATTTGAGGAAACTTATTACCTCAAAACTTTTGAGTTATCTTAACTTATCGGGGTTTACAGTGACATGTATAATAACAAAATTATCATGTTAAAAACTAGTTTAATGTCAATACATTATGTACGCATGATCAGAGCCTGTAACCAATCAGAGCCTGTAAGCCATTCTGCTCCCTCAAACCCTTGGTTATCCGAGGTTCTTCGTGAGCAGCGCTCCAAACTTAGGGCAGCTGAGAGGAAATGGCACAAATCTAAGGATCCGTCTGACTTGAGTATGTATCAGTCTATGCTGTCATCATTCTCTACCCAAGTCCACACTGCCAAATCTTCATACTTCCACAATAAGATCAACAATGCTCCAGACACACGAAACCTCTTCAAAACTTTCAATTCACCCTCCACCACCTCCCACCACTACTATAACAGCTGAGGACTTCGCCACATTCTTCACAGACAAAACTGCATCTATCAGCAATCAGTTCTCAGCTCCACACATACAGGAACTAAAATTGATTTCACCCGCATCTGGAACTCCCCTCTTCTCCTTCAGTCCCCACTCTGAGGCTGAAGTTAGCAAACTTCTCCTCTCCAGCCATCCGACGACATGTCCTTTAGATCCTATCCCCTCGCACTTTCTTCAAGCAATCGCTCCCACAATCCTACCGGCGCTCACACACATCATCAACTCATCTCTTCTCACAGGCACCTTCCCTACTACATTTAAGCAGGCCCGGGTAACCCCGCTGCTCAAAAAACCTACTCTAAACACTTCACTTGTAGACAACTACAGACCTGTCTCTCTCCTTCCATTCATAGCAAAAACGCTGGAACGAGCTGTTTTCAACCAGCTATCTTCATTTCTTGCGCAGAACAATCTATTGGATACCAACCAGTCAGGCTTCAGGAGTGGCCATTCAACTGAGACTGCTCTACTGTCTGTCACTGAAGCCTTACGGATTGCAAAAGCTGATTCCAAATCATCGGTTCTCATTTTGCTGGACCTATCTGCTGCTTTCGACACAGTGAATCATCAGATCCTTTTGTCCACCCTCTCATCGCTGGGCATCACAGGAACTTCACTTCACTGGTTCAAATCCTACCTCACTGGTAGGTCTTTCAGGGTGGCCTGGGGTGGTGAGGTATCCAAAACTCAACAACTGGTTACTGGGGTTCCTCAGGGATCAGTTCTTGGACCCCTCCTCTTCTCCATATACTCTACATCTCTAGGCCCCATCATACAAGCACATGGCTTCTCCTACCATTGCTATGCTGATGACACACAGCTCTATCTCTCATTCAAACCAGATGATCCATCGGTAGCTGCACGAATCTCAGGCTGCCTGGCGGATATCTCTGCATGGATGAAGGAACACCATCTCCAACTCAATCTAGCAAAGACTGAGCTCCTTGTTTTCCCTGCCACGCCGACTCTACAACATGACTTCTCAATCCAGTTAGGTTCATCAACAGTTACCCCTTCAATTTCAGCCAGAAATCTTGGTGTAATGTTTGATGACCAATTGACTTTTAAAGACCACATAGCTAAAACTGCTCGATCTTGCAGGTTTGCACTGCACAACATCAGAAAGATCAGGCCCTTCCTAACAGAGCACGCTGCACAACTCCTCGTCCAGGCCCTGGTCATTTCCAGGCTGGACTACTGCAATGCTCTACTAGCTGGGCTTCCAGCATGTACAATCAGGCCTCTACAAATGATTCAGAATGCAGCAGCACGCCTGGTCTTCAATGAACCAAAAAAGGCCCATGTCACACCTCTCTTCATATCCCTTCACTGGCTACCAGTGGCGGCTCGCATTAAGTTCAAGACACTGATGCTGGCATATAGGACAGCCACCGGCTCATCACCTGCTTACCTACGTTCACTATTACGAATTTACACTCCCTCTAGATCTCTGAGATCCTCTAATGAAAGACGCCTCGTTGTACCACCACAGAGAGGCATGAAATCACTGTCCAGAACATTCTCGTTCAATAGTCCTGCCTGGTGGAATGACCTTCCCTCCCATATCCGGAATGCACATTCCCTAACTGCCTTCAAGCGACTTCTGAAAACCCATCTCTTTCGACACTATTTGACTCAATAAAAAAAAAAAAAAAAAAAAAATTCTCTCTTTTCTTGATCTTCCCTTTCTATCCAGTACTTATCTAACAATGCCGATATATGGTATTTTTGAGCACTTCCTAGGTTGACCTGCCTCCTTAGGACGAATCACTTGTTACATCCCCAATTGTAAGTCGCTTTGGATAAAAGCGTCTGCTAAATGAATAAATGTAAATGTAAATGTAAATGTAACCACAAAACATTTAATCTTACCACTTAAAGTTCTTCTACATGGCAGTAAAAGTTTTTAGCTAAGAGTTTTCTCTTAAAACCTATTCACAAAGCTGCTGAGACAAACTTTTACTAACACTATAAAAAAGGATTTGTTGAGTCAAGTTAAAATAATTAGTTACCCAGCTGCCTTAATTTTAAGTTGAATCAACTCAAATATCTAAATTGTCACTTAGTACAACTTAACATTTCAAGTTGTCTGAACTTAAAATTTTAAGGCAGCCAAGGTAACAAATTATTTGTACGTGACTCAACAAATTGTTTTTTACAGTGAAGGAATAGAGAGAAGTCTTAAGCTCGTTACTATGGATGCTACTACGGCATGCTTATTAACTATGCACACAATGATTTGCTGATAGGGGAGGGGTCTCTGTCGGAAATTTATGCATAGAAATATTGTAACGTGCACTATTATATCATATTTAAATAAAGGTTTTAAAATAAAAATGTTGCCATATTCAAATAAAGATTTTAAAATGCAGCTAAGTGTCACTAATTAAACGTGTATCTTCAGCCTCATGTGCGCTCCTCGTATACAGTTAGCGGGTATGCATATAAATAGCCTTTTAATTAACAGGGTAGGATAATCATAGGTGATAGTAAGGCATGTAAACGTAAAAGAAAACCAAACTGGATGCAAGAACAACTCTTACTTCTTGCCCAACTTGGTCATGAAAACAAAGTTGGGATAACCTCAAAAACTAAAAAAGATGTGTGGGAAAATATGTGTGCAAATAAATGCAGCTTTCCCACTTTTGTCCAGAAGCAAAGATGACTGTGAAAAGCGCTGCTATTCTTTGCAAAGTCAGGCAACTTAATGCAGAGATTGCAGAATTTAAGTGACAAACAACTGCTACAGCTAAACGGACATTACTTTTTAAGTTGCCGATAATGTTTTCATGTAACCTTAATTGTTATGCTATTGCAGATTGAAATCCTTAGCCTCATTAAAATATTTATTGCATTCATAAGGCTGCCATTCGAGGATTGTTAAAACCTTGATCTGTGGCGTTATTGGGTTGTTTCTATTTGTTGCAATTCTGCAGCAGTCCTTCACGATTAAGACGTGCACCTTCTTAAAAGCTCATTACCATCCAATGCTTCTAAAATGCTTCTGTTCCGAGGCAGACAGCCAGCAACAGCCATTTTAGGATAGTTTTAGGACTTGATCTTAGTGACTTAGGAGTCCTCTCCACTACTCCTAACATTTCGCAGATTTAGGAGCTAGTTTTAGTGCTAAAACGCTTTGTGAAATACTCTTAGAACAAAAATTAGGAGTCCTAAATTTAGGATTGTTTTAAGCATTATTTTTTAAGATTTTCTCCTAAATCGCTAAGTTATGAGTTATGCTACTTTTATCCTTGAGTTCTTTTAGGAACAGGGGCCCAGAATTTGGTGATGTGCGCGCAGGCAGCACAGGCTTGTGGTCCAGAAGAACGCGTCGAGTATAAATCAGCCTAAATCAGGCTTAAATCACTTGCATTTTCATGTGTACAGTGAATCTGTATATTTTATGAAAAGATAAAGCCAACAGCCAACGTCTCGCCCCTAGTCAGCAGAGTAAAAATACTTAAGTATTTTTTTGGGGGATTTGTACTTTACTCAAGTACAAATTAAACTGACTACTTGTACTTTTACTTGATTACATTTCTGGAAAAAAAAAAACAGTACTTTTTACTCCTTACAATTTTATTTCATCTTGAAAAGTACATTTTTATTTTTTCTTATCCACATTAAATATAAAATAAAAATTGCATTTTTATTCATTATTCGTTCTGTTTTTATAGAGCAATTAGCTGTGTTATATATTAGCTGAATGCACAACATTGAGTGCAAATAAAATCAGTGATAAGAATTTAAATACAATATTTTTGTGGGATTTTTTTATTTTATTAAATGTAACAAATCTCCAAAAAAAAAAAAAGGATTTAAATAAACATTGTATGTTACATTCAGTGTAATTCATGTTTAGTCATGGTCTTACCAGATAGTGGATAGGTTGCTTTTATAATATGTGACCCTGGACCACAAAACCAGTCATAAGTGTAAATTTGTCGAAATTGAGATTCTTACGTCATCTGAAAGCTGAGTAAATAAGCTTTCCATTGATATATTGTTCGTCAAAATAGGACAATGTTTGTCTGAGATACAACTATTTGAAAACCTGGAATCTGAGGTTGCAAAAAAAATCTAAATACTGAGAAAATCGCCTTAAAAGTTGTCCTAATGAAGCTCTTAGCAATGCATATTACTAATCAAAAATAAAGTTTTTATATATTTATGGTAAAACAATTACAAAATATCTTCATGGAACATCATCTTTACTTAATAAGCTAATGATTTTTGGCATAAAAGAAAAATCGATCATTTTGACCCATACAATGTATTTTTGGCTATTGCTACAAATATACCCCAGCGACTTAAGACTGGTTTTGTGGTCCAGGGTCACATATGTCATTATATGAAACATTGAGTAGGAATTTATATTTTTTTTATCTTAATAATTACATTATTTGCTCATTAATTAATCTAATTAGTCACAAATAATTATTTATCAGTATTTGCTGAGAGAGAAAAAACCTAAATGTCCCAAATAAACAATTAAAAGATTAATTATCCTTTTAGACAGTGACGTTGAATAGACAACACAAAAAAGTGGCCTTGCAAAATGTTAATGTTTTAATTCTATGACTCACCTCATTAATTCAACACATTCTTGTTTCTGTCTGAAATATGTTTCTAGCCTCTGCATCACATCTTGCTCTTCAAAAGGATAGTTTACCTAAAAATGAAATTTCTCTCACTATTTACTGAACCTCTGTCATCCCAGATGTTTATGACTTTCTTTCTTTAGATGAACACAAGCAAAGATTTTAAGTCCATATAATGCAAGGGGACAGGACCACTTCAGAAACCACGCTGGTCAAGATTAAAATATTAGTATTTGTATTTTTCTTCGTTTCACTTAAGAAGACCCTGATTCATTAACAGGGGTTGCATAAATTACTGTCATATTCACTTTGTGTATAGTTTTTGAAGTGTCATTTTTGGATGTCCCATATACTTGTGTTAAGAGATTTTTTTTTTCCCCTAAAACACTTAGTTTGTGTTCATCTGATAAATGAAAGTCATATGAGATGGCATGAGGGTGGAAAGGATGGAGTTTCCTTTTAATTAATTTTCTTGTATTTTTTTTGCTAATGTGCTTCATTTTAATTGTTGTTGTTATTGCACTAGATATACATGTTTAACCTGTGCCATTGCATTTTGTTTCATTCTCTCCTTTTAACCATACTTCTGCATGTCTGTCAGAAAAAAAAGTACTTTTACTTTTTCAATACTTGAGAATAATTTAAAGTTGTACTGTTGACACTTCACTTTTACTTTTTCACTTCAGTTGGTGTGAAAATATTGCCTGTTTTCTTTTAAAGGAAGTAGAATTTTAGTATTTTTTTATTGTTTTTCCAGAGGTGTAATTATAATTTTCCCAGGTGAAAAAAATATATACTTAAATGCAATTAAAATACACTTAAATACCCGCAAATACATTTTTAGTACATTGTTTTTTTGTGTGTTAAATAAAAGTTTGATGGTTATACACTATAAATTTACTAATTAAAAGTATGTTTATACTTCAGTAGGACTTTAGTACACTTGACAAAAGTATACTAAATACCAGTAATACTTAAATATTTTTTTAGTGTACTACAATAAAGTACACTACAGAAAAAACATCCAAAAGAGTTTTATTAGTGTGTTTTTCAAAAGTGTGCTTTAAATGCTTTAAACATTAGTTGATTTTTAGTACACTGTTTACATACTAATCTTGAGTTTAAAATAAGTTAATATATAAAAAATCTATTAGTAATGTATTGTAGTAGAAGTACATTTTCCCAAAAGTTGTACTTAAGTACACTTAATGCATTATAATCACTAACACTTAAATTGATTTTGAGTGTGGTAATTTTAAGTTTACATTAAATTGATTTTATTAAAAATCTATTAGTAATGTACTGAAGTAGAAGTACATTTTCCCAAAAGTTGTACTTAAGTACACTTAATATGAATGCATTATTATCACTAACACTTAAATTGATTTTGAGTGTGGTAATTTTAAGTTTACATTAAATTGATTTTATTAAAAATCTATTAGTAATGTACTGAAGTAGAAGTACATTTTCCCAAAAGTTGTACTTAAGTACACTTAATGCATTATAATCACTAACACTTAAATTGATTTTGAGTGTGGTAATTTTAAGTTTACATTAAATTGATTTTATTAAAAATCTATTAGTAATGTACTGAAGTAGAAGTACATTTTCCCAAAAGTTGTACTTAAGTACACTTAATGTGAATGCATTATAATCACTAACACTTAAATTGATTTTGAGTAAAAAAAGTGTGCTAAAATACAATTTAAGTACACTTAGTGCACTTCCCTAATGTACTTAAAGTGCTCTATTTTCGGCCACTAATTTTGTACTCAATATACTAAAAGTTATTCTTAAGTATATGTTAAGATAAACTTAAGATCATCTAAGTGTACTCAACTGTGCTATTTTGAGACACCATGAAGATGAACTAAAATGTGCTTTTTACATACTATCTTAGCATTTCCAAAAAATGTATTTTGTTACCACTTCTAATAGGATTGAAACATATTTCATAAACCTTTAAATATACTAATTATACATAAAAAATAAACTTACTGATTATTTAAAATACATGAATAATATATAACAAATGTATACAAAGCGTATTTATAATGTATTGCCCAGATATTTTTATCAATAAAAAATACACTTGTTGATCATTTAAAATACATGAATAATATATGATAAATGTATACAAAGTGTATGTCACGCCCTTGGACTGTTTGTCTTGGTTTTTCCCAGTGTTTCCCCCATTGGACTGTCTGTTTGGTTTCTCCCATGCCCTTTTTTGGTCTTCCTGCTCATTAGTGTGATCCCCTCCACCTGTTGTTGTAATTATCTCCCCTTTATAAGTTTGTTTGATTTCCTTGTTTCTTTGTCCGGCTACAAGCGTTACACCTATGCTCCTTCGTTGTGTGCACGTCTTCTCCCGCCATTCCTGTCTATTGTTACTCTGCCTGAGGATTTATTGAAGACTTTTTATTGAAGACGTTATTTTTTGCTTTCCTGCACGTTTCGTGACAACGTATTTATAATGTATTGCCCATACATTTTTATTCATTATAATACACTTATTAATTAATTAAAATATATCAATTATATATAATAAATTTATTCAAAGCGTAATTATAATGTCTTGCACACATATTTTTATTAATAAAAAATACATTATAAAAACGCTATGTATACATTTATTATATATTATTCATGTATTCTAAATAATCATCAAGTGTATTTTTTATTAATAAAAATATTTGGGCAATACATTATAAATACGCTTTGTATACATTTGTCATATATTATTCATGTATTTTAAATAATCATCAAGTGTATTTTTTATTAATAAAAATATTTGGGCAATACATTATAAATACGCTTTGTATACATTTGTCATATATTATTCATGTATTTTAAATAATCATCAAGTGTATTTTTTATTAATAAAAACATGTGGGCAATACATTATAAATACGCTTTGTATACATTTGTCATATATTATTCATGTATTTTAAATAATCAACAAATGTATTTTTTATTAATGAATATATGTGGCCAATACATTATAAATACGCTTTGTATACATTTTTTATATATTATGCATGTATTTTAAATAATTAATAAGTGTATTTTTTATTAATAAAAAACATGTGGGCAATACATTATAAATACGCCTTGTATACATTTGTTATATATTATTATTGTATTTTAAATAATCAGTAATTTTATTTTTTATGTATAATAAGTATATTTAAAGGTTTGTGAAATATGTTTCAAATGTATTATAAGTGGTAACAAAATACATTTTTGGAAATGCTGAGATAGTATGTTAAAAGCACGTTTTAGTTCATCTTCATGGAGTCTCAAAATAGCACAGTTGAGTACACTTAGATGATCTTAAGTTTATCTTAAGGAGTACTTAAGAATAACTTTTAGTATATTGAGTACAAAATCAGTGCCCGAAAATAGAGCACTTTAAGTACATTAGGGAAGTGCACTAAGTGTACTTAAATTGTATTTTAGCACACTTTTTTCACATTTTGAATATTCTTTTAATATATTATTGCTATACTTTAAATTAGTCTTAAATATATTTATAAATGTTTAAAAATAGGGTTCAAGTGTATTTCTAGTTTTAACTAAATATATTTTTTAAAATACAGATATAGTATGTTAAAAGCACATTTTAGTTCAATTTCAGGGTGTCTCAAAATAGCACAGTTGAGTACACTTAGATGGTATTAAGTTTATCTTAACATATACTTAATACTATTTTTTAGTACATTAAGTACAAAATTAGTGTGCGAAAATAGAGCACTTTTAGTACATTACTGAAAAGTGTACTAAGTATACTTAAATAAAGTGCATTTTAGTGCACTTTTTTTTTACCTGGGATTACTAATGTTTTTGACAGAATCATTTAAAATTGACTGATTTAATTGTTTTAAATAAGATTTTTGAGAGATTAATGACCATTTTCCAAATTTCTCATCCTCTGACAGTCAGTTTTGGTGTTTTTCATTTAAAAGGTCAAGTGTAACAGTCAACTTTTTACCTGGCTAACATAATTGCCCCATTAATAAAACTTTTTTCCTAGTCTCTCTCTAAATTTGTTGAATTTTATCCCCTAAGAGACATAAAATGGTATATAATAATTGAGATCAGTCCTAGATTTAATTAATTATATAACAGACAACGTAATCTCTGTAGGGTACTGGCTGACCAGGATCAGGTTTGGACACCCTGGTATAGGATCTAGCATACATGCATTACATATCTACATTTTTTTATATTAATTTCATTTGTGCCATTAAACTGGGGTTAACTTTTATCTCTGTTTTTCCACCTTAGACCAAACAGTGCTGAAAGAGGAGAGAGAAGTACTGAATGAAACTGAAGAGAAACATCAGTTTGAGAATCTCAATAATTTTGTATCTGGAGAAAAATCTTTTTGTTCCTCAGAGTCTGAAAAGACTTCTAAACAAAAAAGAGCTCAAAAGACTGGAACTATGAGTATTTTCTCTTGCTGTCAGTGTCGAAAGAGTTTCAAACGACAAAGAGACCTTAAAAGGCACATGAGAATTCACACTGGAGAAAAGCCTTACACATGCAAACAGTGTGGAAAGAGTTTTAAAGAACAAGGACACCTTAAATGGCACATGGGAATTCACACTGGAGAGAAGCCTTACACATGCAAACAGTGTGGAAAAAGTTTCACTCGTAAAGGAAGCCTTGACAAACACATGAGAAATCACACTGGAGAGAAGCCTTACACATGCAACCAGTGTGGAAAGAGTTTCACTGAAAAAGGAAACCTTAACAAACACATGAGAATTCACACTGGAGAAAAGCCTTATATATGCAACCAGTGTGGAAAGGGTTTCACTCGTAAAGAATGCCTTAACATTCACATGAGAGTTCACACTGGAGAGAAGCCTTACACTTGCAAACAGTGTGGAAAGGGTTTCAGTCAAAGAGGGCAAGTTGACAGTCACATGAATATCCACACTGGAGAGAAGCCTTACACATGCAAACAGTGTGGAAAGAGTTTCAGGCAACGAGGACAGCGTGATAGGCACATGAAGATCCACAATAGAGAAAAGTCTTACAGATCCCCTCAGTCTGGAAAGAGTTGCAGTGAAAGTGGAAACCTTAAAGTTCACCAGAATATTTACATTACAGAGAGCCTTCTTACCTGTCAACAGTGTGGAAAGAGTTTCAGTCATAAAAGATACCTTTACATTCACATGAGAATTCACACTGGAGAGAAGCCTTACACATGCAAACAGTGTGGAAATTGTTTCAGTCAAAAAGGAAGCCTTGACAGGCACATAAAGATTCACAATAAAGAGATTCTTAGCATGGACAGAGTTTCAAACAAAATGTCTAGAACGGACAGTTCCGGTCCTTAATTCTGATTGACTACAATCAAAGCTGTTAAAATAAATTACTCTACAAACATACACCTCTTTGTTTCTTGACAACCACATTACTGCAACCACAATTACAGTTGAGGTCAAAAGTTTTCACCCCCCTTTCAGAATCTGCAAAATGTTCCCTTGTCAAAACGATCCTAAAGGCTTCCAGTAAGAATCCTATACAGGGCTCCTACAATGATAGAAATTCTAACTCATTTTAAATTCACACATTTTAAAGCTATGTGTTTTGTACACATTACTGTGTCAACTAGGTATATTGTGTTGAAAGAACTTCATATTTGAATTCATATATCATGAATTCAAGGGAGAGCTCATAGGAAGTGCACTGTTTTTGGTTGAAGCATTGTAAAGGACACTGTTAGCATTTTATCATCAGTGTGCATGGATGTAATCAGTTACTTGCTCACTTCTACCACCAACATTGGCAGCTTTGTGGAAGGCTGTAATAATATTTTTTGGAACCATCCCTGAAGGATTGTATTAAGAATTGTCTTGTAGGATTGTCTTATAGGACGAGGCATAAATATTCTGTATGATCATTTCTACAGGATTTTAATGGGATCCAATGTCATCTTGAATTTTGAAGGATTCTACTTACCATTGCATCTATTAATAACCAATAGTTTTTGCAGTTTACCTACACTCACCTTGAGTGAGTTTAGTGCAAGAATTTCAAAGAATGAATAAGATTGATGAAACAAGACAAATCAACAAATGTTCTGTTTTGATTCCAATAGTGTTTTAATTTAGTCTTTCTTAAACCGAGGGAAAGGTTAGGCGTATCTGGCGTGCTGTCTGGGAGAGGGCTCCGAGCTTGGCAAGAATTCCACTTTGCCCCTGGACTAAAGGTGAGGGTACGGGGTGGTGGAAGGGTGCTGAAAAACGGGAGATGAAGAAGGTAGGGCTGTTTTGGTTATTTACAGGGATTCTTTCTCGTGCTGATTGGATAGGGAGTGTGATTACTGATGATGAACTGGGCTGTGTTAATTATCCGTGTGAGCTCCTCCTAGAAACTGAAGAAAGCCAGGATATATATGGCATATAGGGTAAGGCGGTGTGGTTGAACTGGTAGCCCTTACGGAGGGTGGAGATGCAATTGTTCTGATTTTTTTAAGGTTATAGGTTGGTGGGTGTCCGGACGAGTGGGGTGGGTTTTTTGGATGCCTTTGATTTGTAGGGACGTCTGAGAATTGATTATATTGGGTGAAGGTAAGCCATACAGATGTTTATGGAAAAAATTGGGCCCCACTTAGGTACCCTTTGATTGAGCCAATTTGGAGGTAAGAGATGAATTAGGTATTCGATAGCAGGGAAAAATCGGGAACAACAGGTTGTAAGCGGAGTGAAATGTTTTAAAACATTTCCATGCTATTAGGTAAGACTGAAGGTGTCTTGTGCACCTGCCACTATTAAAGTTAGTGCAAACTTGGCTATCAGTGGAAGAAGGGCGTCGGTGGAATGAGGGAGTGGGGGTGACAGGGGTATCCATGAGGCATGGGACGTAGCTGGTAGATTTGGGCTGGGAAGTTTCAGGGCAGGGGGAATAGATGGGTTTATAAATGGGCAGGTGATGGTGGAGTGGGAGTCTAAAAATACCCTGCTGTGAAGTTCAGTGTCCAGTGCCCCCCAATAGGGGCTTTGGTTCCACTGAGTGACTCTGATGGCATAGTTTAGCTGAGAAAAGCTTATGGTAAGTATAGAAATGTGAGCCTCTGTATGATAATGTGAGCTCAGCGATTATCGAGAGGTTGTCGCTGAGCTTGCGTCTATTGGGGGCATGATTTGCAAATTACCTTTGTGTAACAGTTAAAAGCGATGGTGAATTAAGCAAATGACAGAATGCAGGATGGGTTGTGAGCTAAATTTTTATGGGAAATAGAAGGGAAAAAGGACAATATCTGCACGTGACAAAATCTGAGTCCGGATGGCATTGGGTACGGGGGTTGGATCCAGAGCTATGGCATTCAGAGGAACTGACAGAGACAAGGCAAGGCAAGTTTATTTATATAGCACATTTCATAGACAATAATTCAAAGTGCTGTAAATAAGAGGAATTAAAATGATCATCAGAGAAAACAGAATTTAAGAACATCTCAAATTATTTAAAAATTGATTTGGAAGAGGCTAGCGTGAAGGTAGAGCTAGCCTGGGAAGGAGGAAAAGAAGCTGCTAGGAATGATAGCGGAGGAATGCTTGCACTATGGGCAATTCCTGGGGCAGAAGAAAAAGAGAGAAGGAGAGGGGAAATAGCTGGCACTGGGGCTTGTACCTTTAGCAGAGGCATGCTTGTGCTGGAATGGGATGGTTGCGCTGCAGGCCATGGGTAGGGGAGGGGTTTAGGAGTGTGGTGAGACATGGGCTGCAAATGGGTCTCACGCTGATGCGGCAACATTACAAGGCCACAACTTATTGATCGTGATGTCATAGGCACGCTGATGTTCCTTTAAGGGGAGGAGAGCGGAGCTGGCAGCAACGGCGCACCCTAGGCTTGCGATGCATCCTGATGACCGTGGCTAAGGGGTCCTGTGACCCGAGCTTGCTCTATTCACAGCCTTGGATGGAGGAGTGCAATTTGGGGGTTCACCGGATGCCTTAAGCTTAACCTTAAGGCTGAATCTAAAACTATTTTGTTTTTATTATTACATGCATTTAAACAATGGTCTGTCTGAATGCTCAATTCTGAGTTACTGGAAGTTGTGTAATAATATGTAAATTATGAGAATAGCTGTCATATTTTGAACATTTCATTCAAATATTATGCTGCAAACATGCAAAACATTTTGGGTTACAACTGTAACCCTTGTTCCCTAAGAAAGGAAAGGAGACACTGCATCTGTAATGACACTTTGGGGTTCCCCTCTCTGTAGCGTGGCTGAAGCAGGAACGAAATTATTCCAATCCTGACTTTTGTTGCGTCTGTCATGGTCGGGGGTATGACATGAATGGAGACAAGAATTAAACTAAAGTTCTTTAATATAATCCACAAAAGGTAATTCAGACAGGGAAACATGTCTCCAACATAACGTTAATATCGCACAAGGAAATACTGCAGTAAATGCTTCCATCCTATTCAAAGAATGCACAAATGAGAAAATGTCACAGAGGAACTTCATAATGCAACTCGCAAAATGAACTTCGCACACGAGAGCAAAAGCCACACATCTGATGGTGTGAGAGCCAGAACCCAGGCAGGAGGAGCAGCAGATGGACAGAAGAAGTGCTAAGTGCGGAGAACCTGAAAGAAAAACCAAAACGAAGTACACTTGTGACAAATTTCACAAGGTGGTGTGTGGGAGCTGCAAGTGGAAGGTACAGATTACCTGTGCTGACTAAGTAATCGATGCACTAGTGTCATGAAATGATGCCACATGCCATGTTCAAGTGGAGCCCACTTAGAGGAGAATACATTTTTTATGATTTTACAGCATAGTATTTGTCTTATAATTTGACAGAATATTTTCTTTTTAATTTTACAGCATGATAGTTTTGTTCATTATAAAATAAATACTGCTTTATAAATGTTTGTTTTCCACAGTTGAATGTTTTTTTTTTCTTTTTTTAACTACTCTGGCCATTTGGTTTTAGGCCTGTGTGTTTTTTTGTCCACATTTTACTATGCACTGAATGTATATTAATGATATGTTTATAAGTTACTATATAAAAATTTTTTTAACAAGAAATTAACAAAATATTGATCTGCTTCAAATTTGTACATGTAATTAGTTACAATAGCAGGTTCTGTTATTGTCGATGAAATAATAATTTTTTCATAAGAATTTGAATTTTGTCCTGATTTTTATTATTACCCACAATACAGATCCATTTATTAATGGATTTTGATTCCAGTGATGGCTGCATATTTGTTTCCATTTTGTGTTATACAAAATTCTCCAATAAATGCAGAGTATTGTGAAGTCGAAAAGTTAAAATGGATGAAAAAAGATAATGCAATCATTTCCAAAATTTACGACCCGTTTTTTTGTATAGTTCAACATGAACGGTCAGAATGACTCCTATGGCCATTCTAGTAGTTATAGAATGCTGGTAGTTCTAGTGTTAAGTATCTTGTACATTTTCTGTTGTGTTTCCACTTTTTCCCTTTTCGGATTGTCTCTGATTCTGTCTTGAAAGCTATTCAGTTCAGACTTCATATCGGTGGCCATCATCTTTATGTCTGCACAGATGAAACCAACGTTATTTTCCATATTCCTTATTTTCCAAGTCCATATCAAAATATTATTTTGTTATTATATACTGTTTTACTTGTTTTTTCCTGATTAATGATGTGTCTGTATAGACTCTTCCATTTTTCAAGACAGACATTACAGGGATCATAGAAGACATGGCAGAGAAAACCGATGACAGCAGAGCATTCTTTTTTAATATTAGTAGAAAACAAATCTGGGAAAGTGCAACCATCAAAGAGGATTGATGTTAAATTTACGGATGACCTGGGGACGAGTGAGGGAGCAATTGATTCTGGTGGGCCAAAGATGGAGTTTCTCACTCTGCTTATGGAGAAACTTAAACAGGAGGCATTATTTGTTGGTTCTGATGAAGCCAAAGTCCTGTATTTCAACAGCACATCTAAATAAGCACTGCATATTACTTAATAAACAATGCACTGCCACATTGAAGTATGTATGTACATATTTTAATACATTTTTAGGCTGTCTAACATAAATGTTTTTCCTCACTTGAGGAAGGTTGTGTGGCTAATTCCCATGATATAAAACGCCTTCATGAACTGGACTCAAAAGGACAGTCAGTTATTCTTCAGTTGGCAGAGAGGCTTCATCAATGTAGAAATATGAAAGTGTCTTACCTTGTTCACTTGCAAAAAGGAAGCTCTTCTAAAAATGACTGCTGCAGCAAGCTGAACATTACCAACTGGCAAGTTTGTGACATGGCTGACTTGTCCAAGTGTAGTGATGTTCACAATGTGTGCAAACTTGGATCACACACACAAGTGTTCCCACAGTCTTTGTGTGTTTCTGGTGCAGACAGGACACTTTGTGACACTGTCACATGGGACACATGTTTTAACCTGCTCAATATATTATGATTTTATATATATTTGAGTTTTAATTGGTTTTCATGTTGTCTTAGCCATTTTATTCCTCTTATCCATTTTAATATGTGTGTATGTCTTTAAGTGAGTCTGAGTCTGATCACATGACATGAATCAGGAAATGAACAGTATAAAGGAGGCAGCATGGCAAACAATTGGGGTCGGCTCAGTCATAAAGCTGCGACGCGACGTCAAGGGCACGCAAGGAGGCAGATCCGCGTTCTGAGATGAGCGCAACCAGGAATCAGTGGGTTACTGGGAAGCTTGTTGGTGGGAGCTGGGACAGAGGCTGGAGACAGTTGACTTGCGGAAGTACGAAATCAGCGTGTCACGAAAACAACATTGGTTGTAGGAATCGAGTAATCCTGATAAGTATAAAAGAGCAGTTCTTGGACAGAAGTAGGTGAACACAATGGATGATTCTTCCGATGATGATAATCCTGATATGGAGTTTCATGAAGTACGATATAATAAAAGGAAAAAGGAAAAAAACGTGGGTGATGAGTTTGAATGTGAACAAATTAGTTTAAATAAAGCCAGGAAGACCGGGCAAAGGGTGATAATAAATAGTGAGGAAAAGAATATAAAAGTCATGGTCACTTTTGACAAGCAAGCGGAACAGTATATGCACCCTGTTAAACTATCAAAAGCGATAGAGAAAGAAATAGGATCAGTGAATGAGGCAACATGTCTGAGCAATGGAAGAGTTTTGATTAAGTGTAAAGATGAAATGCAAAAAGCAAAAATCCTAAAACTTAAATCATTGGCTGGTGGCAGAGTAAACTGTACTGAAGTAGGTATGAAGAAACGTGGGGTGATTTCAGGGGTACCCTTAAATGTAACCATGGAGGAAGTAAAAGGAAACTTGGTCGGAGGCAAAGTCACCTCGGCTGAAAGACTAATGACGTGGAAAGATAATAAAAAATGTGACAGTATTTCTGTGTTGATACACTTTGAAGATGTTAATTTACCAGTAAGGGTGAAGCTAGGTTTCATGAGTTATGCTGTGCGGGAATATGTTCCCCCTCCTTTACGTTGTTATAATTGTCAGCGCATAGGACATACTGCTGCTGTTTGCAAAGGGAAAATACGGTGTGCAAAATGTGGGGAAGAGCATGAATACGGAAATGTCAGGAAGGGACAAAGTTGAAATGTTGCAATTGCGGGGGAGAACACAGCGCTGCATATGCAGGATGTCCAGTACAGCAACAGGCCCGTGAAATCCAGAAGGTAAAGTCCATCCAGAATTTAACATATGCAAAGCAGCTCGCAAAATGAAACATGTTACAAAAACAAGAATGCAAAGTGAACAAGCACAAGCCTCTCGGAAGAGTCAATGAAACAGTCGAACTTTGGAAAAAGTGAATCAGATAGTATTAACATGAACAAAACTGATTTTGTGGCGTTTATATGTGCAGTGGTGAATGGCACTGCACAGGTGGAAAGAAGATCTGACAAAATCAAAATTGTGGTAGAATTTGCAAACAGATTCCTAAACTGCATTGGTTTATCAGCAGAGCAAATTCACAAGATTCTAAAATCTAAAGAGGGGAAAACGGAAGGGAATCTAACAAGTTATGATGCATCTCAGTGTAGTGACATATAGCATTGTCATGTCTTTCCTATTGCTTCATTGGAATGCCAGAAGCTTGATCTCTAATGGGAAGGAGTTTAAAAAATATATAGCAGATATGAATAAATCTCTTGATATAATTTGCATACAAGAAACATGGCTATGCAAATCATTGGACTTTAGGTTAAATGGATATGAAGTAATAAGGCAAGACAGGAACAATGGTAGAGGTGGAGGATGTGCAACATTCATAAAAGAAAATGTGATATACAGATATGTAAATAATGAAAGTATTTCAGAAAGCATATGTATAGAAGTAATGGGTATACAGGGGGTGGTCAGATTGTTATATTTCTATAATCCTTGTTTGGAAATATCTATAGATATTCTGGAAAAGGCCATGGGTGAGATATCAAACAAAATGATTATATGTGGGGACTTGAATGCTCATAATAGTATTTGGGGAAGTAAGAACACAGATAAAAATGGAGAAGTAATAGAAGAATTCATGGAAGAGAATTCTTTGGTGTGTTTAAATGATGGCGATCCAACATGAATAGATATTGTAGGAGGAGGAATGTCATGTTTAGATGTCACAATAGTTTCAGCATCATTAGCTGGTAAATGTATATGGTCAGTATCAGAAGATAATATGGGAAGTGATCATTTTCCAGTGATTTGTGAAATTCAATATAAGATTCAAATGCAAAATTTTAATTTTGGTGTAAGATGGGTATATAAAAAAGCAGATTGGGAAAAATTTAAAATGTTGTGTAAAGAATAATTTGGAAATGTGTTAGTAGAGGGCAGTGTTGATGATAGGTATGGTAAAGTAGTGAATGGCATTTATTTTGCAGCCTCACAATCCATCCCGTTATTAACTGGTACACATAAAAGGAAGAATGTGCCTTGGTGGTCAGAGGAATGCTCGAAATCAATCAGAGAAAGGAATAAAGCATTTAAATTTTTAAAAAGAACACTCACCCCAGAAGCATTATTAGATTATCAAAAGAAAAGGGCTTATGTTAAAAAGGTTATTAAAAATACGAAGAAGTTGGCATGGCAAAACTTTTGCAATACTATAGGGAGAGAAACCGGAATAAGTACAGTCTGGCGTATGATAAAGAAGATGAATGGAATTGATTGACAGCAGATGCTTTGATACTATTTGAAAAGTAAAAAAAAAAGAGTCAAAAAAGCTTATATAATGAAAGAATAAATGTTTGCAGTATTCTTTGACATAGAAAAGGCTTATGACATTTTTTGGAGGGTAGGTCTGCTAATCAAACTGAATAAAATTGGTATGGGGGAAAATTCTATAACTGGGTTTTAGACTTTCTATTTGAACGTACTTTTCAGGTTAAAATTGGAGAAGAAATATCAGAGTCTTATAGCATTCTAAATGGAACTCCGCAGGGTAGTGCAATTAGCCCAATATTGTTTAATTTAATGATTAATGATGTTTTTGATAAAGTTAAAAAAAATAGGAATAGAAATAGCACTTTATGCAGATGATGGAGCGTTATGGAAGAGGGGACGTAATATTAAAAATGTAGCTAAAGGTATACAGGAGTCGATTAAGAAAGTGGAGGAATGGTCCCTGGATTGGGGTTTGAAATTCTCAGTATCAAAAACAAAATATATGTTATTCACAAAGAACAGGAAAAATGAACATATGGATCTGAATTTATACGACCAAGCATTGGAAAGAGTGCCTGTTTGTAAGTATCTTGGTCTATGGTTTGATGGAAAATTAACATGGAAAGTGCATATAAGTCAAATTGAGTCAAAGTGTAGAAGGATCATAAATTGCATGCGTGCAGTTGCTAGTTACAGTTGGGGAGCTAGTCACAGTGCACTGTTATGCATGTATCAAGCTTTGATTCGTTCCTGTTGTGACTATGGATGCATTATTTATGGGTCAGCAGCCAAATCTCTACTGAAAAAAATTGAAACGCTGATAAACTAGCAAAAAAAGCACTAGATAAAAGGGAGGTGGATGTTCAAGTACCTATGGGAAAAAAAGAGGCAAAGTCGGTCTTAAAGAAAAAGTTAATAAATAAATGGCAAATTAGATGGGATAATAGCAGCACAGGGAGATGGTGTTATAGTATTACACAGACCGTAGGGAGAATAAATTGTCAGGGAAGAAATAGGAAAGAAGAAGTCTGGCTGTCTAGGTTAAAATTGGGACATACAGGGCTGAATTCAACTTTGGCAATTATGGGTTTGTGTGAAAATGGTTTGTGTGATGTGTGCGGTGTATCAGAAAATGTATTTAATGTGATTTTTAGGTGTGGTAAATATAGTGTGTATCGTGATTTATTATTCAGTCATTTAGGGGAGGAGGGAATGAGGCATGAATATATTTTAGGAAAAGGTTTAATGGATAGACAAATATACACAGCCCTAATTAGATATATATATGACTCAGGTTTAGGGTCTAGGATATAATTCGGATGGGAATACTCTACCTAATCTGGAGCATGTAGAGCTAATTGTAAGTGGTAGAGGAGCTGAACACGCAGCGCTATCATGAGCATGTGCTCTAGGTGCACCATAGATTAAAGGGAGTATGAAACATAAATGTTGGTTTTTTTCTTTTTTTTTTTTTTTGTTCTCTCTCAAAATTCAGACTCATCATCTATGTAAGTTTAATTTAACATCCAGTACAGTAGGTGGCGACAATGCTCCTAAGGAGTTGGTCGCCATTAAACAACAACAACAAGAAGAAGAAGCTTCCTGGGCTGGTTTTCTGGGAGTCAAGCTGGTTTGTCCCCTCGGACAGTTGGTCTTGTCAGGGCAGTTTAAGGCATAAGCTTGTTCGTGGAAGTTCATTGGGAGTGGAAGCCGCCCATTGAAGTCTGCTGGACTGATTTATCGATTGGATCTATGCTGGGAAGTGAGAGAGAAAGTTAAGTGAATTGATTTCATCTTTTAAACATTGAGAAAGCTTGAAGTGGATGCAGTGAATGTAAACCTGACTGGTGAGGAAGCTAAGTGTTTCAGAGTGCGCTGAAGAGGAATTGAGAATTGAACATCCCCGACGTGAGTTAAACGGATGGATTGAGGCTTCTGATCAGCCCTATCGTGTGAGTGAATTGCAGTGCTTTTGCCTTATTGATTTGATATACATTGATTCATGCTGTGGATTTGAAGTGAACACGAGTGCGGTGTGTCTTTGCTGAGAAACGGCCCCAACCCCTGCTTACACGTTTGGGAAAAGATACTATTAACGTCTTCTCTGCCTGCGCCCTGTGAGTGCACAGCTACGTTGGTGCAATATTATTAACCTCTTCTCTGCCTGAGCCCTGTGAGTGCACAGCTACGCTGGTGAAATATTATTAACCTCATCTCTGCCTGAGCCCTGTGAGTGCACAGCTACGCTGGTGAAATATTATTAACCTCTTCTCTGCCTGAGCCCTGTGAGTGCACAGCTACGCTGGTGAAATATTATTAACCTCTTCTCTGCCTGAGCCCTGTGAGTATACAGCTACGCTGGTGAAATATTATTAACCTCTTCTCTGCCTGAGCCCTGTGAGTGCACAGCTACGCTGGTGAAATATTATTAACCTCTTCTCTGCCTGAGCCCTGTGAGTGCACAGCTACGCTGGTGAAATATTATTAACCTCTTCTCTGCCTGAGCCCTGTGAGTGCACAGCTACGTTGGTGCAATATTATTAACCTCTTCTCTGCCTGAGCCCTGTGAGTGCACAGCTACGTTGGTGCAATATTATTAACCTCTTCTCTGCCTGAGCCCTGTGAGTGCACAGCTACGTTGGTGCAATATTATTAACCTCTTCTCTGCCTGAGCCCTGTGAGTGCACAGCTACGTTGGTGCAATATTATTAACCTCTTCTCTGCCTGAGCCCTGTGAGTGCACAGCTACGTTGGTGCAATATTATTAACCTCTTCTCTGCCTGAGCCCTGTGAGTGCACAGCTACGCTGGTGCAATATTATTAACCTCTTCTCTGCCTGAGCCCTGTGAGTGCACAGCTACGCTGGTGAAATATTATTAACCTCTTCTCTGCCTGAGCCCTGTGAGTGCACAGCTACGCTGGTGAAATATTATTAACCTCTTCTCTGCCTGAGCCCTGTGAGTGCACAGCTACGCTGGTGAAATATTATTAACCTCTTCTCTGCCTGAGCCCTGTGAGTGCACAGCTACGCTGGTGAAATATTATTAACCTCTTCTCTGCCTGAGCCCTGTGAGTATACAGCTACGCTGGTGAAATATTATTAACCTCTTCTCTGCCTGAGCCCTGTGAGTGCACAGCTACGCTGGTGAAATATTATTAACCTCTTCTCTTCCTGAGCCCTGTGAGTGCACAGCTACGCTGGTGAAATATTATTAACCTCTTCTCTGCCTGAGCCCTTTGAGTATACAGCAATACTGGTGAAATACTATTAACCTCCTCTCTGTCTGAGTCCTGAAGGAACGTATTGCTGTGGAAAAAGTCCTTACCTTTCTACTTACCGTCTGAGTGTGGAAGTATGCAGCATCGCTGGTGAAGTAAGCTTTTAAACCACTGTCTCCCTATTGTGCACCGACGAAAGCATCCTGTACTGAGAAGAACCCCTACCTTCCTACTTACCGTCTGAGTCTGGAAGTATGCAGCATCGCTGGTGAAGTAAGCTTTTAAACCACTGTCTCATCATTGTGCACCAACAAAAGTATCCTGTACTGAGAAGAATCCTTACCTCCCTGCTTACCATCTGAGCCCTGAAGTATGCCGCATCGCTGGTGAAGTAAGCTTTTAAACCACTGTCTCCCTATTGTGCACCGACGAAAGCATCCTGTACTGAGAAAAATCCTTACCTTCCTACTTACCATCTGAGTCTGGAAGTATGCAGCATCGCTGGTGAAGTAAGCTTTTAAACCACTGTCTCGCTATTGTGCACCAACGAAAGTTTCTACCTGTAGTGGAAGAAGACCTGGAAGACACTGGAGCTCATTACGCCTCTGCTCATTGATAGATTGTGTTCAATAAAGATTGTTATTCCTTTGAAAATTCCGTTCTGTCTGTTTTGTCCATCTGTTGCGGACCTGTGGTGTCGGCTCCTCGCGGTGGTGTTCAAGGCAGAGGCGGCTGGTTATTCGAGTCTGCCCTGGTGACACTAAGACCCAAATTAACACATACAGGCTACAGGAATATTAACTCAGTCAGCAGATGTACGAGAAACAGAACCAGACTGTTGGGGGACAGTTTTCAGAAAGATTACAGCTTCTTTTGGATCTTTAAAAGACCTCTACTGCCTGTCCACCTTAATCCGGAGAATGGCCGGATAGAACATAGCGAAGGCAATACCTTTCTCCTTAATGCTGCTGTTTGACTTGGTAAAACTCTTGCCTTTTCCTCATCACTGCTGCAGAAAAATCCTCGAACAGCATAATAGGGGCTCCGTTGTACGTCAGGGCGCGCGCCTTCCTTGCAGCCTGCATGATCCAAACTTTGTCCTGAAAGTTATGGAATTTCACGATGACAGCGCGGGGCCGTTGGCCCGGCGGGGGGTGGCAAGTGAAAGTGCAATGACAGCGATCTATTTTAACCGATCCATCTTTGAAGCTGACTTGTAAAAGCTCCGGTAGCCAGGATTTTAAAAAGGCGGTCGGGTCACTACCCTCACTGCCCTCTGGGAGACCGATGATACGTACATTACACCGTCGGTTTCTATTCTCTAGATCAGTGGTTCTCATTCCTGATCCTGGGGGACCCCTGCTCTGCACATTTTGCATGTCTCCCTTATTTAACACACCTGATTGAGATCAGCTCATTAGGAGAGAGATCCATGAACTGAACTAACAAGCTGAAGATCTCAATCAGGTGTGTTAAATAAGAGAGACATGCAAAATGTGCAGAGCAGGGGTCCCCCAGGACCAGGATTGAGAACCACTGCTCTAGATCGTCGATTTTTTCCATTGCAGCCTCCAGCTTATTCTCCATTTCGGCGAGCCTTGTACCGCTGGAGGTCATGACGTCCTCGGCGTCCGAGACTCGGCCTTCCATCTCGGTGATTCGCATGTCTAACAGTCCTAATTTCGACGAGCATGTATCGAGTTTCTGTATGACTGGATCGATCTTTTTGTCAAAGGAAGTTTCAACACTCTTAAGCACCTCAGCTGATATTCTTTTCACCAAGCTGTCGATTTCAGTCTGGCTCAGCAGCAGTGAGGCCTGCTCCGCCATGTTTACTTGACCGAACTGAGGCGATCTAATTTCAAACAATTTAGAAGATTTCGTCGGAAGGGTAAGCTTCTTCTGAGTGCCAGGCATATTCCAGTGTTTTACCAAAAGATATTATACGATTGAGCCGTTATATACTGCAGTTAAAATACTAAAAACAACAACGAGCTGCAAGAGACAGAGCGTTGCACTGCTACTCCGCCATTAGCGTCACGTGACCCCTCAGGCTGGTATTTCTGACATGTGACTATTTATTGTTTATTATAATGAACATTTACTGCTATCAGCAAAATCGGATGAGTGATTTCAGCTTTGAGAATAAAAACCAACCTGTGTGTGTCTCAGTATCTTCATGTTTTACTCTGAATGTTTCTTCAATCTTCATGTCTTCACTCTCCTCTTTAATAAACACCATCTTAATAATAAAAAAACAGTTGTCGCACACTTTCATATCCAATCAATGAATTTTGACAAAAACATATTTCACATATTATCTTAAATAGTACAGCTTAGAAAAGAAAATAGATCTTCAATATACAAAACTAAAAATAATACCATAACAAATCATTAACGCATTTATTATGCAGCTCAAACTATTATGGGTAGAATTTTTTTTTTTTTTAGATCAGAAAGAGCTTTATTGCCAAGTAAGGGATTTTTTTAGCGACAGTTTCCAGTGAAGAAGAGAAAACAGACAAAATATAAACAAACAAATATACTACTGCAGTGCAGACATACAGAGATATTACACAGCAATATAGAATCTAATCTGATTCATCAACACAGTTTCACTGAAGATCAAATAAATGCATAAACCCAGGATAGAGCGTCTGAGTGAATGTGGTGTGGACTCTGTGGATGAGGCTCATTGTGTCAGAGACGCTGGAGAAGGACAGAGTTCACTCTCATCCACATACACTCCTATTCTATGGCTGGACACTACAGACAGTTCAGTTCATTTGTTACTATGAAATTATGAGTATCAAGAGGGAGAATAGAACAAACTCCAGGATTGATCATTACGTCCAAACACACATTCATCACCCTCTCCTTTCTTGCTGATGCTCTTATATGAGACTGATATCTCCACTCCAAACATCCCACTCCACTCAATCTTCAAGAAACAGCCTCCACAGACTCTCTCTACAAAATACCTGAAGATTACATCCAAGTAACTTACTGTATTACCCAGTGTTTCCCAACTCGAGATACGAAATATGCGGTGGGTCGAGGACTGGAGTAGGGAAACGCTGGTATAACCAGCCCATCACAAGAACGAGGCTGTTTAAAGAATAATCCAGATAATCCATCTGATTTATTACAGGTGAATTAATATGAACCAGAGCTCAGAACTGTCCGTCTTGACTGTGTTTATTTCACTCCTCTCCTCATTTCAGCCGCCTACTCTCACCTATATTTCCTATATTTCACCTATTTTATTATCATCTCAAGCGAGATCAAAGACGGATATCACATTACCACACTCACTGTGTTGTTGCTAATAAACATGATATAATTTCAGCTGTTTTTATATGAAAATATATTTGTAGAATACCACTTGGCTTTTTACTCATGCGTCTCTCTTGTCTGTCTTTCTTTATCCTAAATACATGCAGAAATTGACATGAACTTTTTTTATAATGTGACTTTGTATATAGATCCTTTTTTACATTTATGGGGTTCTCCAAAAATTAAATAGTCATAGTTTTGTAAACTTCTTTAGTGGTAAATGGAAACTGCCACAAATATGTTTTTGTGTCCTCGTTTGCCCCGATAGCAAAATAAAAATAAAATCCCAGACAGTGTTTCAATGACTTTCCAAAAGAGGAATAAATAGAAAAACATACAAAATAGCAAGAGATTGTTTACAATCGTCAAAAGAGTGATAGATTAAATTTGCCATCACACCCTCTTTGTAAGATACGCAGCAGAAATAACTAGTTTTATGTGAATTTAATTGCAATGTATAAAAACTATATAAAAATTAAATAGACAAAAGTATTCCTAGATTTACAATTTTAATAACTTTGGAAAAGCATCATCATATGGGTACGAAATTATATTCTATATACAACATTTCTATGATGTGTTTGTGATTCTAGAGAGAAGACTAAAAAGTGGGACTTTTATTTTGATCTGGTGATGTGACGTCTTTCAGACGCGCAGTGCTCCTCATCTGTTGTGATTCATCTGAACAAGGTTTGTAGTTTTGTGTTTTTTTATAATGCAAATTGTTACATCAGTTAAAAGTTTTTTTCAAGCTATGTAAAATAAATGCAGTATTGTTAAATGTAACGTTGCAATGCTTTATTTAGTGATTTAGATACTTAGCGTTAGCCTTTAGTAACAGAAGTACGTCTCATTTCGCTCCCTATATCATGAATCAATTGTGTGATGATAAGAAGAGATGAGAGAAACTGAGAATCCGAATCATTTGAATCAAATCATTTGTGAAATGATTCAGTGATTCGATTCAGCGGCACGCGGACTACAAACGACAACAACAAACACAAACGAGTGAATCACAACCGAGAATGATTTCATGAACGTGTAATATATTAGATATGAACAAATAATTGAATACCAAATGTAAATAATAAAATAGCCTCCCTTAATATGAACGTCCTGTGTAATTTGTATATATATATATATATATTTTAATCAAGTCTATTAACTCTGTCTTTCCAGTGCACAGAGTAGTGAACAAGGAGCTGATTGAGACTCACACAGAGATTTAGTTTGCTTTGATTTTTCTTTCTATAAATTATTCTCATCTTAACAGGACAAAGTGTTCAAACACAGAAAAACTCCTGGAGAATCAACTGAGATCCACGTGACACTATTATAAAGATGGTGTTTATTAAAGAGGAGAGTGAAGACATGAAGATTGAAGAAACATTCAGAGTCAAACATGAAGAAACTGAGGAACAAACAGGTTGGTTTTTATTCTCAAAGCTGAAATGAATGGTATTTATGAATAATGTCACAGGAGTAGAAATGTGGAGACATTCAACAGAAGTGTTGAGATCAGATGACAAATACTAATACTGAATATCTTGCTTTCACAGTGTGCATTTGTTATGACGTCATGCAAAAAGTAACATTGTAACAGTAAAATAAAATGGAATTAACCTAAACAATGTGTGTGTGTGTGTGTGTGTGTGTGTGTGTGTGTGTGTGTGTGTGTGTATATATATATATATATATATATATATATATATATATCAGAGGTTGCGTTAGACTTCAACAGGGTCGTAAAAATTCCGTCATAATCTATTATTACCCGTCATTTTAATTTTCATATTTTAATTATAATAACACATTTAATTGCTTTTAATTTTGTTCACATTTTCATTTTTAATCATGAACCTACAGGGCGAGCATACTGTATAGGTTTATGCACTTATTTATGAAGAGAACAGATGAACAGAAACTGCGTCACTTTTCATGTTCAACACCACACCAGAATTACATTTTTTTTTTTTTTTTTACAAAAAAAATCATGCTAGGGCTGGTTTAAAAAAATCTATTTCTCGATTTTAATAGATTCTTATTTTATGCACCAATATCTACGTATATTTAAATATCAGTGGATCTTGGTGTTTTCAGTTCACAAATTAACAGATGCGCATATCTAATAAATCACAATAAGCGATTAAGCTCTGTGCTTTCTTACTTTCAATATGAAAACGTCTCAGATTTCAAATTCTATTTCATCAGGAAATATAAGCAACAAATACCGTTATGGCGCTCTTTAATGTGGAGTGATAGACCGCTGTAGTTTATACTGGGTGCTTGCATGTGCGTATCAAATGCATAGCAAAAGATTCGCCGTGACAGTTTAAAATTTGTTCTGTATCCAGTGCTCTGCTGCCACAATGGATCGCGCTCGCCACCAACAGGACAGGGGTGGGAATTACAGTTACAATTTACAACAGATCACCCGCAGTGTAATATATATATAAACCTTGCTTCTAATGTTAAAACCATTTATTTCAAGCACTTTGGCTAATTATGCAAAAGTAAGAAAATTACTCATTTTGTTATTTTGCACAAAAGCAAACCTTGAAATGTGAGTAGTCATATTTGGATACTGCATGCTGTCTACATTTTGTTAATTTAAAGTATTTGGTAAGCCAATAAAACAGCCAGGTTACATCTAAATGAATCTGCATACAACTGAAAACAGCCCTTTTGTTTTTTTTTAATTTATTTTTTTAATTTGTGTGGGAGAGAGTCAGTGCTCCGAGTGTGTTCACACTACGTGCGCGTGTTTGTGTGTGTGTGTGTGTGTGTGTGTGTGTGTGTGTGTGCGCGCGTGTTTGTGTGTGTTTGTGCGTGTGTGTGTGCGCGTGCGCTTGTGTGTGTGTGCACGTGTTTGTGTGTGTTTGTGCGTGTGTGTGTGTGTGTGTGTGTGTGTGTGTGTGTGTGTGCATGCGCTTGTGCGTGTGTGTGTGTGTGTGTGTGTGTGTGTGTGTGTGTGTGTGTGTGTGTGTGTGTGTGTGTGTGTGTGTGTGTGCGCGTGTGCTTGTGTGTGTGTGTGTGTGTGTGTGTGTGTGTGTGTGTGTGTGTGTGTGTGTGTGTGTGTGTGTGCTTGTGTATGCACCCACACTTGGATGTATTAAATGTAGAGCACAAATTCACCATACTTCAGCACATCTCACTTCACATTCAACTGGTGTAAAAATATTGCCTGTTTTCTTTTAAAGGATATGTTCTGATGTGATATTTTTATTTATTTATTTTTTTTTTTTACGGTAAGTTATGGGGCATTTTCCATTTAAAATGTCAGTGTAACAGACCAGTGGTTCCCAACCACGTTCCTGAAGGCCCCCAACACTGCACATTTTGCATCTCTTTTGTCTCACAGCCCCATTTTAGTGCAGGGGTGCACAACTCTGTTCTTAAAGATTTACCATCCTTTAAGTTTAGCTCTGACCCTGATCAAACACACCTGAACCAGGTAATTTATCACTTAATCAGAGAAACACGCAGTGTTGGAGGGCTCCAGGAACATGGGTGAGACTCGCTGTAACAGCCCAGTTTCCTAAACTATTATTAGATTGAATAAATTGTATAGCAGCCAGCTTAAACTCTATAGGACACCAGCCGACTATGAGCAAGTTTGGACACCATGATATGAGATCTAGCATACATGCATTACATACAGTATCTACGTGTTTTGGTGTTACCTGCTTTGTGGCTTTAAACTGGGGTTAACTTTTATTTCTTTGTTTTCCCACTTTAGGCCCAACAGCACTGAAAGAGGAGAGAGAAGTACTGAATGAAACTGAAGAGAAAGATCAGTTTGAGAATCTTCATGTTTTCATAACTGGAAAAAAATCATTTTGTTCCTTACAGTCAGAAAATACATCTACACAAAAAAGAGCTCAAAAGGCAAGAACTAGGAGTTTTTTCACTTGCTTTCATCATGGAAAGAGTTTCAATGAACAAGGAGAATTTAAAGTCCACAAGAAAATTCACACTGGAAAGAGGAGTTTCATCTGCCAACAGTGTGGAAAGGGATTCAGTCAAAATTCAAACCTTAAAGTCCACATGAAAATTCACACAGGAGAGAAATCTTTCATCTGCCAACAGTGTGGAAAGAGTTTCATTCAAAAAGGATCCCTTAAAGTCCACATGAAAATTCACACAGGAGAAAAGTCTTCCACGTGCCGTCAATGTGGAAAGGGTTTTAGTCAACAAGGAAACCTTGAAAGGCACATGAGAATTCACACAGGAGAGAAGCCTTTTATCTGCCAACAGTGTGGAAAGAGTTTCGGTGAAAATAAAAGCCTTAAAAGGCATATGAGAATTCACACAGGAGAGAAGCCTTTCATCTGCCAACAGTGTGGAAAGAGTTTCGTTGAAAATAGAAACCTTAAAAGGCATATGAGAGTTCACCCTGGAGAGAGGTCTTACTCCTGCAAACAGTGTGGAAAGAGTTTCAGTCAACGAGGACACCTTGACAAGCACATGAAGATCCACAATAGAGAGAAGTCTAACAGATCCCCTCAGTGTGGAAAGAGTTTCAACCAAAATGTATAAAACAGTTTTGGTCCTTGATTCTGATTGGTTGACCCACATCTGAAGCTGTTGTAAATTACTCTACAAACCGACATTCTTTGTTGCCTATGTATTGCTCAGAAAAAAAAAAATGTAGGGTCCGGACCAATTAGACACACAGTTCATTAGATTCACCAAATAATAAATTTTTCATTAGATTAACAAATGATCTCAGACCCCCTTCACCCAATCCACAACACTGGCTGCCATGATGTCTACAAATGGTCTTACTATGGCAACCAGGACTCCTCTGCCAGACCAGATAAACTTTACGACTCAAAAGTATGTGGAAAGAACTTTCCCCAACTAATACTCTAAAAAGGACAAATATTGCCATAGGAACTAATGACTTTCATTAATTCTTAGAAAAAAAATTTCTGTGAACGAAAACACACATCCTCAGATCATTGTGTATATTATTACTGTTCATTTAGTTTATCTTTTGTGAAAGAAGATGTTTTTTGTAAAAGATGGTTTATGTTATCTTTTGATACCTATGCAACATATTAGTGTTTAAGAATCTTTAGTCATTTTAGCATGCACAACCAATCCCAGTACATATGCAAATACCATGCTTACAGACAAAGAGTTGTAAACGTTCCCTCCAAAAGCAAAAGTCACCATTGGCTCTCTAGCCTCCCAATGATCAATTAACCTGGCCTCCTAATTACCTTTATCTCCTAACTGTGACCCCTATAGGAGTTAAAAGCTTCACACAGTGACTTGCCTCAGTTTTTCTCAGTTCTTTTAGTCCCGTGTCTCATCACTATGCCATCTTCTGGTTGGTAAGTCCCAGAGCTGATGTTTCTGCCCCTGGGAGGCCTTAAACTCCTAGGAAGATAAGGAAAATTAGCTAGAACTCTCCAGAACCCTAAGCCTGTGCCAGGTCCTGCAGCCTTGTATTTTCATTCCCCAAAGTTCACAGGATTTCAACTGGGTCTCTTACTCAGCTCATCATTCTTCTTCATTTTCCACCTTGGAAGAAACTCCCATCACCACAGAGTCAGGACACCTTTGGAATTCATAGCTCTTAAAACCTGGAAGAATGTGATCCCAAGACCAAAACCTTGAAAAAATCAAGACTTTCACCCAAGACTGCATCCAAACACTCGTTAACGACAAAGGCAATGCAAGTATCTTACATTTAACTAAACAGAGGTTTAGTTTATTTGTAAACCCCGTTGGAAAATGGCACTGATGGTTTCATTCAGGTGGTTAACTGATTTTTTCATCTTTCTTGTTTCTCTAATGACTCCATTCATCCAATCTGACTTGCCCTTCTTCCATGTATGAGTGATTGTATGTTTGTTTGTTTAGATTAGTCATATATTAGTCCTTACTTAATAAACTCTTGTGCACAAATTACATGAGTTTCTGATTCTGTCTTGTAAATTAATGTCCCTTTATGATTCCGATCAAGCTACATGCTCTAATGCATTAATGCTGTAAGAATTTATCTTTTTCTTTTTTGCGGCCAAGAAAATATCATTGCTTATAGTTGATGTAAAATTACCCAGAATGTTCGCCGGAAGAATAGATTAGATTAGTGATATTTAATTTCACTACAGTTAATACTGGCAACTGATATAAATAATTGTAATCATTGTTAGTCATAAATTAATTATTTTTGCATGTAAGAATTAACTCAAATTTAAAGTTGATTGTGATAAAGAATCAAATCTGAAATTCAGGAAAATCGATTTAGAATTAATAGTTTATGTTTCTTAACCATTCGTTTACCAAAGTGGTTAAATCAATATACCTTATCAATTCCAAGGTTTATTTTACGCTCATTGTCAGGAGCATAAATAAACCGAATTACTACTTTAGGAAATTAAAAGCTAGGTAGCTTGATCTGGGCAAAGATTAAACTTTGTGAACATAAAGTCAAGACAACTTCTTTCAATGAAACAATGATTTATTGAACTACTCTAGGATACAAAATCTAAATTACTAAAACATAAACACACACACACACACACACACACACACACACACACACACACACACACACGCACTCATACAGTTCAAGGATGGTAAGTTATGGATTTTAAGAACCCCAAAATTGTTCTAGTACTGCTATTAGCTCTCAAATCGCAACCTTAGAAAACCACAAAAGCAGAGATCTAACTTAAATGATATCGCACCAGATTCAACAAGAATGGGAGACCTTGTTTACTTGCTCTAGTGCCGAATGGGGTTTCCCTTTGTGGGCTCTTCTCGGCAGAGATTCTGTTTGGTTGCTAGTCGGTCTTTGGATGACGTCATTGGGAATCCTTCGAAGGTGAGGGTTGGTTACGTGGGTTGTTGCGCTCAGAGTTCGGTGGGCGCCTGGGTTGCAAGGCGCGTAGGCTCTGAAGGTTCAAACCCGGTCATGAAGTCTTTGCAGTTCCTGGAGAGTTCTGGAGGGCAAGAATGCCTTGTAGTTGGAACGAGCAGGCGATCTTCTGCAGAGGAGAGCTACAAGTCTTTTCAGGACGTTTGGGCTCTTCTTGCTCAGTCTGGACAGTTCGAGTTGGCAAATCAAGCTGGCAAAAAGCTGGCAATCCAAGGCTTCTGGTTCTGTAAGAGTTTGCTGGCACAATCACGTGCCAGCAAACTCTTATAGAACCAGAAGCCTTGAATTGCCAGCACAAGAGACGAAAGGCATTGAGCAAGGTGAAAGGCATCGAACTATTATGAACATGGGATTTTAAATGGACCGCTAAGCACGGCCCCAAGGGCTGCAGTCCAGTGGCGTTGCTACGAAGCGGGTCATGCCACTTGCAACTCCTCCTGGCACATGAATTATTATGATATGAATTTCTCTGCAATTTGGTTACTGACTTCCATAAACTATTGCAATGCATAAAATATACACAATATCAATTTTTCATTCATTCAGACGAGCTGCATTCATTAAGAGCATTCATTCGGCACCAAACATGGGTATATGTTACATATAACTTAGTTTACTAAGGCACGTAAGGCATAGAAAAAATACACGATTACACAGCAAGCATTGAATATACGGGAAGGTGGATGCCCTATCCCTTTGCATAGTAATTTCGCGTGATTGAAATAGCGTTCTTTGTTTTGATCCTTTTTGCATCATATTAGATAGTGCATTTGTTGCGCACGTGGCGTGAGTTCTTGTTCTAGAAGAATGGGGGAAACACCACACTGTTCGAAAGGGGGTCAGTGGGAGTTCAGCGGGTTAGGATGGCCAGTCTGGAATCAATCCTTTTCCTTTGTTTATTCCTTACTCAATTTATGATGGCTTAAGTCACAAGGGAGCCAGACAACTGGTTCTTTGGATGATCTCAGAAAGGGGGGTGATCTCTGTAGATTGTCCTGTGAAATTTAGCAGATTCTGGTCATGTGTTAGCCAGGGGTGACAGTTCACCACTTGCCATAACGAGTCTCCCAGCACAAATCACTCGTTGTTCTCTTGATGGGATTAACTTTTAATGCTGCTTTGTTTCCTGGGGTGATCGGCAGACGTAGTTTGGCGTAGACAGAATGGGGCCCATCTCATCTTTGGTCTTCCTTGGAGTGTGGTGACTTAATCGTTATTTGCACTTTGCGTAACTAAAATCCTACATCCATTTCCCTCTTGAGCTAATTCACAACAACAACTATTTGTGAGGAACTACAGTTGAGGTCAACAGTTTACATCCCCTTTTCAGAATCTGCAAAATATCTGTTGTTGCTTTGATAATCGTCACATCCACTGCTGCTCTGAGCTCTGGATCGGCTGCTGTCCGTGGTGCTGAAGCTCCACAGCTTCACAAATCAAGAATTAAGCCAGAAATGCAGCCTCCTTGACAGGGATAGGAACGTAGATTCCTTAGCCTGATCACTGTCTGGTGATTTTCAATTAGGCTGTTTTGCAGAGATATGTGCTTTTTTGGGTTTTGGTGAGGAAAAGTCACAAGCCAAAGTCAACAATAAGACACTACCATTCTGTTTTTTTTTTTTTTTTTTTTTTTTTTTGCACATTGTTGCAATAGACACAGTAAGAATAGTACATACAAGGCAAAGGAAGTTAAGAGCAAAGAAGAATTGCCAAAGTGTTAAGCCAAACATAAAAAAATAAATATTGAAAAATGTGTGGGAGGCAGAGCGAAAGTCCACAAAACCAACCCCCTGACGGTGATTTGTTGGAACACTGTTTGTTTATCTGTCGAATCGTTGGTAGCACCGATTGTTTTTTTGGCATATCTCGGACCCTAGACTGACCAGAGAGACGCGGATTTTTCACAGACAATTTATGGGGCAGGCAGCGAGCGGATCATGAAGAAAGGTCAGCTGAAAGTGACACTTAATGTTTCAGGCTTGAAATCGCTGATACAACCTTTAAGAACACTAGTTTGAACTGTTGTGTATTGATGTGTATCCTGAAGAAGGCTGATTGAGCCGAAACGCATAGATCTACTCTTTTAACTTTTTTTTAAAAAAGATTTAGCCCATTGAATGAAAGGCTTTTTTACGTCACGAGTTCCTTGGAGTACTTCATCTTCTTATGAATCATAGTTTTAAGGAAATGTATGCTCTTTATTATTTTATTTTCCTATGTGCTTGCTTTTTAACAAATAAATCAATTATATGTTATAAATAAGGTTTATAGCAGGTGTAAACAGTGATTGACAACTATTAGTCTGAAGGACGGGGTCGTGGTTGACAAAGTAATTTGTAGTGATGGTGTAGATTATATTTATGCCTTGCCCTATAAGACAATCCTACAAGACAATTCCTAATTGGTTCCAAAAAAAGATTACACCCTTCCACAAAGCTGCCAATGTTGGTGGTAGAAGTGAGCAAGAAACTGTGTGCAAATTAAATCCATGCACACTGATGTTAAAATGCTAACAGTGTCCTTTATTGTGCTTCAATCAAAAAAACAAAACAAAACACAGTGCACTTCCTGTGAGCTCTCGTTTCAATTCATGATATACAAATGTGAAGTTCTTACATTGTAGACAGAGCAAACACATTGTCTATAGCCCATATTATTCCTTGCACGTTTATGCATTAAGCTCAGTCCAACGCAATATAGCTAGTTGACACGGTAAAGTGTACCATGGACAAAACACATTGCTTGTGAATTTGAATTTCTATGATTGTAGGTGCCCTATATAGGATTCTTATTGGAATCCTTTAGGATGGTTTTGACAAGGGAACATTTTGCAGATTTTGAAAGGGGGATGTAAACTTTTGATCTCAACTGTAATTGTGGGTGCAGAGAAACAAAGAGTTTCCAAAGTTTGTAGAGTAATTTACAGCAGCTTTGATTGTGGCTCAACCAATCAGAATCAAGGACCAGAACTGTCTGTTCTAGACATTTTGTTTGAAACTCTGTCCATACTAAGGGGATCTGTTAGCCTTCTCTTTATTGTGAATCTTCATGTGCCTGTCAAGGCTTCCTTTTTGACTGAAACTCTTTCCACACTGTTTGCAAGTGTAAGGTTTCTCTCCAGTGTGAACTCTCATGTGAATGTTAAAGGAACACTCCACTTTTTTTGGAAATAGGCTCATTCTCCAACTCCCCCCGAGTTAATAAGTTGATTTTTACAGTTTTGAAATCCATTCAGCCGTTCTCCTGTTCTGGCGATATCACTTTTAGCATAGCTTAGCATAAATCATTGAATCCTATTAGACCAGTAGCATCGCGTTCAAAAATGACCAACGAGTTTCGATATTTGTCCTATTTAAAACTTGACTCTTCTGCAGTTATATCGTGTACTAAGACCAGCGGAAATGTAAAGCTGCGGTTTTCTAGGCCGATAAGATTAGGAACTACACTCCCATTTCGGCGTAATAGTCAAGGAAGTTTGCTGCCGTAACATGACCGAAGCAGGCGCATTAATATCACAAAGCGCCTGAAATTAGATCCCAGCTAGGTAACTTCCAATGTGACCGGTGCTAAGTTTGTGTAATTCCGGTTGTTGCAGCTGTCAGAGTTGCAGCTGGTAAATTGTTAGTGGCTGGATTTACCTGTGTGCGATTAGCTATGGTTATGTGCATTGTAAGGGGCTGTGATAGTAAGTCGAAGACGTACTCTACTACCATGTTTCATAGAATTCCCACGAAAAAAAAAGCAATTCCGACTAATGAATCAATGGCTGGCTGCTCTGAACATGGATCTCAAAACACCGTTAGCAACGATCAAGAAATGGCGTGTTTGCTCCGAGGATTTTGAACCAGATGACTATTTGGATAGTTTTACCGGTACTACAGCACGGCGTCTAAAGGACACGGCGATCCCAACAATCTTCAAACTAACGTTGCAGACAGGACAACAAGGAGCATCGCCCACGGCTGTAAGTGTAACATGATATTGTTGGCTAACGTTACCTGTGAAATGCAACCCCTGAAGAGTAGTTTTGGGCGAACAGTTGGCCTAGTATTTGCTATGACCAAATTCCATGTGTGATTGCAAAAGAAAGTTATTGCGAACAGTCGGTGGTGTTTAAAGTCAGTTTTGAGTAAAAGTGTACATCATGTATATAAGCCTGAAAATGCAAACTGACAGTATGCATTTAAAATCTTTATATTATATATTGTAGTGGTTGCAGGAATAACTTACTCTTGCGACAGCTGGCCATTAGGTCCACTCGGCGTGTGACGTTTTTTCTAGTTTATTTGATCAAACCGGGAAAAAAAAGTCTACTACTGCAGGATGCAGCATTGCATCCAAGTCCTCGGATGTTGCGACATGCAACTTCCTCATCAGGTAGATCTACCCTTGCCATCGATGGCAATACCTGGTCCCACTCGCGACAACACAGGCACTCACTTTCAGTTGGCATGGGCTGGCAAGCCCCACCAGCTCGAATCTGCTCTCCTCATCCCTTCTGTCCCAGGCAGTTCAGACACACTTTCTTGTCTTTCGCGTTCCAAAACCTTAGCTTCAGTGAATTCTGGTTCAAATTGATACGGTTCAGGATCTGCACCAAAGTAAATATCTTCTAAATCGACTCTCAAAAAAGTCTCCATGGCGAGGAACGCTGCCTGTGCTGCATGCACGTTGGATATGTTGACGGAAGTAAACATTTGCACATGTGCTGTGTGATATTACTGCGCCTGCTTCGGTCATATTACGGCAGCAAACTTCCTTGACTATTACGCCGGAATGGGAGTGTAGTTCCTAATCTTATCGGCCTAGAAAACCACAGCTTTACATTTCCGCTGGTCTTAGTACGCGATATAACTACAGAAGAGTCAAGTTTTAAATAGGACAAATATTGAAACTCGTTGGTCATTTTTGAACGCGATGCTACTGGTATAATAGGATTCAATGATTTATGCTAAGCTATGCTAAAAGTGATGTCGCCAGAACAGGAGAACGGCTGAATGGATTTCAAAACGGTAAAAATCAACTTATTAACTCGGGGGGAGTTGGAGAATGAGCCTATTTCCAAAAAAAGTGGAGTGTTCCTTTAAAGGTATCTTTTATGAGTGAAACTCTTTCCACACTGTTGGCAGATAAAAAGGCTCTCTGTAATGTGAATATTCTGGTGAACTTTAAGGTTTCTACTTTCACTCAAACTCTTTCCAGACTGAGGGGATCTGTAAGGCTTTTCTCTATTGCACATTGTCATGTGACTTTCAAGTTGCCCTTGTTGACTGAAACTCTTTCTACACTGTTTGCATGTGTAAGGCTTCTCTTCAGTGTGAACTCTCATGTGTATGTTAAGGCTTCCTTTTTCAGTGAAACACTTTCCACAACGCTTGCATGAGTAAGGCTTCTCTCCAGTGTGAATTTGTATGTGTCTGTTAAGGCATCCTTTACGAGTGAAACTTTTTCCACACTGTCTGCATGTGTAAGGCTTCTCTCCAGTGTGAACTCTCATGTGCATTTTAAGATGTCCTTGTTGTTTGAAACTCTTTCCACACTGACTGCATGTGTAAGGCTTCTCTCCAGTGTGAATTCTTATGTGCCTTTTAAGGTGTCCTTGTTCTTTAAAATTCTTTTCACACTGACAGCAAGTAAAAATACTCATAGTTCCAGTCTTTTGAGCTCTTTTTTGTTCAAAAGTCTTTTCAGTCTCTAAGGAACAAAAAAACTTTTCTCCAGATACAAAATCATGAAGATTCTCAAACTGATCTTTCTCTTCAGTTTCATTCAGTTCTTCTCTATCTTCTTTCAGCGCTATTAAGTCTAAGGTGGAAAAACAAAGAGATAAAAGTTACCCCAGTTTAATGGCACAAAGCAATTAACATCAAAACATGTAGATATGTAAAGCATGTATGCTAGATCCTAAACCAGGGTGTCCGAACCTGATCCTGGTCGGCCGGTACCCTACAGAGATGAAGTTTTTTGTTATACAATTAATTAAATCTAGGAAATCTATATAGACTGATTATTCAATTATTATATACCATTTTTATGTCGCCCAGGGGAGAAAATTCAACAAATTTAGAGAGACTAGGAAAAAAGAAGGGGACACACTCCCTACTCAACCATCAGATAAAAAAATTCCTCACACAATAATTCCTTCTGAGGTTTTATTAAGGAGGCAATTATGTTAGCCAATCCTACAAGTTGGCAGTTACACTGACCTTTAATGTGGAAAACACCCCAAAACTGACTGTCAGAGGATAAGAAGCGGTGGAAAACGGTCATTAATCTCTCAAAAATCTTATTTAAAAATTTTAAATCAGTCAATTTTAAATGTTTCTGTCAAAAACATTACTAAAATTATAATTACACCTCTGGAAACACAATATAAAAAATACTTTCAAAGAAAACATTTTTTTCACACCAATTGAAAGTGAAAATGAAGTGACATGTGGGTCATTCCATCTGGAATCATCAAATTTGGGAAAAGTTCCCCACCTGACCTCCTCAGATTTGTCTGAAAGAAAATCCATGTGATGGGTAATATGCCCAATAGATCATTTACAAAAGTTCAGGGGCCTCATGTACAAAGACTTGCGTTGAATTAATCCTAAAACATTGCGTACGGACAAAGCTGTAAATGTGCGTACGCACTAAAAAAATCAGATGTATGAAACACTGCGTACGCGGAATTCCACGCATATCTCTTTGTACATCCGAATTAACGTGAAATTGAGCGCACATGCACGAGCGCAAAACCCCTCCCTGCCTCCTCCCCCGTATTAATATGGTAATGACTCCACTTTGGCAAAACCAAACGAAAAAGCAAGCAAGAGAAACTTAACAGAATGTGATTTGAAGGTGCTCCTCACCGGTAGACCGGAGAAAAACTGTTATTTGCAAGTTTGTAAAAAAAATAAAAAATAAAAAAATAGAGTGGGAGAGTTTAGCTGACGCGGTTAACGCAGTGGGGTTTGAACATCGCACTATGAACGAATTAAAAAAGAAATGGTCCGATGTAAAGGTGCAGGTGGAGAACAGCGGCGACTTAGCCTACGTTTCAGCGCATCAGTCAGAGTCATAGAGCGCAAGCAGATGAACATCGTTGTCTTGTAACGGTAAAATATCTTGTTTGAATAAGTGCAACGTTGTCTTTATGAAATAAACAATAGTAGGCCTATGTCTATAAAGGTTCATATAATGCCTCACCACACGGTGTGATGTTGACATAATGTGATTTAGTTTGACACAAAGCAACCGAGTGATCCTTGTCAGCTAGGTAAAATATTTTATAAGAAATTTCTATTTTGATTTTATGGTTATCTGCTGAATTTGCTGATGCTTGTAAATTACATGATGTAATTTATTAACATTTCATCATATCATATAGCCTATATAGCCATTGAGAGGGACATCCCAGTGGATCACAGTGTTGTTTGAATTAGTTTACATAGATATATATATATATATATATATATATATATATATATACACACATAAGATATTTACATACCCTCTATATGTATATTATCTGTATAAAAGTTATTAATACTAATTAAATATAAAATAAGAATATTATTGTGTGTTATTTTTTTGGTGGTGGAGGGGTTGGGGTTGGGGGGGGGGGGTTGCCCTTTTTTCAGTTTCAGCACATGCCCCTCAAAAGGTCTGTGCACGGCTCTGGTGCCACCGGCATTTCAGCTGCCAAATCGCCCGCTCTGCAAGTGCGAGAATGGGCATCATTGTATCTGCGCTCTTGGTCAGTTTGTGGGTTGTTGAGGGGGGTTAACAGCCACGTCTTTAATGGATAACCGCGGTCTCCTGATATGCAGTTAAATAATTACGCTCAATAAAATAAAATAAAGTAAAACTTAGCTGTTTACGATTCACGTATCCAAATTGTTCTTCAGATGGCGCCTTTATAGCAATGTCCGTGCAGTCGATCGCTTGCGCTTACATTAGGAAAACCGGTGATCGCTGCAAATTGCGCTTTGTTTGGCTGGTCAACTGCATGGTATGGAAATCTTATATACCTGCTAGACATGCGGATGATCCCGTCCCATACAGCTGGCATTGCACGGCTCAAAGACGACTGGCTTAACCCCGAGCGATCTGCCAGTTCCCTTTGGAAAGAACAATTTGCCAGGAAACCAAGCGTTATCAGCACCTTTAAGGGAACGGGTAATGCGTGGCTCCTCGCTGTCTCCAAATTTGGACCCAACTCAGGAAAGAGCTCCAAGAGGATAGCTCTTGGAAATCTGAAACGGCTTATAAGCCAGTCATCATCGTGGGTCAGAAAATCACTGTGATCCCTAAACGTTCCCTTCGGATTCGGCCATTGATGTATAAGGACAACATTGCCATAGACCAAGGGTTGTATACATTTGCAAATGCTTTTATATGTTCTAAATCACATAATTGGTAGAAAAATATTGTCTCAATTAACCCATTTTATCAATTATAAATTAATAGCAATGTTTTTCACATGTGTTGGTGCGATACTTTGTAGTGTGCAATTTAAAATAATTGCCTCTAGGAGTCGCCAAGGGAAATAAAACAAACACACGCACAAAAAATACACGTACGCCAGACATGGAGTTGGCGTGGATCAACGCACATTCTCATGTTAATTTCATCGTTAGTAAATCCAAACGTGAGCGTGAAATCTGGCGTACGCAAAGTTTTTGTGCGTACGCAGCGTTGATACATGAGGCCCCTGATGTTTTAATGAATCTCTTGTTGCAGTGTGAACACTCATAAGATTTCTCTCCAGTGTGAATCCTCTTATGCAGTTTTAAATATGTTACTGAAGTAGAAATCTTTTCACACTTATAACACATGCATTCTCTCACACCAGTATTTATATTCTCATATACTTGCAAACTTTGTAGATGCCAAAAACTCTTACCACACAAATGGCATGAATGAGGTTTCACCTTTGTATGAACTTTTAAGTGATTCCTCAGACCTGAAGCTGCTAAATACACTTTACCACATTGATAACATGTGTGCTGCTTCTCTCTAGTGTGGATGTTCATGTGCTCCTTAAGGCTTGATGAGCGTGAAAAACTCTTCCCACATTGATCACAAGTGAATGGTTTTTCTCCAGTATGAATTATCATGTGGCGCTCAAGATCTGTTTTTCTTGTGAAACTCTTTCCACACTGAGTGCAGGAGAAACATTTCTCTGCTCTTCTTTTCTTTAAATCTTTCTGTTTGGCTTGAGTGCAACTCAAAGGTCTTTCTCCAGTTTTGAAATGATTTTTCTCCTCAACTTGACTTGATTCTTCATTCTCCTCTTTTTCTTCAATCAACCCTGAAATAAAAATGGTTCATTTTCAGTAACTTGTTATAAGCTGTGAAACATAAACAAACTAACATTTGAGAGCAGTGCCAATAAGTCCTACAGATGGTGGTGCCAGAATCAGATTTGGTAGAGCTGTACTTTGCTTGGCCTTTCAAATGAGGACACAACTAGAAATCAGTGTTCAAGTTATATTAACAACACTGTTCTGGAACAGTACAATGCAAATATTTGAGTGGGTGACGCGCATTTTAGGGAGGACTGTTTCCTGAACCTGGGAGAGCAGATTACAATGCCAGATATTCACAAAGCATTAAGGCTATAAAGTGGGCCAATCACAATATTGCATGAACAGTCTGTGCTTCTGACTGACGGCCTGAAAGTACGTTAAATAATTCAGTACTGACTATTCAAACGCGAGTTTTGAGCAGTGTAGAGTAGTGCTTGTTGTTTCTCGTTCTACGATCGCAAATGCAGACATGGTGTTATGTATACATGGCGTGACGAAATACATAAAAAGACAGTATGAGTCATTATAATCAATCATCAAAATCAAGAATCAATATAAACAATAACGTATGCAACAAATGCCTCGTTTATAATGGGTTTTATCGTTTGTCTTGATGCCTCAAGAAATGGCATCACAACATGGTTAGGGGTGTAACATTTCCAACACACACTTGAGGTATTCGGCCAATCACAATGCACGGATAGCAGGCCAATCAGAGAACACCTCAGTTCCCATCAACGACTTTTGTAAAATTTAAAGTATTTCAGAAAGGGAGGGCAGAGAGGAGCAACAACAGGGCTTGACATTAAGCTTTACCATGTGCTTGTCCTTCGGACAAGTAAATTAGACATTCACTTGTCCGAGGGACAAATTTACTTGTCCGGGGCAAAAAAAAAGCCTTTTTTTGCTGTAAATTAATCCATTCTGAAGCAATAGTCTCATCACTACTCTCATCTGAATATTTGTGATATTTGCCTTAAATTGATTTCTAGGACACTTTTTAACTTTCTTTTCCTAACCTTACTTACTGTATGTGTCATCATTCACATCAAATTCTTAAATTTTATCAATACATCAAATTAGAATAATTAGACTCTGTATGGTTGCACAAGTTAAATCAGCATCAACAAACTCCATCTTTCCATTGCACAGGAAAAACAGAGCCTGCAATGAAATTGACATTTAACGAAGATAAGAGGTTCCAAAAAATGCATTTACACAGTAAAATTGCAAATACATAAATAATGTAATAAGATTAATGTTTTACTTTTTTTAAACATAAATCTAAAATGATGGAAAAATGCAATACCTTTAAATATAAAACCGAAACACCAATAGGTGGCAGTAGTCACTGTCTTAATGAGCGAGTCACGGATTCAACCATAGATGAATTCAACCAGTTCGTTCACTGACTCGATTCATTAAAAAAATTCTAAATCATTCAGTACTGAAACACCGCTGTGTTGCTCGGAGATTCTGCTGTTGCTTTGCTTAGAACCATTTTCGTTAGCAAAAACGGTTAATGATGTGTCTAAAATGTAAGTCAGTTAATATTAACTACTAGTTTATTGAACTACTGTTGTATAAAATCAATGTCACGTTTGCAATCGTAATGGTGCTTTTCTACCGCAGTATGTTTGTTCATGATTGTTTCTTTGTGTATGCTGTTGCGTCTATTAGTGTTGATTTTCTGAGTCAGATAGCCTGCACGAGCTTGATACTTGATACTGTCCGTTTTCAGTCATCTTAAGTAATACAATCAGAATTATTCTCAGCAAAGTTTCGTTGCTGCGCTAGTTATTTTTTGTAATTGATGTTTTAATCGTGTTACTTGTCCGGTCGGGCAAGTAAAATCCTCTTTCACTTGCCCTTTCACAAAATCCACTTGTCCCGGATTACTTTTAATTACTTTTCGATTACTTTTCTAAATTTCGAATATTTTCAACTGTTATTCATTTTGAAACATTTAAACGAGGCAGAGCTAATCTTACAGTAGCACTCAACATTGATTATTTTCAGACTTTCAAAATCCTTCATCACTTGAATACTTGAATAATAGGTTGGTCACTTCCTGTTGCAACGTCACTTCCTGTTTGTCGTAGCGCACACATTGAGTTGAAGCTCTGTCGAGTCAAATTACTATTTTCTATTTTTAAACCTAAAAACATTCTATACACCATCATTTTTGTTTTTCATAACATGTGAATATACCCCCTGTCGTGTTGTACAACAAAAACAATCGGAACGCCTTGTTATCATTAGTTTTTATCTTTGCTTTCTGCTACTAAGTTAGCTTATAGCCCATTTAGCATTGCCAGCGCGGTCGCGGCTAATCTTGCATACATTGTTTATTCTCTATTCACACACATTTCAACTGTTTACTCACTGTTACTTGCTTTAATGGCGAATTTGTGTCTACATTTGAGTGCAGGTGAAGACACGTTCAAGCTGCACTCGGTGCTGGTTGAGCTGGAGGCCGTGGAGAAGCAGATCCAGGTGTTCCTGGCGAGACAGATTGAGCTGCGCGACCGAAAGGCCGCACTCGAATCTGCCCGGGTAAGTGTACAGCTCGATCCTAACACTCCCATAACCTCTACCCCGTGTGATTCTCTGCACAGGTCCGGCGCACCCAGGACGCGATCCTCCCAGATGTCGTTCACTCCGGCGCTGGGACACCACGGACCCTGGGTGCAGCAGCGGAAGACGCGAGCCAGTCCCCGCCTCCGCCGCCTCCGGTCTTCGAGATCTCCACCCGGAACCGCTTTGCTCCCCTCCGCAAGACGGAACGCGACGCTGTGATCGTCGGAGACTCCATCGTCCGGTACGTTCGTGCTAACGGTAAAGTGCACACTCGCTGCTTTCCTGGTGCTCGCATTCTTGATGTCTTTTCACAGATACCTGCCATCCTGAAGGACGATGTGAGCGTCGGTGCGATCGTCCTGCACGCTGGGGTGAACGACGTCAGGCTGCGGCAGATGGAGGTCCTGAAGAGGGATTTCGGGAGCCTGATCGAGACGGTATGCAGCTCATCACCCGGGACGAGGATCATCGTGTCAGGACCGCTTCCCACGTATCGACGTGGACACGAAAGGTTCAGTAGACTTTTCGCTCTAAATGAATGGTTGTTGTCATGGTGTAAAGAACAGAAACTGCTCTTTGTTAATAATTGGAATCTTTTCTGGGAGCGCCCTAGGCTTTTTCGTGCTGATGGCCTGCACCCCAGCAGAGTCGGAGCAGAACTGCTGTCGGACAACATCTCCAGGACGCTGCGCTCCATTTGACTAGTAAGCAAATCTCCAAATAGTTGCGATGATGGCTTTTGTTATGCACACTTAAACGATAGCATTGGTGCTGTCCAATCTATAAAGACTGTGTCTGTTCCTCGAATAGTGAGGTCAAAACAAAAATTTTATGCAGGATCTAGAACAAATCTAATCGTGATTAGACCAGAAAAATGCACAATAAATGAACAAAAACAATTTTTAAAGCTTGTGCTCCTAAACATTAGATCACTCACACCCAAAGCACTTATTGTAAATGAAATGATCACAGATAATAGTTTTGATGTACTCTGCTTGACTGAAACTTGGCTAAAACCAAACGATTATATTGGTCTGAATGAGTCTACTCCACCAAACTACTGTTATAAGCATGAACCCCGTCAGATTGGTTGTGGCGGTGGTGTTGCAACAATATATAGTGATATTTTCAATGTTACTCAGAAAACAGGGTACAGGTTTAATTCATTTGAAGTACTTCCCCTGAATGTTACTCTGTCAAATATGCAAAAGAAATCTCTCCTATCTCTTGCTCTGGCTACTGTGTATAGACCTCCAGGGCCGTATACAGATTTCCTAAAAGAATTTGCAGATTTCCTCTCAGACCTATTGGTTAATTTTGATAAAGCATTAATTGTTGGAGATTTTAACATTCATGTTGATAATACAAATGATGCGTTAGGACTTGCGTTTACTGACCTGTTAAACTGTTTTGGAGTCAAACAAAACGTCACTGGGCCCACTCATCGTTTTAATCATACACTAGATCTAATTATATCGCACGGACTTGATCTTACTGATATAGATATCGTACCTCAAAGCGATGATGTTACCGATCATTTCCTCGTATCGTGCATGCTGCGTATCACTGATGTTAACTATATAGCTCCGCGCTATCGTCTGGGCAGAACTATTGTTCCTGCTACCAAAGATAGGTTCACAAATAACCTGCCTGATTTATCTCAACTGCTCTGTGCACCCATAAATAAACATGAACTAGACAAAATGACTAGTAACATAGGCACTATCTTCTCTAATACATTAGAAGCTGTTGCCCCCATCAAGCTAAAAAAGATTAGAGAAAAACGTACTGCGCCATGGTACAACAGTAATACCCATTCTCTAAAAAAAGAAACTTGTAATCTTGAGCATAAATGGAGAAAAACTAACTTAGAAGTTTTTAAAATTGCATGGAAAAACAGTATGTCCAGCTATAGACAGGCTTTAAAAGCTGCTAGAGCAGAGTACATCCACCAACTCATAGAAAAAAACCAAAACAATCCAAGGTTTTTATTTAGCACAGTGGCTAGATCAACAAATAACCAAACACCTCCTGACCTGAATATTCCTGCAATATTCCTTCAGTGGTAACACTTTAGAATAATGGGCCGTTGTTAACAAGTAACTATGCAGGAAGTAATAGGTAGTTCTACATTAACACTTAACTTAATACTATTAACTAATATAGAAGCAAGATTAACTAAGCAGTAGGTAAGTGCTAATTTTGGACAAAGGTAGTCCCTTATTAGGTATTTGGTAATTACTAAAGAAAAAATTTGTCATTGAGAACTACTTGTGAACTGTGACTAATTCATAAAGAATAACTAATTAATTAATAATCACAACAGTAACGTTTATAAAATGAACAATTAGGTTCTTTGTGGAAACTAATTTATGAACACCACCACCATCACTGTTTGAAGTACTGGTTGAAATTGTGACTTACCAAAATATGAATGGATCTGTTCTCTGTTCATTTCAAACAAACCATATAATTTCTTTAATTAGGATGTAATGCCATCAATGATTGGATTCTCATGATTGGATTATTTCACTATTGTGAGCTGCATTTAGTTCAATGTTTTTGTTTTTTATATAGTGTTCTGGGGCGGGCTTCTCTTTAGTGTGATAGTAAATATGTTCTTTCGCTTCCGTAATGAAGACATTAACTGCATTTATTTTGTTAAGCACAAAAACAACATCTTCCACATTACAATGTCTGTAAGAATATCACTAGTGCTTCAAAGAAATGCATGGCTGTACAGTATGTCATATAAAATATGTAAAATAAGTTTATTGTTAATTACTTGCAAAATCTATCTTAACCCCTCAATAATAACTCAAGTGTTACCTTGTCAGTCCACAGGAACTACTAGTGTGATCTGGCCCATTATTTTAAAGTGAAAAACATCTTAACCCTTCAATAATAACTCAAGTGTTACCTTGTCAGTCCGCAGGAACTACTAGTGTGATTTGGCCCATTATTTTAAAGTGAAAAATATCTTAACCCCTCAATAATAACTCAAGTGTTACCTTGTCAGCAACATAGAAGAAATACAGTGATTGGGTCTAACATTTCTTTTTAATTATTATTTTTAATCACTGAAACTTTTACATAAAATCATAAAAGAAAATACACCATAATGGAAAAAAAATCACTGAATATGTAAGAATAAAATGCAAAAATAAAGCACTGTGAAAAATCTATCCAAATTAACATTATACAATTTAATGTGGCAGTGATGAAACAGATAGGAAACTGAGTCAGGTAACATCTTCTACAAAGTCTACCACATGCAAACAAATGCTCAGTCACACTGGTATTAGCAATTTATTTGTGAGCATAATCCAAAATATTAAACTCTGTGTTGTCTTCTTATATCTTTTAACAAACGTCCTAGAGGACCATCACGGTGGTTGTGTCCAAGCCAGCATGTCCACTCAATGCATGTCAAGTGTTCCTTCAACAGCTTTTCTGTCTTATTGCCTCTTAACCTCCAGACCTGGTTTTTATATGTTGACCATGCTCGTTCTTGATTTTGGGTGTGGCCTCCATGAACTGGGTCAACAAACCACCTGCTATGATTCACTGTGTAGTGAGTGTAGCCAAGTGTGGTCAGAGCTCTCCTGTAGGGTCTCCATTCATCACTCAAAATGGTTGATCCCCGACGAACATGCCTTGTTATTACTGGAATCAGGTTATTTCTTGAGCGCCGTTCAACAAGCCGCAAAATCGGTCGTCTTCGATCACCCCTAATAGCCAAGATGCCAAAGACCCACTTTTTTCTTCTCCATGTTTCGCCAACTCGTCCTCGCCCATACTAAAAAAAAAATAAAAAAATAATAATAATTACTGTCTTGCCTTTTCTTTCCCTGTGAGAAGAAGTGTTGTATTAACACTATTACAAACACTATTATAACACTGATGACAAACTAAATATTCAAGATAACATTACAGTGCCCATACTTTTTATATCCTCTTTTTTTTAGTATTAGTATTATAGTATAACTTTTGCACAAGCAAAACTGTCTGATGAAGGATTAAAAGGTGACATTGTGTACACACAGCTCCCTTTTTACCTGGTCAATAACTGCTCTGTTCACAGTGGCTCGTTTCTGTGCATTTCTCTTTAAATAATAATGAAAAATCTCTTCCATGGGACATGCCAACACAAGATATGGAATTGCTGCCTTGGACTCTGTACATGGTTTTAAATAGCTAGCTCTCTATGTAGAAACTGGCTGCAGATTGAAACACAGTTGTGCACAGATGGCACAGTGTGATATGCAGAAAGCCCAAAACAAAATGGCTGCCTGCTTTCTTTTTAACTATTCTGAGCTGGAATTTATGCCAGAAAACTAACTAGGTGCAAAAAAAAAAAAAAAAAATCTGTAAAAGTGAAAATTTCCTCTTTGAGAGTTTTTGCATTATTTGGGCTAAATGTTTATGCCAAAACATGTTGCTCCAATCATACTGCTCCTTGCTTTTTTATTCTTTCAACAGACAGTTTATTTTAGTACATTTGATTTGAGTAAGTTTTACTAGTCATAATATATTATAGCCTTAAAAATAAATACCTTTCTTTTGTGACGAAAGTTGCTTTCATCTATAATCACAAACTCTGTCCTGCCCCCAACAAACTGTCCTGTCTTTCTCTTGTAGTTTCCCAAAGCTTTTTTACAGACCATTCTTAGCTTCTTTGTCATTTTGCTCAGTGTTGCTGAGCTTCCGGCTATGCCGTCCTGGATCATATCCACCTGACGCAATCTCAGTCCTTGACAATATCTGTTAACAAGAGTGAAAACAGATTGTGTGTAAAAAAAACACATTGGTCACCATTATCACAGTGATGTTTGTTTTAATATTGCAGAAACATATTTGCTTTAAGGAAAATCCATCTTCAACTATGTCCGTTTGCTGTTTACGTTTTTTCCTACTGCACTAGTGGTACTCATACCACACTATAACCATTACTCTAAGGTAAATTATTCAAGCTGGCAATAGACAGCTAGGGTAAGGGATAATGTACATCCAGCAGGTTGTTATTGCAGAATAAAGCCTGAAAGGTTTATCGGCAACCCGACATGAAGCAGAGGACTGTTGTATAAGACTGAAGGGCTTTATTCTGCATTAACAACCCTGCTTGATGTACATTATCCCGCTTATTACACAGCCTCTTACTACAAAAGCAAATAATTAAATAATAAATAAATAATAGATTATAATATAATATAATAAATAATAGTTTTAACCGGGGAATCAGTCGAGTCATCTTCTATCCACTGCTGAAAACATTTATTTTTCCCGTACATTTTGCCATTAGTGTTGAAGTCCTCCATTTTAACTCGTGGTTTTTAGCCACAGGATGACGACAAACTGCCAGCAACAACGTAGTGATACATTTAATTGCTAATCGAGTTAAAGAAGTAGTTCACTTTCAGAACAAAGATTTAAAGATAATGTCCTCACCCCCTTGTCATCCAAGATGTTCATGTCTTTCTTTCTTCATTCATAAGAAAATTATGTTTTTTGAGGAAACATTTCAGAATTTCTCTCCATATAATGGTTTTCTATTGTGCCCCCGAGTTTGAACTTCCAAAATGCAGCTTCAAGTGGCTCTAAACGATCACAGCTGAGAAAAGAAGGGACTTATCTAGCAAAACAATCGATTATTTTCTTTAAAAAATTACAATTTATATACTTTTAACCTCAAATGCTAGTCGTGTCTAGCTCTGTGTGTACTCTGTGTAAAGATTAAAAAGTATATAAATTGTAAATGTTTTTAGAAAATAACCGATCATTTCACTAGATAAGACCCTTCTTCCTTGGCTGGGATTATTTAGAGTCCTTTGAAACTGCATTTTGGAAGTTCAAACTTGGGGGCACCATAGAAAACCATTATATGGAGAGAAATCCTGAAATGTTTTTCTCAAATAACATAATTTCTTTTCGACTGAAGAAAGGAAGACATGAACATCTTGGATGACAAGGGAGTGAGTGCATTATCTGTAAATTTTTGTTCTGAAAGTGAACAACTCCTTTAAGTATTCCACAAAGCAGTGTAATAATCACACATAAAATTTTAAAAAGTCTATGATTATGAGAATAAGGTTGGAGCTATATAAAATCTGCTATTTTGAAGATAAAGTAAAATTGTGTGAATAAGTTTCATGTTAAAGCAAAGGTGTGGCAATATAAGAATTAAGTCATACTATATTAAGTATTATATTGCGTGCATATTTCACAAATAATATATATATATATATATATATATATATATATATATATATATATATATATATATATATATATACACTTATCTATATTATAATAATACAGAATAAACTTGGTTACCTGAACAATTTACGATGCATACATTAATATCCATTATTCCCCGTAGTTATTGTTTAATTATATTATCACCTAGTCTCTGTTAGATCAGTGAGGTGCATTTCTGTAATTCATACCGGTAAATAAAAGTCATCCAGCTTTGTAAGGTAGTCCTGCTGTTTTCGAATATCGATCCAGCTCTGCAGTTCTTTGTAAATTTCCTTGTATGCGATCTCCTGCGGCATACCCTAAAATCACCACATTCAGCATTAGTATAGGAGTTTATAAAATTATTTTAATTGTGTTAATTTTCTTACCACTGATATCCGTCCCGTGTATGTGTCTTTTGTAAATTCATTGATTTCTTACAGATGTTACACTTCATTCTCGACTTAAGTAGTTTATGCTTTTGTAAAAAATTGATCATTTTTTTCGTTCCTTTTCTGCACCTGCGATTGCAGAGGGAGAGGATTTTCTTTGCAATCCCCATAATTGCAGGCAATTGTTAGAATCTACTACCATGCACCAGCTTTAAAATGCCCGGATTTCACAGACGTTAATATAGCGCGTTTTTCAAAGTCATGACTCCGGAAGTACTGCCTGAATTACTTTCTTTCTTTCTTTCTTTCATTCAGGAAATATTTAAATTAAAAATAGAATAAAAGCAGTTTCTTTGTTAATGTTTATGTTCATATTATTATTTTTTTTACATCTACTGATTTGTTTAAATTCACTAAAACACTTAAAAACAATCATTTGCATTTTGTATCAAAGTTAAACGTTTACATCCTCATAACTATTTAAATCTATTTTAAAACTATTTAAAGTTGTTTTACTATTATTCTGGTTCACATAATTGGATCTGACTCAAATGTTCAAATGAATCAAATTAAATCTAAACATTACAAGATGACACAGATTCAATTAAAAGGAGAAAATAGTAAAATAAAGAACATAATTAAAGTTTTGGAAGAAATAAAACTGAGTGGAATAATGCCTACGATCAACTACATATCCTATTGGGACAATACAGTCGAAGAAGCGTTTCCAGCAGTAGAACTCACGTGCAGAGATGGACGTTTCTGTAACGTTGCGTTGACTCGTCGCCATATTGCAGTCAGTGAATGCGATAGTTCAGTGTCTGAAGACAGCATGGCGATGGAAGGAGAGCGCAAAACTGCCCGCAAGAGAAATGCCCCTCATCGATTAATTGAGGATGACAAGGACGAAGCCGGTAATGTATTGCCGTTTATGTTTTTTTTTTGTTAACATGGTGCTCAGTGTTTAAAACTTCGCCCCTCGAGATCCACTTCACTGCAGAGTTTAACGTTAGTCTCACCGTATATTTCTAACAATCCTGGGGACATTATTAAAATTTGTTTATTAAGGCTAAAAGTGGATTTTAAGGGCCAAAGTTGAGGTTGAGTTGAACAATATTTTTGGTTATAAGCAGTCATTGACAATTAAAGTAAACAGTTAACAGCTAACTTGTTAGCTGGCTAACATTAGGTTGGTATGTAACGTTAAGGTTAAGTAAATTAAAGTTAAGTATCAAACACTTTTCTTTTCTGCACGGGTAGGCTATGCTAACCGAATCCTGTTGGATGTGCGCTCCTCGGTCACTTCTGACCGGAACATTTTACATTTACATTTTTTAAAAATCACAGCTTCATCGGAATGATATGAAACTTGGTGACTTTTATGGCACTGGGAATGTGAACACAGAAAAAAAAATTACGACATGATTCGAAAAGGCTAAGTGGGCGTAAAAAAAATAGTCACACTCATGCTCTTCGGTCAGAAATGACCGACCATAGGAAATGAATGGGAAAAAGACAAAAACACAGCAATTCAGAGATTAACTGTGTGCACAATCGACAAATCAGACACAAAACTAAAAAAAAGTACACAGCAGTGAAGGGATGATACTATAAAACATCAGGAGTGTGATTTAGACACATCCAGTCACACACAGACGCGCACACACACACACTTATACACACACACATCAATAAAACTACTGTGTCTGTAATAGAGCAAACGTTTGAGAATATGTGAAATCCATTCAATAATTCAGTCATAATGCAGAAAAAGCTCAAAGCAGTGAAGTGGTGACACTCTAAAACATCAAGACTGAAAAATAAACACACACACACGCACAAACACACAAACACACACATACAAACACACATCTATAAACTGCTGTCTGTAACAAAGCAAAGTTTTAGGAGTATGTCAAATGAAAAAATGCAGAAAAAAGCTCAGAGCAGTGGGCAAAACTGACACACAACGGAAATTAATTTGAAATCTGCAGTAAACAGTGATGAGAAGCAAGCGTTGCCTCTTGGGTTTGTCAGTGCAGTGCCGTTTAGGATTGACTATAATCATAATGCAAAAATTTATTTGAAATCATTATTTATAAGAAGAAAATATCTAAAACTTCACAAAAAGTACTCTTTGAGAATGTCTGAATATATTTTAAAGTCCATTACTTATTATATAAGTAAGCAATTATGTCTAAAACAAATTGGGAATTCACTAGCATCTCTATTGATGTCTATACAGGCCTCTAGTGGTTACACTGTGAAATTGCTTATTTTTCTTTCTGTGCTCCCACCAGGTGGTGCTAATCTGTTTTAAAAAAATTATTTGGAAGGCCTATACTCTATTTTAATCTGAAATACTGCATTCATTGAAAAATAATTTTTAAAAATTAGTATTTTTATTTTTTTTTATATTTTCAGTGGAAAAAATAGATCATAATTATTGCATAAATAATCATTAGTACCATAAAATTCTCTAAAATTACAAAGAAAAAAAGAAAAAATATTATGGAACAAAAATATATTAGATTGGTTTTACTGAAGAAAAAAAAAAGTTACGTTTCAGGTGTCCGGTCACTTTTGACCGTGAGGAGCATGAGTGTGACTCCCAAATGAGGAGCGCACAAGGGTTAATGTTATTTGCATAGTGATGCACTTGTTAATGTTAATGACAAATAGTGTTTTTCCTTGTCCATTAAAAAAAGCTTAATCCTATTAAATAGATTAACACAATTTTGTGATTTTCATATATAATGTTTAAACATATTTATAGTAACAGGCTGTCAGATTAACAATAAATCATCCTTATCTCACAAAAGACATCTCCCAAAAGAGTCTGAGACAATTTATGTAGTTTTTAAACAATGTGTTTCATGAGTTAAACAAATTCTAGATTACTTGTTTGTTTTATATTCCAGCACAAGCACCAACCCAACAGGTGACCATCAATAAGCTCAAAGAAGAAAACTGCTTTTTGAAGTCTAAAGTTAAGTTCTTAGAAGAAAAATGCAAAGATGTGGAAAATGAGAGGGATTATCTTCGGAGCAGTTTAACCTGGTGAGATCCGTTTCAGAGTGTTAGTTGTCCACATTTTACATATTTATTTATGGTAACACTTTATTTTAAGGATCAGGAATTAGACAGAAATGAATGACTAATAACTGCATTTGTAAATGAGTAGTTATGGACTTGTATGCCATTACAAGCTATTTATAAGGCCTTTATTGGTTGTTGTCTTATTTTTGTCTTACAGACCCTTTATACTTGTTTCTAATACACCTAACAGTGTATTAATTAGCTAAACATAAAACAAAGTAATAGCTTGTATTGTGCAAATTACACACTTTATAAGTTCTCAGTACACAATGTGAATGTGTAGCTTATAAGTATAAAATAAATATAGAGTAGGCATTTCATCACAGACATATAAATTAGCTGAAAAACAGTTACACAAAAGTAGTCTTCTAGCAGTTGTTCCATACTAATAAATGATTAATAAACAAAATATTCCCCATTCCCTTAATTTATTAACAGCTAACAAGCACATTTCTCACTAATAAATGCTATATTACTTCAGATTATGTTCCCTATTCTAAAGTAGAAAAGAGACATGAAAGATTGCAGTGAAGAATTCTGCCTTTATTGTTTAATGGTTCAACAAGAGAACAAACTACAGATGAGACACATCTGCAAACTTTAAAGGTTGTATCAGCGATTTCTAGCCTGAAACATAAAGTGTCACTTTCAGCTGACCTTTCTTCATGATCTGCTCGCTGCCTGCCCCATAAATTGTCTGTGAAAAAAACGCGTCTCTCTGGTCAGCCTAGGGTCAGAGATATGCCAAAAAACAATCGGTGCTACCAACCTTTCTACAGATAAACAAACAGTGTTCCAACCAATCACCGTCAAGGGTTGGTGTTGTGGACTTTCGCTCCGCCTCCCTCACATCCCTGCACCAGTAGGAAAGTCCACAACACCAAACCCCTGACGCTGATTGGTTGAAACACCGTTTGTTTTTGCTGTGGAATCCTTGGCAGCACCGATTGTTTTTTTGACATATCTCGGACCCTAGGCTGACGAGAAGGGTCTGGCTGCAGACCGTGGATGCAAGTGGAGCTCCACTCAAGAGCGGAAATACGTCACCTCCACTTCCGATGCATATTACGCCATATTGGTCCGGGCAAAATTGTAACTTATTGTTTGATCTTTCGTTTTGTATTATTTCGTCACCTTAGAATTATAAGGTTCTATCTGACATTTTTGTCAAAATTGAGTTATTCACATATTCTTATTCTGTGACAACTTATTTACATTATTTGATGTTTCTTTTGTATGCTATGTACATTTGGGGCCTTTTTTTTAGAAAACAAAAATGGTTCTATCTACAGAAGTCTATGGAATGCAAAAACTTTGAAGCTCAATATCTCGAAAGTGCTCAGAATGCAGATAGAACCTTATAATTCTAAGGTGACGATTTATAGTTACATATACATGCACGTAATATTTACATTTTCTGTACATTTTATCGTTAAAACGTTTACCGTGGCAAATTATATATGTATATAATTATATATATTTAGAAAGTAAACAGTAGATCTATAATATCACTGGACATTAAATGAGAAGTTAATTTATTAAACATCTTAATCACAATTTGTATTTTAAACAAAATACCAACATGTACATATCACAGTAAAATAATGTTTTCCACAATGTTTAATTTAATTCCTTTATTTCAGACTCTTAGGTCCATATCAACAAAAGTAACAAAATATAGATAATACATAAGATAATACAAACATAAAATACACATACCTCAACACCTTTGAAAAACAAACAAACATTCATGCCAACACTTTTTTAAGTACTTAGGATCACTTAATTTAAGGGTTACTTAGAAAAAATGTAATTTAATTTCTAGAATTATTAAATAGATGCATACAATTGCAAATATTTTATTCCTTAACAAAGTGTGAATATTTTTATATACCAAAACATAGGTATATTGCCGCCTTACAGGTGGTGTTGAAGCCGAGAAATCCATCTTTAAATCATGCATTATTTCTAATTTGGAAGCAGGAAAAATCCTAATTACAAGTTGTCTGCAAGGCAGCATTGCGCCTATGTAAACTTTCACAAAACTAACATTGAAATTTCACAAGTAGTTTTGTTATGATATGATAACCTCGTTGTAACTCGCTAATGTAGCGATGCTAAATTAGTGACTGCTTCGTATTCTGATTCAAAGAAGGCAAACCTCTTGGGCAGGTTTTAAGTGTCATTTACCATAATATGAATAAATAGTAGTTTTGCGTATGGTCATTTTGTAGTAATCCCCGCTTCACAAGCACTTATAATTAATAAAATTATTAGTCAATAATCTTAATTTATTTTGATCATATGCATACATGAACCATGCTTATACTTTTATAAGTTTATTTACAGATTAATTCATTTATACCTTGTGTAAGTAAAATTAAAATTCTATTTGTTTATTTCTTATGGTTTTCGTATCACAAATTGAATTATTTTATGAAACTGTAAAAATCGCTTGGACATCTGGGACGCGAAAGCAGCTTTTTCCACCTTTGACCGCAAGATGTCACTAGTGTGCAACGTGTTGAAAAGCTTCGAGTAATGTACCTTTTTACGATACACTTAAGGGGAAAGCCTCAGTGCTTCGAAAAGCTTAATTTTCCCATCACTACTAAATTAATAGGCTACAATAAAAAATAAAATTACTTGAATTAAAGTGCGCGACGCCATTTTGATTTTAGTGGAGATGACGTCTTTCCGGTTTGAGGGTGGAGGTGACGTTTTTCCGGTGGAGCTCCACTCGCTGTATGTCTGCAGCCAGGTCCTCTTGAGGCTGACTGCAGAGACGTGTTTTTTTCACAGACAATTTATGGGGCAGGCAGCGAGCGGATCGTGAAGAAAGGTCAGCTGAAAGTGACACTTTATGTTTCAGGCTAGAATCGCTGATACAACCTTTAATGTCGCTTTTCTACTTTAGAATGGGAACATAATCTGAAGTAATACTGAATGTATTAGTGAGACATTTGCTTGTTGGCTATTAATAAATTAAGGGAATGGGGAATATTTAGTTATTAAATCATTTGTTAGTATGGAACAACTGCTAGAATGACTGTGCTTTTGTGTAAAAGTGTTTTTCAGCTAATTTATATGTCTGTGATGAAATGCCTACTCTATATTTATTTTATACTTATAAGATACACATTCACATAGTGTATTGAGAACTTATAAAGTGTGTAATTCACACAATACAAGCTATTAGTTTGTTTTATGTTTAACTTATTAATACACTGTTAGGACAGAAACAAGTATAAAGGGTCTGTAAGACAAAAATAACAACCAATAAAGGCCTTATAAATAGCTTGTAATGGCATACAAGTCCATAACTAGTCATTTACAAATGCAGTTATTAGTCATTAATTACTGTCTAATTCCTGATCCTTAAAATAAAGTGTTACCTTATTTGGTATTATTATTATTATTATTACTACTACTACTACTGTTCCCTAAGCCTTCTCAGAAATGCACATTTTAGATGTCTCCCTTATTTAACACAACTACTTATTTAACTACTCCAATAGCTGGCTGTGTCCGATAAGGGTGACATTTCAAATTTGGAGGAGACTTTAGGAATAGTTTGACTGAACAACACTAATAAAAATGACTATACATGATTCTTCATTTGTTACAGCCCTGTCAGCTAAAGAAGCAAAAGAGTCAAAGAGGTCTATTGCCATCACAGATTCTTCTGATGAGGACCATGTGCAAGAAGAAAAGAAAAAGTACAGAAAGGGAAGGAAGAAGACAAAGAGAGAAAGCCCACCTTCTAGTTCCTCCCAGTCCTCATCTTCCTCTGAGTCTTCCTCATCTTCATCACCCCACAAGGCCAAAAAGAGCAAGAAGGGAAAGAAAAGTGCAAAAAGCAAAAGAGGTATGTTCATTCTTTTTAGCAATTATTTTATGCTTAATTCTCTTCCATTACAAAAATTAAGGTTTAGTAAACTTTCAAAGCATTTTATGGTGTAACACAAGTAAATTAACAGTATAGTTGAATAATTTGTATAGTACATTATACCGTTGCATATTATTTATTATGCTCAAGACCTAAAATATGTGTGGGTTGCTATTGCTTTATACTTACTGTAGTCACTTCAGAATTCAGGAAGTTTACATTTACTAGCAAACAAATTCCTGTATTTATAATAAATGTATTCATGGATATAGTGTATTCTGTATTACATGATATGCTACTCCCATGTAGAGTCTGCCTATATGCTTTCAGAATAAATACAAAATAATGATATTTGGAGAAACTTGTTGATGAATAAATTTTAGTGTTATAAGAAGACATTGCTTTTGTTAATAATGTACTGTAATCTAGTAAAATTTTGTTTTTTGTCAGTATTTTTACCAGAACAGGTTATTGGAAGATACAAAAAGGTCCTGAGGTACCTGTCAAAAGGAGCAACCAAAACAGAGGCTTACCACAAGTGCGGCGTTGACAGGAAAACAATTGCGGATACATGTGCCATTGCTGAATTGGAGGCATCTGACATCACCGCATACAACAAACTGCGGGCCACATTTCAAAAAGGGCACAAGCTGTCCAACTTTGCAGAACGTTGTCGACAGTTGTGCAGAGAAGAACCAGTGTGCACTGCCATAGAGGAAAAAAAGAAAAATGGAGAGCTAATAGATTTTGCACAAAAAAAGTAAACATGCTACCAGTGGCTGTAGGTTCTTACCTGCATAGAATTTAGGATTCTCAGTTTATCCTCCCAATCTAATTGTGTGTGTATAAATATAGTTAATACATCATGTTTATTTTAGTTTTTCATTAGTTTTTGAATGTAAAGAATGTTGTTTCATTCCAAGATGCAGAATATGGCTAAGTTTATTTACCGTGCCAAATTTATTTTAAGGGTTTCATTTTACTTTAATTTAGTTTCATTCAGACATTTTGCACAGTTATTTATTCTTGCACACCCAGTTGTGCAGTTTTGCATTATGCAGTGTTTTTTTTTTTCTATTAAAATGTTTCAGTGTTTATAATTAAAAAATAAAAAAATAAAAAAATGTTAGACCCAATCACTGTAGTTCTTTTATGTTGTATATAGACATGTTGGTGAGGGGTTAATATGTTTTTCACTTTAAAATAATGGGCCAGATCACACTAGTATTTGTGCGGACTTACAAGGTAACACTTGAGTTATTATTGAGGGGTTAAGATAGATTTTGCAATTAATTAACAATAAACTTATTTTACATATTTTATATGACATACTGTACAGCCATGCATTTCTTTGAAGCACTAGTGATATTCTTACAGACATTGTAATGTGGAAGATGTTGTTTTTGTGCTTAACAAAATAAATGCAGTTAATGTCTTCATTACGGAAGCGAAAGAACATATTTACTATCACACTAAAGAGAAGCCCGCCCCAGAACACTATATAAAAAACAAAAACATTGAACTAAATGCAGCTCACAATAGTGAAATAATCCAATCATGAGAATCCAATCATTGCTGGCATTACATCCTAATTAAAGAAATTATATGGTTTGTTTGAAATGAACAGAGAACAGATCCATTCATATTTTGTTAAGTCACAATTTCAACCAGTACTTCAATCAGTGATGGTGGTGGTGTTCATAAATTAGTTTCCACAAAGAACCTAATTGTTCATTTTATAAACGTTACTGTTGTGATTATTAATTAATTAGTTATTCTTTATGAATTGGTCACAGTTCACAAGTAGTTCTCAATGACAAATTTTTTCTTTAGTAATTACCAAATACCTAATAAGGGACTACCTTTGTCCAAAATTAGCACTTACCTACTGCTTAGTTAATCTTGCTTCTATATTAGTTAATAGTATTAAGTTAAGTGTTAATGTAGAACTACCTATTACTTCCTGCATAGTTACTTGTTAACAACGGCCCATTATTCTAAAGTGTTACCGTATTTCCAACTGGGCCAAAAACAGACTCTGCTTGCGAATGACTGGAATGAGCCTCTCAGACATCCTCTCTGAGATAACAGCAAGAGTGGCTCCATCTATCTCATGTTCTGGGCATGAGAAACCATTTAATAAAATGTTAAATGAATCATATCAAGCATTGAGAATAGCAAGCATTGTTGTGAATTAATCATTTAACTAATTAGGACATTGCACTGTTATTTGCTGAGCTAGTTTCCAGAGAGCGGCACAATCTTGAGATCAATGTGTATGCTGTAGATCTATTTAGAGCTAAATTAATGATGTTGTAACCGAGCAAATGTTCTTATGGTATAGGTGGTTAATAACAAAACAAAGCTTGACTGGCATACTACATTAATAATACCAAGATTGTTCTTGGTGTTCATTACTGCAAACAAACAAATCACAAAATTTGAAACAATTTGTAGATAAATTGGTATATCTCACAGGCCGATGAAGCAGTGTGATGTACAGGTTGTCCTCTTGATCTGTGTATGCATCAAGTGCATGGAAGTCAGTTTCCTCTCCAGGTGTGATGGCCACCCACTGAGTTGTTGATTGGACACCATAGGCATGCAGATGCTCAGAGAAGCACCAAGTTTTGTAGAGTCTTCCACACAATTTCCACTGACTGTTGTACTTAACAATATGTACAACTTTAAAAAAAAAGAGGTATTTCCTCAGCATGCACAAGGTCAAGAACCAAGAAATCTCCAGTGGTGTATTTGACCCTGTCATACACCAATTGTTTGGTTTTCCAGAGTGTCTCAATCAGTTTAGCTGTGTCTTCTGCAATAATCTCCCTAAGATCAAAGGGTAGTACACGCAAAGGTATCTCTATTAAAGAGTATGGGACATCTACCAAGCCATGGTTTCCAGTTGATTGTGCTTCCCAACACTGGCGCATTTAATAACACTTTGCCAGAGTCTTTGCAATATTCTGGTAATTGTTTACAAGATGAAACACGCTTAAAGTACTGGTGTTTAGCCTCATACCGGAGACACCAGTGTGCTCTCAGTGGACCGTGCTGTTTGATTAAATGAGGATAATGTACCAGAAAGTGAATCTTTGGAGTGAAGTTGTCAGGGAAAAGCCTTTGAAAAGTCTTCAGTGTAGTGAATTTTACAGGAGACTCATCTCATTTTAACTTGGCCCACACAGGGATGCCAATTATGTAGTGAGTTCTGCTTTCGCCCACTAGGAAGGCGAAATAGTGTAGTGATGGGTACTCGTATCACCGATGACGTTATGATTCTTGGATCACATGTCACTTAATGTGTGGTAATGAGTACATCACATAAGAAAGATTGGTGGGATATCTAGCTTGTAGAACCTCTCACTGTATTATCAACACAAGGAAGACACAAGTGTAATAAAATAAATTTATTAACAAATGATAGACAAGAGTAATCAACTATTAAATGAATACAATAAATGCAAAAGGAATAAAGTGCATAAGATGCATAAAATGTGATTCAGTTGGGTGTTACTATGTCATAGCTATGTTATCTTATGGAAAGATAAACTGTTGCTACTCTGAAACAAATAAGGTGAAGAACCTTATTTTGCATCAAACAAATAAATGAGCTATTATTTGTTATCAACTGCAATCAGCTATACAATATCTAATGTAAATTAGAAAAATCATATACTGAAAGTACACAACAATGCCAAGGTCTCTGGAAGAGGATTGGAAGTGATATTTACGTTCTCTGTGGTTGATTGAGCAGTCCGGTGGTGGTGAATTCTTCCACTGGTTGTGCTGGGAGCAGTCAGTGGGAAAAGGAGCAGGAATCCGTTTCGACAGCCTTGAGCATGAAGCGCTGTAGGATGCTGTTCTCCTGGAGCACCGAAGGGTCCTAAGATCTGGAACACGCAGATGTGGCCCTGGTGTAGGTGCTGAAGGCCCTTAGCTTGGAACACGCAAGCAAAGGTACCTGAAGTGAAGGTTTGCTTGCTGGAGCTCAACCTTGTTGCAAATGTCTGTTGGTCTTCTGCCTCTCTGGGCTAGAGACTCAGAACTTGTTCAATCCGCTTTGTCTCTCTCGGATGGAGACTTAGGACGTGCTGCATCTGTGGTTGCCTCGCTGGACGAAGACTCTGAACGTGGAAAATATCTCTTTCCTCACAGACAGAACGTGGTCGTATCTGCTGCTGCCTCACAGCTGGAGACTTGGAGTGTGGAGCATCTGTTTCTGTCTCTCTGGACAGTAGGCTCAGAATGGTTGTGTCTGTTATTGTCTCACCCTTGCAGGTCAGACTCAGTACTGGTGTAACTGTTATGTCTTTCCCCGACGGGACTCAGACTCAGTACTTTGTTAGTGCTCTGTTAGTGTCTCACCCTGCTGGGCCTCAGACTCAGAACTTTGTTGCTCTGTTAGTGTCCCTTCCCCTACGGGACTCAGACTCAGAACAAGGAGTGTCTTTTGGAGAGGTACCTTTATAACTTTTCGATGAGGAGGAGATTGCAATTTGGTGCTTCTCCATTTCCATGCTGTGATTGGCTGGTTCCATAAGAGCGGGGGACATGGGGTAGCCCACCCTTCTTTCCTCTTGTGGAAGTAATTTGCATAGTCCAAACACAAAGTTAAAAAAGGTGTCAATAATGTTTTACTGGTGCATTTCTCATTTTCCAAAACACAATCAGAAAACATTTGGTCATGTAATGAACACATTAAGTCCAAACATGATGGGAAAAGATTGAACTGTCATGCATGCATTCATTTGTCCATTAACAGCTGAGTTTGTGTAAGATGTTGCACTACACATCGCTGTCAGTGAGAATACTTATTTCTCTGAATAAGTATGAGATGTGTGTGTTATGGTTCGCATCAGTTCAAGGTTTGAAAACATAGTTATGAATGGATTTGGATGGATCTTTGTGATCTCTCTTTGTTTCACCCACTGCTACTGCGTCTGGAGATCCTAAGGAATTTTTATGACCGTCACAGGACCAAACCTTAGAAAACAGTCTCAAGGTGGGTGAAGGGCAGAAACTGCGTCTTGACCAATAGGAAGTTCTGTTCTTCCTGGGTTTTTGTCCCAAAGGTCTCTTCTTGCCCTCTAAGAGGTGTCTGGCAGTTGTCCTGGCATCCTTATCTGATGGCGTTGGACAGTTTGCTTATGTTAGTCCACCAAGATCCAATCAAAATGTACCAAACCTTTGTCCACTATTGTGGCCAGGGAGGGGCCCTCGCCATAAACTTGGCCCTGGAATGCGTGGTCCACTACATCAGAAATTCTGTGATGAGAGTAGACAGCGGGCTCAGCCAACTTGTTTTAATCACAGGTGCCAGTAGTATGTCACATATAGATCGAAGTAGCAAATAGAGATCCCAGTAAGTGTTTTCCTGAGGGACGAAACTTCCAACCAAAAAAGGTAAGAGTCGGAAAAGGGTCAATTTTTCAACTGCTTTTCCTGGGATGACACCTTGGTGCAGTGCAGAAGGCTTCAGCAAAACTGGGCGGTGAGTGATATCGTTTTGTCCAAAGGAGAACTGTTGTAGCTGGTCATTAAACTGCTCCAATGTAACCAGTCTTTCACAGCTAAGCTTTAGCAAGACTAATTGAGAACTCCTGCTTTAGAGGAATATTTCCAAGAACAAAGTAGACACATGAAATTTTGTGAATCTGCTTTTTGGATCCTAAACAATTTAAAATTTCAAATTCATCAGTATATAACTGGAGACTCAGCTGTCTCTCAGAGCAGTCAAAAAATGTGTGCTGCTGAAAAATTAATCCATCTGTGAAGTCTTTAAGTGTTTCTCCATCAAAAACTGTGTCTTTTACAACAAAATGAAGAACATCGTCTCTTTTCAGAATGTTTTTTAAAACTTCCAAAATGGGAATGTACTGAAAAGTCTCTTTTCTTCCTGTTGAGTCATACCCAAGTAAATACTCAACTGGTTCAATTAATCCGAACTCTCTTATACAGTACCTTTCGAACTGGTAGTCTGAACTGATAGCATCAAAACACTTCCCCAAGAGGTTGTCTTCAACCAAGGACTTCAAGTTGGAATGACTGTTGATGTTTATGCTTGTTTCTTTAAGACAGATCTGTAGAAGCTCCCTGGACTGTTCATTAAAGAGGTCAACCAGTGTTTTCACATCATGTGTAATATTATGCCGAACAGTTTTGGGGTGGATGTGCTTCTCTTGAAGTTTTAAACAAAACAATGCAAAATGTCTCTCAATTACTGATCTGAACTTGCATATTTTTTCAGAAAAAGAGATATTTGGTTCCTCAGAATCACAAGTCTCCTCCAAATGATTAACAGTAGGTGAAGTGTCTGGAGCCTCTTGATTGTTCTCAGAGTCCTCTGTGTTTCTCAAGATTTTATGAGCCCGAAAAACATGGATACGTACCTTTTTTGGCAGCCACTGTGTCCACATACAGCATAGAAATTTGGCTCACTCTCATGGAAATACTGCAGGTGTCTGAGGTATTTGTTGTAAGTTAAAGTTCTTACATGGCAGTTAGGGCACTGGTACATCAATCACAAATTCAGAATACTTGAACCTCACCCACAAAAGTTTCACAGAATTCCCCCAACTCAATCTCTTTTAGCCACTGGCAAACCTGGAAAGAAGTCCAACACATAAAGTCTGCCATAACCTAAAGAGAAAGAGAAGAAAAAATTACTAAACTAGGATGAATGGTAATTAAACTTTAAATAAACAGATAAACAGAGCAGTAACTAAAAACTAGGGCTGCAACAACTAATCGATAAAATCGATTATTATCAATAATGAAAATCGGCGACAACGATTCTCATTATTGATTGATCGGGTCAGCCCACAGTGCATGTACAACTTCGGAGGATCACGTCAAATTACAGCACTGAATGATGCATTTGTATAGACAAAATGCATCAAAAATCAGTGGAGGACACAGAATGAGATGCTGCAGGAGAGTTACGTGCTCCAAGCTGCCCAAAACATGAGAATTCCTTATTTTAAACTTACGCTAATAGCATAATGGTTTGCCCTGTGAGACGCTTTGACATCCTCAGCATGAAAACTTTCAGTTTACGGTCATATCCTTATCTGTAAATGTCACAAATTCACACAAGCATTTCCATTTATACATAAAAGTCCATTCTGACAGTCTGTTAAGTTTAACCCTAATACCGTATTCACTTTACAGCCCTTAATCCCGTGTTTGTGGACAAATGTGGGCACAGAGGTCTCAGGTGTGATAAAAAAATTTGTGTTCAATAAATGTTATATCACTATCTTCGATAAAATAAAATCTATCAATTTATGGTGTTTTTTTTATTTTGGGGGTATTTTTGAATTTATTTACCTCTAAAAGTACCATATTTTTTATGTAAATAATGCTTATTTTTATGTTATATTTAATATTTAATTATCTTAATTAAAAAAAGTTCAGTTCAGAGAGTTAAAACCTAAAGATGAAGTGACTTTGGTGGCATCTGGTGTCTTATGTGAGTATAAAATTAACAAAAAAAACAACAATATCAATAACCACTAGATGGCTGCAGTACTGAATTGCTGCATATAGGTTGAACTCTATGAACCACTGTTATGATGAATTTGACCTCTTATTTTTTTTTACTTTATCACAACTTAAAATTGTAATTTTAATAAATATATATCTGTGTTAGGTGAGACTATACAAAGATGCCAAAATATGCTTAGATATATATGACCATGCTATAAGGAAAAGACAAAGTAGTAAATCATTATTTATTTATTTGAAACAAAGAACATCACATTTCAATAACTCAAACTAATTGGTGCCAATTCCTGGGTCTTTATGTTTGTATGTGTGAGTGAGTTTTTATAAAAAAAAAAAAATAAAAAAAAATTCCAGCTCTGTTATAGGCTCATTGAATGTTTGTGTTTGTGTGTGTGTGTGTGTGTGTGTGTGTGTGTGTGTGTGTGTGTGTGTGTGTGTGTGTGTGTGTGAGTGTGAGTTGTTGCCATGTTGAGAAGGTTGTACAGGATCACCCCTTCATTTTTGTGTATGTAATATATGCATTGTATTGGATCTACTGATTTTTATTTGACAAAAATAAAAAAAAAATTCTCTGAATTACAGTTTTTCCCATTCATTCCTATGGGTGCCCATTTTTGTCCACGAATACGGGATTAAGGAGTTTTTTTTTTTTTCACCCACTTAACATTGTAGAATCGAGTCTTTTTTTTTTTTTGCGTGTTCAGGTGGCAAACTTAGGAAAAGTAACCAAGTCTTGTACCACTCAGATCAAGGGAAGTATTTTTAAAAAATTAATTAAAATTATTTTGCCCACATTTGTCCAGCTTACGGTATGAGGGTTAAATCTTTACTGAATGAGTGTCAGACAGCCGGAACACAGACAGTGAGATAGATAGATAGGTAGATAGATAGATAGATAGATAGATAGATAGATAGATAGATAGATAGATATTTCAGTACAATGAATGTTTTTGCGCTGAGTATTAATTGTCTCCCTGTCTGTGTTCTGGCTGTCTGACACAGTGAAGATTTAAACTTAACAGACTGTCAGAATGGAATGCATAATTGGAAATGCTTGTGTGAATTTGTGACATTTACAGATAAGGATATGACCGTAAACTGAAAGTTTTCATGCTGAGGATGTCAAAGCCCTCACAGGGCAAGCCATTACGCTATTAGCATAAAGTTTAAAATAAGGAATTATCATGTTTTGGGCAGCTTGGATCACGTTAACGTTATCTCATTCTGTGTCCTCCACTGTTTTTAGATGCATTTTGTCTATACAAATGCATCATTCGGTGCTGTAATTTGACGTGACCCTCCAAAGTTGTACGTGCACTGTGGGCAGACCCGATCAATCGATAATGAGAATGTTGTCCCCGATTTTTATTATCGATAATAATCGATTTTATCGATTAGTTGTTGCAGCCCTACTAAAAACTGAAATTAAAAATTTAAGATGAAAAGTTACTGTCATTCAGTGATGTTAAATTGTTAAAACCATTTGAAGTATTTTAACAAAAAACATTCTGATTCAAATATTCCACAATCGGAATATCAGATATTTCATGACATAATTAACAAGTTTGACAATATTTCGAAAAGAAACCATGCGTGAAAGTAACACATTAGTCAGACAGGTGCTGTAGCTCTGCAGTCCAAGTACTGCTCACTGCAGAGCCAAATGGCCTCCAGCTCCACCTCTCTTGATGTCCAGCTCCACCTCTGAGTGAACAAATGGGTGGAGTTAAGGTTAGGGATAGGGTAAGGGGTAGGGTTAGGGTGTGGTTAGGAGTCTATCTCCACCCATTACCTCCAGCAAGGGGGAGCTGGAGCTCCAGCTCCTCCCATATGGCTCTGCAGCGAGCACCCTCTCCTGCGGTGTCGCATGATAGCAGTCTATGTGCACGCGCTACCATGGAAAATTCAAATAATACGGCTTAACGGCCACCTTAAAAAATTAACACTGAGGGGTCCTTCTGAACGTTTTACATTTACGTGTGAAAGGGTTAAGATCAAATAAAACTAGCCTAGGGTCACTGTAAATCTTTAATCCAGTTAATTCATTCAGTATTTGTAAATTTTGTAAAAATGTAACGTTAAACGTTATGTTAACAGAACCCTCCCTCGAGCTTGTTTGTGTCAAATCGGTTAAGGTTAGACCAAATGCCTTTTAGTAACTTCTCTTTGTTTAAAAAACTAAATACTGCAAAGCGTCAATGGGAAAGTATTCGCTTAAATAACGTGTAGGTTGAGTTTACCTCAGTAAGTTAACGTTAGTGTTTGGCCTGGCTCCTTCACAAAACGCGGTAACGTTACAACGTTTACGAATAACAACAAAACATTTCCCCTGACAAATACAATTCATTTCTGTGTCACTCACCTCGAAAAGTATTTACCTATTTCTCCTGATTTTGTTGGATCCAACGACGAAGATTTCTCCTGAGGGGAAACTCGACAATCGCGCAGTAATATCGTGCACCTGGCCAGCACACACTAATGTGCGCGTAGGGTTACGGGGTTACGTGGCGTGCTCTGGTCAAATGTATTTCCGGGCACTTCAAGCTCACGTTTTAGGGCAAAGAGTTTAGTTCATGTTGGGAGTTTAGTATCTGTAAACAATATTACAAAAGGTATTGCTAGAGTCTAGACGTCTATATGAAAAGTGCAATTAACATAATTTTGTTATAAACTGGCGCTATATAAGTACGATTTAATTTCTAAAAATGGTGTGATAAGGTAAAATAAACTTACAACTTAAATTTTTAAACAGAATGTTTAAATCACAAGACAAAAAATATAGTTAAATATTTGCTTACATAAATAACACAAAGCAAAATAAATATGAGTATTTCCTTTTTAAGTTTGTGATATAATGTCGATATAGGCTAAATGATTTTGCACATACTGTAAAGTCTCTTATCAGTTTACATTCATTTGAAGACTACAGCTGATCAACATGTTTTAGCTTTTTCTCATCCTCCTATCACACATTTTAAGCTGCAACTGACAGCTCTTACTGTCTTGTTGCTCCCCACCAGCACCCTGATATCCTCCATTTTAAATGTTACTCCACTTGCATGTTAGTTAATATATTTACTACAATGGCAAAATGTCTTGAATCACTTTTATGCATTTATAAGGTCAAAAGGTCTTGTGTGGGAAATATTTCCTTATGGGGGCCTTAGGGGCAAAAAGATCTTCAGGAAATGCACTGTCCCCCAGTTTCACAGACTAAGCTTAAGCCTAGTCCTAGACTAGAATGTAAGTCTCAGCTGTTTCAACTGAAACAAAATCCCACTGATTGATCTTAAAATATATCAGTGCCTTTGTTTTGTCTCAAGATGCACACCAGTAATGTTTTTTTCTAAGCATGTTTATAAAAATTACTTAAATGTCCTAACTGAACTATGGCCTAATCCTGGTTTAGTCTAAGCCCTGTCTGGGAAACCAGGCCTGAATGTTAATGTTATTTTTAAGCCCTTCCCCAACTGAAGAGTTAAAGAGAGAGTTAGAGACCCTTATTCAGAGGCTGAACAGGTTCTTTGTGTGGCAGTGGTGCTATACAGCACTTTAACGACCCCAAAGAACCACTGAAGAACCATACAAGGGCTTAACCGGTTCTTTACACACTAACGGTGCTATATAGCACCACAATCACACCAAAGAACCGCTGAAGCACCATTTTTTTTCTGTGTGTACTGATGATGAACTTGAATTGCACATTGATACCTCAGGGAAACCAATGTGTTTTGGCTGACCACTTTAGATTGAGTCAACAAAAACACACTGTGAAGATAGATAGATAGATAGATAGATAGATAGATAGATAGATAGATAGATAGATAGATAGATAGATAGATAGATAGATAGATAGATAGATAGATAGATGTCATTTATGTTTCACATATTTGGTAGCATTAAGATCATAGCAGCATTAAACATTTGTTTATGGTGGGAAGTTGTTGAACACATCAGACTTAATGGTGGTTTTCTGTGGGTCCTGTTAATCACAGATTATTCAACAGATATTGTAATAAACAGATATTGTAATGATATATACATACTTCACTACTATTAAATAATCAGAAACAAAATAACAAATGATTAAATTACAAAACAAAATCATGAGGAACAGAGGTACAGTCTTAAGGTAGGGGTGTGTGTTTGAAATTCACTTTATGAAACTGAAGAAATAACCATTTTAAACTGAATAACAGGAGAAATTGTAGATAATGTTATCTATTATTACTATTATTATTAATTATATATTTATGTATGTGTGTGTGTGTATGCATATAACAAAATAAAACAAACATTAACAGAAAAAAAACAATTTCACAAAACTGAGAACTTACATTTGAAGTCCTCAGCGAGTAAGTACACCTCACCTTTGGCTTTGGACAAGCCCATGACTATAGCTATGTTTCCATCCAAACATGTGAATTTAACTTATGCCGAGTTCAGACTGCACGATTTTCAAAGCAATCGCGTCACAGATGTTTTCACACTGCATGACTATCTGGGGTAGCATTCCGTCGCTGCTGTGTTCACACTGCACGATGGATCGGCGACAGGGGGTTTCACACTGCATGACATTACAATAGGACGAATCTGCGACAACCTTGTCCCGGTCCGCAAACTACGTCTCACAACCAAACACACGCGAGAAGCAGTGTTCGGTGTAACGCGTTACTGTAATAATATTACTTTTTTCAGTAACTAGTAGTGTAAGGCATTACTCGTCTGAAAATGGTAATATTATTACAGTTTTCCCGAGCTAGTTACTTGCGTTACATTTGCCAGTAGCACCTTCATCACACACAAGGCACACGACAACACAGAGAACAGAAGGAAAGGGGGGCGTGAATGGAACAGTGATTGGCCTGGGTTTGGCACGAGGTATCATTAAATTACCATCACTGATTGGTCGACACCCGGCAGCCAGCAGCAGAGCGGCACTTGCAAATAGTGACCTGCAATCCCGCGGGACCCAACGCAACAGGGTGCGGCGCGGGACAAAACCTGTTTTGCAGCATGAGCAATGTAGCCATCTGCTGATTTTTGGAACGCATCACCAATCAGTGGTGTTTAAGATAGAATTCACTCACTGCTCAAAAGTTTTGAACAGTGCTGAATATTGCGTGCTTACGAATCACAACACACAAAGTGTAGACATTTATGAAAGATTAATTGTGCATAATATCCATTGTGTTATAAGAGCTTTATGAGATCGCATATGCACTGAGATGTCAGCTTTAGAGGAGCTTTGTTTGTTTGCATTCTGCCGTGGATGCACGCAGTAGGTCATGTTTGCTTTTTTGTTAAGAGTAATAGTGTTTTGTGTAAGAAAAAAAAATGTAACTAGTAATATAACTAGTAATATAACTAGTTACTTTCTCCAGGGAGTAATAAAGTAAAGTAAGGCATTACTATTTTTGAGAGTAATATGTAATATATTACTTTTTTGAGTAACTAGCCCTAACACTGACGAGAAGTGACATGGAAATAACGCAAGGTCAGGCGTGCAAGTTCCCACGTTGTCACGGATTGGCCAGGTTCCTCCACATCAATCACGCCACGTTCACCATCACCTGAGTTCTAAATCAGTCACACCTGCACCCAATTGTCACATTTCACGTCTGTTCTTGTCTCCCCCTGTCATTTTGTGATCGTTTGGTTTAGTCCTCGTTTGTGTAATCACCGTCACCTGTGTTTAATTATGAGTTACCCTTTATAAGTCTGTTTTTGAGTTCAGTGTATTGTTTGTCCTTAACCTTCATGTGGTGTTCAAAATCCTATTACACCTATGGTGTTCCCGGTCAAAAATGACAGGCCTATAAAAAGTAGCTTATAAATCACTCATTTAACCACATTTTCACCCAATCTTGGATTCAATCTTTTTGTCAACTTGTTTTCTGTCAATTAGGACTGGTTTTATATTTCTATTTGCATCTAATTAATTGTGGGCCTCATTTATCTGAGAGCAGGCATCTAATTTTTTAAGTAAAAAAAACATTATTTTTGAATAATTTTGGAAATATTAAAAAAATATGAACAAATATTGGTTCTGTTGATCACACTAGTCTACTTTAATGGTTCACCAGAAAGTTTGTTTTGAAAAACTTTTATTTTGTAAAAAATGGCACATAGTCACACTTGTGGTGTTCCCGGTCAAAAATGACAGGCCTATAAAAAATAGCTTATAAATTACTCATTTAACCACATTTTCACCCAATCTTGGATTCAATCTTTTTGTCAACTTGTTTTCTGTCAATTAGGACTGGTTTTATATTTCTATTTGCATCTAATTAATTGTGGGCCTCATTTATCTGAGAGTAGGCATCTAATTTTTTAAGTAAAAAAATGAGAACATCACAGTTCCAAAACAAAATGTCATAATATTTTGTCTGGAAGGTGTGATGAAACAAGAACATGAAAGAGAGATTCTTTTGAAGCAGGGTCACTGCAGTCACAGCCAGTTTGTGCGTGAGTGTGAGTTTAGGTGTGTGAGTGTGTGTTCGAATGTGGTAATGTCAGATTGATGAATGGATATTAGATTAAAAAAAATTATCACTGTGAAAAAGAATGTTTCTTTCAGAAAATAGTTTGTGTGTGTGTGTGTGGCATACATGTATCCATGCATGCACATGTCCAATGGCTCTATGTCTGCAAGCACACATATACATATGTGAACATGATAAACATGCTCCTGACAACTAAATTTTTCTCTAATTTTCAGTCTCCCCCATTCACTTTCTATGACCAGGAGCTCGGATAAATGACTCCTACAATTAAACCGTTTGAAAATGAAATACAAAACCAGTCCTAATTAAAAGAAAACAAGTTGATAAAAAGATTGAATCCAATTTTTGGTGATAATATAGCATAACAAGTGATTTATAAGATATTTTGTGTAGGCTCGTCATTTTTGACCAGGAACACCACAAGTGTGACTCTGTGTCATTTTGTACAAAATAAAAGCATTTCAAAATAAATTTCCTGGTTAAACATTAAAGTAGACTAGTGTGATCAACAATGCAATTTATTTTCATATTTTTCTCAATATTGCCAAAATTATTAACAAATAATGCTTTTTTCACTCAAAAACTGAGGTGCATAAGCTCGGATAAATGACTCCTACAATTAAACTGTTTGAACATTGAATACAAAACCAGTCCTAATTGAAAGAAAACAAGTTGATAAAAAGATTGAATCCAATTTTTGGGGATAATATAGCATAACGAGGGATTTATAAGCTATTTTGTGTAGGCCTGTCATTTTTGACCGGGAACACCATAGGTGTAACAAGGTGAAAAAACAACACAAAAAAGTAAAAAATAAATAAATAAAAAATGTGGACAAGTTGTTATAGTCTCTGTGAACAAAGTCACTAAGTTTCAGTTCAATGCGATAACATTAACTAGTATTTTCAGGAAAAAGAAAATCTTCTCCAGTCAAAAATGACATGAACACCACATGAGGGTTAATGTTGAGTGAAGTGTGTGAAGATCTCTGTTCCTGCCTGTTCCTGCCTTGTTCCTCTTGAAGATTGATATTAAATATAGTTGTTTGTTTGAATATTGTCTATCGTCTTGTCTCGTCCTGCACGCACCGGTAACACCAATCACCGCTGCACCTTCATAAGCACACCACACACGCCAGTCATTGTCCAGGCTCGTTTCCACGAAGCGGACTGTAGTGCAAGCTATTCCTCAGCGAACGCTATCTTCAGCTAAGCTTAATATCTACGAATCCTACTCTAAGATACTTACCTGTCGCTACTCACCTGTATCTCGACTCTTCCAGTTGTCTTCCGGTTGTCTTCCAGTTCCAGTCGTCAAGGGTGATCGAGCCGTAAGCCTCATCCATTCCTCAAGCGTGTGTGTGTGTGTGCCATAAGCCGTCCTGCACAGCGCCAGTATCCCTGCAAAGGATTGTCCATCATTAGTCCTCTCCAGTCAACGCATCCAGCATTCCATTCAGTGAACTCTACTACTCACCTGATTCACCAACCTAAGCCTTTCATTCTACACTGCTGTTTTAAATAAACTCACTTACCTGTACCCCTCTTGTTGTCCGTCTGCTTCCGTAACACACGTGAGACTGGGATAATATAAAAAAATGCCAGCCCGCAAGAAACTTGTCATACAAATTGCATGTGCACTCATTTGCAGCGAAAAGAAAAGAAGCCGGAGCTATGCTTGTTGATATTGTGGTCTATACCTTCGTAACTCCACCCCCAACTTCCCGCTGGCCTGGATGTTGCTGTCTCATTGGCTGTAGGTAATCGCCGATGTTATTTTCAGTCACATTTCACACGGCATGATTTTGAATCGCCGACAGGTCCAGATATTTAGCATGCCAAATATCTCACGGGTGTCGGCGACACGTTGGCGATTCTCTCAGATCGCGTCTTTGATAGTTCACACTGTGTGATTGTCACTCACGTGAACGAGCACCGATTTGCCTGTGATTTCAGGCATTTGTCGGCGATTTCTCAAAACCTGTCAGCGAGTCAAAATCAGGGCTAAAATCATGCAGTCTGAACTCGGCATTATGCGAAAAACTGGAACATCGCATAAAACATTTGTGCATAAAGCAGCGTTTTCATCCAACAGACAAAGAAAATTGTCACTTGCTGCAACTTCCACAAAATATCACTAAGAAAACTAGGAGAAGTGACGGAAAGTAATAATTTTCATATAAATTTAAGAGATTGTAGTAGGGATGTGAAGGTGAGGAAGTTTTCCCACCAGTTAATTGAATAATTGAATTAGAATTTTTATGCACAAAAATTTTATTCCAAAATGCGCATAAAAATAGGTGTATGGAAACGCAGCTTGTGATGTCCTCCACCACTGGTACTTGCTCCAAAACCTTGGAAATTAAAAATTAAATAAATTTAGTGAATATTTATTGCTTTTGCTTTATTTTGTTATAATATTTATATTTGCACATTAATCTATGAAGGGCTGTGCTATATTGTGAATATTTTCATGGCTGAAGGATGCACTTCGATACATCAAAACCACTATTTCCGAGATGACTAGAAAAAAAACAAAAACATTGTTATCTGAAAAAAAAATTGAGATCCTCTGTAATGTCTTGTTGGACTGAAAAAAATGAATTCTCTCTGTATTTAAAAATGATTTCTAACAGATTATCCCTAAAATCATCTAAATGTGGCATAACTATTTGAGAATCAGAATATTTTGGATAACTCTCAGAAATTTGCTGATCCAGGTCCAAGCTCTGTTTGTCACAATCTGGCTGAGTGGAGGAGTGGAGATGAAGCAGGAGAACCGGATTAAATGAATATAAACAGTTTATTTAAACAAAACACTGAAACTAAATACAAACAAACAAAAACCGGGAGCAAGCAATGAACGCATGTAACAATACATCGACAGACACTGGGGAGTGAGCAGACACAGACTTTATACACAGAAACATGGGCGTGGTTACAAACAAGATAACGAGATGACGAGGGGGAAATACAAATATGGGCAAGACTAAACCAAAAGGACTAAACCAAAAAGGGGAGAACAAGGACTAAACCAAATGAACTAGAAACATGGGGGGAAAAACACTTGGAAAACATGACAGAACAGGACAAAACACAGACATATTCCTGACACTGTTGCTGTACTGCTGACTCTTCACTGGGACAGTCATTTTTGTTATCAGAAGCCCCGAAACCAAAGCGTCTATGCTTTGCATATACATATTTTCTAAATGAACGGAATTGCGAAAAAGTTGATTGACACTTATCTACACCACAGGTGATATGAAAATTTAGTTCATGAGCATGTACAACTCCAACATGTTGGGTTAACTTCACAAGAGTGAATGTCCTTCTAATGGACTTTGGGCGATGGTACAGTTGAGGCATAATCATTTAAATACAAAGGGTTAACCTTCTGGAGTAATGTTACTGGCAGCAGTAACCACCTCACCGCTCTAGTGACTGCTCAATCAAACTACTACCAGGTACCACACCTCCTAGCGGAAGAATTTTCCCATTGTCTCAGCCTGAATCAGAAGCTATGAAAGCCTACATATAGGAGGAGTTAGATAAAGGTTTCCTCAACCTCACCAGCCTCAGCTGGATTCTTCTTTGTAAAGAAGAAAGATGGAGGTCTTCGACCCTGTTGATTATCGTGGACTCAATGATATAACCGTCAAGTTCAGGTACCCTTTAGTTCCTGCCACCCTTGAGCAGCTCCATCAGGCCAAATACTTCACAAAGCTTGAATTGCGCACTGCCTACAACTTGATCCGAATCAAAGAGGGAGATGAATGGAAGATGGCATTCTGTAAGTCCACTGGCTACTATGTGTACTTGGTTATGCCCTTCGGGCTCTCCAACAGTCCTTCCGTGTTTCAATCTTTCATCAATGATGTGTTCCGAGACATTCTGAACCAATGGGTAATGGTGTACATTGATGATTTTCTAATTTATTCTAACACTGTACAGGAACACATTCAATAGTGAGATCCATTCTAAGCCGTATGATTCAGTACCAGCTAAAAATCAATATGAAATTGGATCCCATTCACTAGTTCGCTTTTGCATATAATAAACAGCGTAAAAGTTAAGCGTGTTTGGCATGCTGTCCGGGAGAGGGCTCTGAGCTCAGTAGTCATTCCCGAGCCCGGGGCACTCCCCCTGCCCAGGGAGAGGGGTCCGAGCTCGGCCTTTGGCCCGAACCCAATAGCGCTCCCCCCCTTTGCTGGAGGTGAAGAAAAATAAAAAGGGGGGTGGGGGGGTGGGAGGGATGCTGGAATCAGAGATAGCTGAAGGTAGGACTGCTTGGTTATTTAAAGGGACTGTAGTAATTGGATAGGGAGAGTGATTGGATAGGGAATGATTGCTGATGATGAATTGGCCGTGTTAATTATCTGCGCGAGCTCCTCCTGAAATTTGTTAATGAAACATCACTTCACTAGTTCGCTTTTGCATATAATAAACAGCGTAAAAGTTAAGCGTGTTTGGCATGCTGTCCGGGAGAGGGCTCCGAGCTCGGTAGTCATTCCCGAGCCCGGGGCACTCCCCCTGCCCAGGGAGAGGGGTCCGAGCTCGGCCTTTGGCCCGAACCCAATAGCGCTCCCCAAAGTGCAAGATAACTGCAGGACAGCAGCCAGGTGGCCCCCAAAAAAAAGCTTAACTTGGGCTGGAGGGATGCTGGACGATTAGCAGCGGAGAAGCGCGGGAGGAGCTGCTGCGGGCCCTGCTGGGGAAGGAAAAGCAAAGAAAACCTTATATGGGGGAATGAAGAATGGTGTTCTCTTGGGGGTGAGTACTGCTGCGGCGTAGGGGAAACATGCTAGGTGCTCTGGGATGAGTGGGCTTGCTGTGCTAAAGGGGACTGAGCGGGTATTGCTGCGTGAAAGGGAAATAAGCGGGGCGCTCTAGTCAGAGCGGGCATTGCTGCTGCATGGGAAAATAAGCGGGGCGCTCTAGTCAGAGCGGGCATTGCTGTGTGAAAGGGGAATAAGCGGGGCGCTCTAGTCAGAGCGGGCATTGCTGCTGCATGGGAAAATAAGCGGGGCGCTCGAGCGTGGGCAGGCATTGTTGTGGCATGGGAAAATAAGCGGGGCGCTCGAGCGTGAGCGGGCACTGCTGCGGCGTGGGGGAATAAGCAGGGGCTGCAGCGAGAGCGAGCATTGCAGTGCGTAAGCGGGGCGCTCGAGCGTGAGCGGGCAATGTTGCGGCATGGGGAAATAAGCGGGGCGCTCAAGCGTGACCGGGCACTGCTGCGGCGTGGGAAAATAAGCGGGGGCTGCAGCGAGAGCGGGCATTGCAGTGGCATGGGGAAATAAGCGGGGTGCTCGAGCGTGAGCGGGCAATGTTGCGGCATGGGGAAATAAGCGGGGCGCTCGAGCGTGAGCGGGCACTGTTGCGGCGTGGGAAAATAAGCGGGGTGCTCGAGCGTGAGCAGGCACTGCTGCGGCGTGGGAAAATAAGCGGGGGCTGCAGCAAGAGCGGGCATTGCGGTGTGTAAAAGGAATAAGCGGGGCGCTCGAGCGTGAGCGGGCACTGCTGTGGCATGGGGGATAAGCGAGGCGCTCTAGTAAGAGCGGGCATAGCTGCGGCGTGGGGAAAATAAGCGGGGCGCTCGAGCGTGAGCGGGCGCTGCTGTGGCGTGGGGGAATGGGCGGGGCGCTCTAGCAAGAGCGGGCATTGCTGCGGCATGGGAGAATAAGCGGGGGCTGCGGCGAGAGCGGGCGTTGCTGTTCTGTAAGGGGAATAAACGGGGTGTTCTAGCGTGGGCGGGCTTTGCTATGCTTTGGGAAAAAAGTGGGGGCTCCGGAGGGAGTGGGCGCTGTGGCGGCAGTGGGAAAAAATGAAGAGGAGGCGAGGGGTCCCGCAGGGATGGGGCGCGGGGGGGGGGAGGTTGGGGCGGGCTAGGGATCGAGTGGGCGGGGTTAGGCTGGCGTTGGATATGGGCTGGCCGATTAGGGTTTGGTGTGTTTCTCTGAGGAAAGAGCGATCTGCTCGAATGTAGCTCTTGAAAGCTTCAGATGACCAGCGGCCGAGCGCTTGGATCTGCTGTTGGGAGAGACCTTTTTGGGCGGCTGTAGTTGCTGCGCCTATGCGAAATGAATGGCTGGAGAAGTTATCGGCTGGGATACCAGAGAGAAGCAAAACAGACTTCAGGTGCTTTTGGAACCAGAAGCGTGTGGCAGGGCGGTTGGCATCATTAGTAAAGAGGGGGTCAGAGGGGAGGGAGGATTGGGATTTCCTGTGGCAAAGGAAGGCTAGGAGGGTTTGGAATGGTTGGAGGGGAGTTTGGAGGTTAAAAATATAAATGAAATGGCCCTTCTTTATTTGGTCTGTCTTACTTTGTTTAATGAAGTAAGAGATGGTTTCACCATCTAGAACTGCTAGATCGGAGATGGTGGGGTGAATGGCTGGGTTAAAACTGGATGTAATGGCGAGCTCAGAGCATCTGAGGAAGCCGAAAAGGCCAGGATGAACATGGCGTCCAGTGTGCGGGCAGTGTGGACAGAATGGTAGCCTTTGCGGAGGGAGGAGATGCATTTGGTCAAAATATTTGAAGTGATAGGTTGTCTGGGGTCTGGGCGGTTGGGCTGGGTCTTTTGGATGCCTTTGATGAGAAGGGAGGTCTGGGAATTAGCTATATGAGGGGAAGGCGAGCCGTGTAACAGTTTGTGAAAAAACTGAATACCGCTAAGGTATGCTTTGATTGAGCTAGCTTGGAGGTTTTTATGGGAATTGAGGTGGGAAATAAAGGAGGTGATGGTGAGCAGGGAAAAATCAGGGAAAGGTAGGCTATATGTATAGTGGAAATTTTTAAAACATTTCCATGCAGTGAGGTAGGATTGGAGGGTCCTAGGGGAGACAGCTTGAAGAATGGAGCTGATTGATGCTTCGAGGAGATGTCTCAGGGGGTGGTTTACGGGAATATCAGTTCTGAATAGGGAGGAACTGGAGTTGGGAGCGCGTCCGCCTCTGGAGCCAGCGATCTGAATTTCTGGAAAGCAAAGCGAGAGAGAGAGAGTCAGCTATTTGGTTCTTAGAACCGGGGATGTGTTTAGCAGTTATTATGAATTGGTCACCAGCCGAAATCCAAATCAAGCGTCTTAGTAAAGGCATGAGGGCGGGGGAATGAGAACGACCCTTATTGATGCAGTACACCGTAGCTTCGTTGTCGCAGTGAACGAGAATGCTGGTGGCGGACCACTCTTTGCCCCATAGGGAAGCAGCGACCACTAGCGGATAGAGCTCGAAAAGCGCAGAGGACGATAGCTGCTGGGGCAAATGGGCCAGCTCGGGGTGTCACAGTTATGTCTTGTCATTGGTTTTTCCCATTTGTCTTCCCCCTGTCATTTTGTGATATTTGGTTTAGCCCATCGTTTGTGTGATTCCCGGCACCTGTCTCTGTAATCAGTTACCCTTTAAAAGTCTGTTTGTTTCATGAGTTCTCTGTCGGTCTTTGAGTATGTTACATGTTAGTCGTGTGTGGAAGTTATTGTTGTTCCTGCCTGATCCTGCTTGTATATCTGAAGACTTTATTAAATGTAAATAGTGTTTATTGTTAATCTCGTCTCGTCTCGTCTCATCCAGCACGTCACCTTGTGACAGAAAGACCGACCTACAACAGTTTACCCGGCACCTTCTCCTGCGTTTATTTTTCCGTTTTCATTTTTCTCAGTGTTTTGTTTTTTGATTTAATGGACACTACAGTGCAACTTCTCCTCCTGAGGCAGGGGGAACGCTCCCTTGAGGACCACACACGTGAGTTTCTCCTCCTGGCAAACCAGTCTCATTCCCCGGATAGCAGCCTTATCGTCTACTATCACGTTGGACTAAATTCCACCACCAAAGCGCTGCTATCCGGGAAGGGTCCTCTTGGGAGCTTGCCGGACTACATCGAGTGGGTGTTGGCGTCCTGTCAATCATCCTGGACTATCGACTTCGTCGAAGAGGACGTCAGCCCCACTCCAGACCCAGAACCCAGCCCAACATCACCCCGACAGGCGGAGTGGCAGCCCGAGCCCACCGACGATGGAGAGCCAGAGCCGAGAGCGACAGAGCCAGAGCCTGAGCCATCGGACCAGGTGCGAGAGCCGGCTGTAACATCCGTGATGGTGGAGTGTCAAGTGGAGCAAGAGAGGGCGATAGAGAGCCCTGCCCACTGCACCACCACTGGGGGTGAGCTTGAGTATCATTCTGGGGACTTAATTGACTTTTTCTCCGAAGTGTCTGTGCATGAATCATGTGATTTAATAGACTTTTTCACGGAACCACTGGCAGACATAAACTTCCCACCCACCCACCCTCTTCAGCCCACACCCATGTCTGTCTGCACACCGCTGTCCCCTGACAGCCCCTCAGCTCACCCTCAGTGCAGTGGGCTCGCCGCGGGGCTGCCAGTTTCCATCGGCGTCTAGGTTGGAGGATCCCTCTGCTCCGCCTCCAGCCTCCGAGTCCAGGACTCCGCCTCGGCCCTTCGACCCTGCGGTTCCACCACGGCTCTCGACGCCCTCCTCTCCACCATCGCCCGTCGATCCACCAGCTCCACCGGGCTCCATCGTCTTTTCGGCTCCGCCCTGGTCAGTCGTCACCCCATCGGTTCCTCAGGACTCTGCTCCTCCGGCTGCGCCTCGTCACGCCGTCCCACCAGCCCCTTGGGACTCCTCCTTCCTGCGGGCACAGCCTCCATCCTCTGTCGCTCCGGCTCCGCCGCGGATCTCCGAATCTCCGCCTCCGCATCGGCCGCCAGAGCCTCCTGTTCCACCTTGGCCCTCCGGAGCCTCGGCGTCACCCTGGATCTTTGGCTCTCCGTCTCCGCCTCGGGCTCCTCCTCCACCGGCTCCGCCTCCGTCGGTCGGCCCCATGGAGCCGGCATGCATTCTTCCACCATGGCTCCTCCCTCCGTCGGCTCCTCCGTGGGCCGTCATCCTGGCTGTGGTCTGGGTCTGTTCCTCCTGCCCTGGATCCCTCCTGTCTCCTCCCTGGCTCCTCCCACCATCGTCGCCCCCTTGGACTGTCTGTCTTCTCACCTGGACTTTTGTTTTGGTCCCCCTCCTGGGGTGGCGTCCTCCGCCGAAGCCCCCTCCATTATGGACTCTGGTTTTCTGTTTTTTCGCCCTTTTTTGTTTTGTCTGTCTTTTTCTACGGCGCGAGGACGCGCCTTTTCGGAGGGGGGGCGTAATGTCACAGTTATGTCTTGTCATTGGTTTTTCCCATTTGTCTTCCCCCTGTCATTTTGTGATATTTGGTTTAGCCCATCGTTTGTGTGATTCCCGGCACCTGTCTCTGTAATCAGTTACCCTTTAAAAGTCTGTTTGTTTCATGAGTTCTCTGTCGGTCTTTGAGTATGTTACATGTTAGTCGTGTGTGGAAGTTATTGTTGTTCCTGCCTGATCCTGCTTGTATATCTGAAGACTTTATTAAATGTAAATAGTGTTTATTGTTAATCTCGTCTCGTCTCGTCTCATCCAGCACGTCACCTTGTGACACGGGGGGCCATGTGGAGGCGAACCAGCGACCTCGGAGAAAACGGCGTCTGTGTATAATTGGATATCGATAGGGGAAGATATCAGGTTGGTGTAAAAGAAAGATAGGCCGTTCCATTGCTTGAGGAAGGAGATCCATAAACTGAGCTCGTTGCGACACGAGTCAGTTAAGGAAATCCGGTCCTCGAGGGCGTGGGCAGAGGAAGCGAGGGAGAGGAGATGAGAGATGAAGGGGCGGCCTTGGGGGATGATGCGCATGGCAAAATTTAGATGGCCCAGGACGGATAACAGCTCGCGTTTTGAACAGCTAGAGCTGGTTATCAGGGTGGAGGCTACCAGAATTGTTCTGTCAATTTTTTCCTTAGGAAGGGAGGCCTGGAATTTTTGGGAATCCAAATTGATACCCAAAAATTCGATAGAAGTGGCAGGGCCCTCTGTTTTTTCCTTAGCGAGGGGAACCCCAAGCTCAGAAAACAGCTTTTGGGTTGTCAAGAGGTGGGCGGCTGGGACGGAGTCTGCAGGCGAGATGATTAAAAATCGTCTAGGAGATGGATCAGATAGGGAATGTTGTAGTTGTTGGAGAGGATCCAGCAAATTGCCTCGGACAAAGTGTCGAAAATTTTAGGGCTGCTTCTGCAGCCGAACGTGAGGCGGACGGCAAAATAAAATTTGTTTTTCCAGCGGATGCCAAATAAGTGCCAGAAATCAGGGTGGATGGGCATTACTTTGAAGGCGGAAGTAATGTCGACTTTGGCCAGCCAAGCGCCGCGACCAGCCTTTTTAATCAGCGTGATGGCTTGGTCAACGTCGTGGTAATGAAGAGAGAACTCTTCGAGCGGGATGAGGCTGTTAATGCTTGGGAATGGGGAATTGTGGGGAGATGACAGATCAATTATAAGGCGTTTTTTGCCTGAGAATTTCCTGGTGGCTATGCCGATGGGGCTGACTCGAAAAATGGGGAAGGGGGGTGGGAAAGGGGCCGATCATGAAACTGGACTCGATTTCCTTTTTGATCAGGTCGTCGACAACTTCAGGTTCAGTGACAGCAGAGTTGAGATTTGGGCAGACGAGGCTTTGGGAGGGGAGACTTAGAATGCCAGGGTGGAAGCCGTGCGTAATACCTGAAAGAACATAATCAGTAAAATGTGAGTCAGGGTGATGGAGTAATTCTGCAGACAAACAATAAACATTCACGGGAGACGATAAATATTTCTTTTGGCTATTATTTGCCGCCTTGTGGATGGGGCAGACTAGGCGAGCGTGAGCGAAGGGAGGGAGTGGCTGGGGTGTCCATGAGGCGTGGGACGTAGCTCGTGGACTTGGGCTGGGAAGGTTCAGGGCGGGGGGGGTTAGATGGATTGGTGAACGGGCAGCTGAAGGTGGGGTGTGAAAAGGAGCGGCAAACTGCACATGAAATGTTGCGGCAGCCCAGGAACACCCTATTGTGGAGCTCGGAGTCCAGAGCTCCCCAATAGGGACACTGGTTCCATTGGGCTACCCGGATGGCACATTTGGCTGAAAACAGCTTGTGATAAGTGTAGAAGTGGGAACCGCCATAGGACAGCGCGAGCTCGGCAACTATAGTGAGATAGTCGCTAAGCTCGCGCCTCCTATGGGGAAAGGCGGCGCAGATGACTTCCGCGTACCGGGAAAACGCGATAGTGAATTCTGCAAAGGAGAGGATACGTGACTGGGTGGGGGCTGAACTTTTGAGGGTGACGGAAAATTCGCCGCAATCGATTTGGCGGTCGGCAAGTGAATGGAGAATGGGAGAGAGGAGGGAAAAAAGGTCCACGTCCGCACCTGCCAGGATTTGTGATCTGATGGAGTTGGGTACGGGGGGCGGTTCTTGGACTAGAGCGTTTGGAGGGGGCGGAAGGGGCGTGGCTGAGGTCAGCGAGAAAGCTGAGCGGGTCTGAGGTGGAGGAAAAGTGGCTGCTGGGACAAATAGCGGGGGATGGCCTGTGTTGTGGCCGACCCCTGAGGCGGAGAATGGGGGGGAAAGAGCGGGGGAATGGCGGGCGTCGGAGCCTGTGTAATTTGCTGCAGGCTCGTGCTAGGGAAAGCTGCTGGGGCGGAGGAAAGAGGGGGGAAGAGAGAGGGTATGGGGAGCACCGGTGCTTGGGCCATGAGCGGGGGAATGCTCGCGCTGTGGTCTGACAGCGGAGCTGCGGGCCATGGGGGTGGGAGGGGATTAAAGGGAAGGAGGGGCGGGAGCTGCGGACGGGGATCAACCGCTGGAGTGGGCGGGTCCCTGCCGCGGCGGCGGCGGCGGCTTGAAGAGGCAGTGGCTGGCTCTTCGCCGGCGTGGGAGGCGATCTCCCGCCTGGGAGATTGAGGAGGAAGGCCGAGGCTGGGAGCTGCGGCGTGGCCCGAGCCGGGCGACGGCCTTTTGCTGTGTCTCGGCGTGGAGTATGGAGCGCCGCGGTCTGCGCGCGCTCTGCGAGCAGCCTTGGAGGGAGGCGTGGCTTTTGGTTTCTCCCTCGGTTGGAGGGATTCGTAGAGGCCGAGAAGCTCGGCTTTCGAAGCGCGGCGGGGAGCGACGACGCCGGTGCTGGCGAGCGGTCCATTTCCCCTTAGCTGGGGCGGAGGAGACAGCCGAAGCGTATGATGACGCTGGTGAAGAGGCCTGACTTCTGGAAGGTGTTGGAGAAGGCGTGGTCTGGCGTCTTGGAGAGCGAGCAGCGGCGGTGCGAGAGGGCCTGCGGCCCCGCGATGCAGCCGCGGGCTCGTTTGTGGGGTCCTGCGGAGCGTTTGTGGGGTCCTGCGGAGCGTTGGTGGGCTCGACGGCGGGACTATCAGAGTCCGTGGAGTAGTCCTCGGGAGGCGTTTCAGTCTCGGACATTTTGCAGCGATGCTGGAATCAGAGATAGCTGAAGGTAGGACTGCTTGGTTATTTAAAGGGACTGTAGTAATTGGATAGGGAGAGTGATTGGATAGGGAGTGATTGCTGATGATGAATTGGCCGTGTTAATTATCTGCGCGAGCTCCTCCTGAAATTTGTTAATGAAACATCACTTAAAATCCTGTAGAAATTATCCTATAATCTATGACTTGTCCTATAAGACAATCCTAATACAATCCTTTAGGAATGGTTCCAAAATATCATTATTAAGCTGCCAATGTTGGTGTCAGAAGTGAGCAAGTAATTAACGTGTGCCAATTAAATTCATGCACACTGATGTTAAAATGCTAACAGTGTCCTTTATTGTGCTTAAAACAGTGCACTTCAGTGAGCTTTTTTCAATTCATGATATACAAATGTAAAATTCTCACTTTATAGACAGAGCAAACACATTGTCCATAGTCCATATTATTCCTTACATGTTTATGCATTAATCTCAGTCCAACACAATCATATAGCTAGTTGACACATGACACACAAGTGTACCATGGAGAAAACACATTGCTTAAAAATGTGAATTAGAATTTGTATCATTGTAGGAGCCCTGTATAGGATTCTTGTTGGAATCCTGTAGGATTATTTTTTTTTGACAAGGGAACATTTAGCAGATTCTGAAAGGGGATGTAAACTTATGACCTCAACTGTAGTTGGGGTTGCCGAGAAACAAAGAGGCGTATGTCTGTAGAGTAATTTTCAACAGCTTGGAATGTGGCTCAACCAATCAGAATCAAGAAATAGTACTGTCCATTCCAAACATTTTATTTGAAATTGTTTCCACACTATCTATAAGACTTCTCTCTATTGTGAATTCTCATGTGTCTGTTAAGGTTTTCTTTTTGATTGAAACTCTTTCCACACTGTTTGCAGGTATAAGGCTTCTCTCCAGTGTGAATTCTCATGTGTCTGTCAAAGCCTCTTTTCTGAGTGAAGCTCTTTCCACACTGTTTGCATGTGTAAGGCTTTTCTCCAGTGTGAATTCTCATGTGTCTGTCAAAGCCTCCTTTCTGAGTGAAACTGTTTCCACACTGTTTGCATGTGTAAGGCTTCTCTCCAGTGTGAATTCTCATGTGTCTTTTAAAGCCTTCTTTGTGACTGAAACTCTTTCCACACTGTTTGCAGGTGAAATAACTCCTAGCTCCTGTCATTTGAGCTCTTTTTTGTGTATAAGTCTTTTCAGACTCTAAGGAACAAAAAGATTTTTCTCCAGATACGAAATCATGAAGATTGTCAAACTGATCTTTCTCTTCAGTTTCATTCAGATCTTCTCTCTCCTCTTTCAGCGCTGTTCGGTCTAAGGTGGAAAAAAGGAATAAAAGTTAACCCCAGTTTTATGGCACAAAGCATTACCATCAAAACATGTAGATATGTAATGCATGTATGCTAGATCCCATACCAGGGTGTCCAAACCTGATCCTGATCGGCCGGTACCCTACAGAGGGTAACAATTTAGTATAGGTAACACCTATTAACTACGACTTTTCCCTCAATAAATTCCTAATTTGCTGCTTATTAATAGTTAGTAAAGTAGTTGTTAGGTTTAGGTATTGTGTAGGATTAGGGATGTAGAATAAGGTCATGTAGAATAAGGCATTAATATGTGCTTAATTAGTACTAATATATGGCCAATATTCTAGTAATATGCATGCTAATAAGTCAAAGTTAATAGTTAATAGGTGTTACCTATTCTAAAGTGTTACCCTACAGAGATTAATTTCTTCATTGCCTCTTTTTATCTATTAATATTATATATATATATATATATATATATATATATATATATATTGTTCCTTCTTTTTCCCCTTTTCCTAATTTTTCCCCTGATTCCCTCCTTTAAAAATATATATATATATATATATATATATTTATATATATATTAGTGGTGGGCTGTTATCGGCGTTAACGTGCTGCGTTAACGTGAGACTCTTATCGGGCGATAAAAAAAATATCGCCGTTAATCTATTGTCAAAGTTGGGTTGGGAGCTGGGTCTTTACTACGCAAACTATGATGACTTTCACCTTGAGAGTTTAACGTGGATGTATACCAAAGACTATAGAATACCCATACATGGTCGCGCATTTACGTCTCCTCTGCCAAAACACAGACGGGATCACGTACTCCATTAATAAAAACCGTATCTACTATAGCGCGAAATGCCATGTAAATTCGTTGATTTTTGGATTCATAAATCAAATGTTGGTCTGTCACTTAATTCAAATCGCGATATGGACTAGTGTCTGTGAAAACTGAAATGCAAAAAGATCGTTTTAATATGAATCCGGTATGTTCCGTTTGCCTCTGTATGTATGAATGGTGGAGACGCACTTTTACTAAACGCATACTGAAGCACGCGTGACGCTCCCGGTAATTTTTGGCATTTGCATCTCACATGAACAGATAAACTCAATCTCCAAAACTGCTGTGAGTGTCACTTTTACCATTTCATTTGAGAAAACTAGCATCATATCATACTGTATACACAGAAACTTCACGGCAACCTGTCAAAATAAAAGTAGCCAGTGTTTCCCCACAAAGCTTGACACCTAGGGGAAACACTGGCTACCATAGATATATATACGTAGATGTATATTTTTATCACACTGTACAACAATAATACTGTTTTTTTATTACAGTAAGGGCTAAGTTTAGGGTTGGGTAGGTGTAGACATTAAAAAAACCCACAATCTAATAGGTAGAAAAAATAATTTCATTGTTAGTTAGTAAACACAAGTACATCTTATTGAACATAATTTATTTTCATCAACAAATTATCATAGAACAGCTTTATCGAGCAGTTTGTGATGCAGTTTGGAAACAGGAGATGAGCCCTGGTCTAATGCACCACCTGGTTTGAGAAACCCAATCTCAAAGACTTACTTTTAGTCATTATTTGGGTAGCACACATATTCTGAATGCCTTCGGCAGAATTCAAATTAGCCATTTTAATCTAGATTAATCTAGATTAATTCCAAGATTACAGTGAGATTAATCTAGATTTAAAAAATTAATCTATGACCACCACTAATATATATATTATTATATTTTTGGGGGAAAAAATAATATATGTAGTTTAGGCTAATTCCATTTTAATGTTACAACCTAAATGCATGATGTCATAAAATAATAACAAATGCCTAGTGCAAAAGTATGGAGGACGAAAAATTACAAATAAATAAATGAATAAATGTGCAAATACATAAATGTAGTATAACCAAATTTTACAATTAAAAATTACACTTTTGACAGAATTTCAGACAGAATTCATTAATTTATGCACATCTGCATTTATTTCTGTTCATTTATTAATTTCCACATTTATTTATTCATATATTCTCAGCTGCCCTTGAAGGTAGTATTAGTATTTGTCATGTGATCTCAACACTTCTGTTAAATGTCTCCACATTTCTTCACTCCTGTGACATTCATAAATATCATTCATTTCAGCTTTGAGAATAAAAACCAACCTGTTTGTTCCTCAGTATCTTCATGTTTGACTCTGAATGTTTCTTCAATCTTCATGTCTTCACTCTCCTCTTTAATAAACTCCATCTTTGTTTGTTCCTCAGTATCTTCATGTTTGACTCTGAATGTTTCTTCAATCTTCATGTCTTCACTCTCCACTTTAATAAACACCATCTTTATAATTTATAATAGTTTTTATTTATAATAGTGTGTCACATAGGTCTCTGTTGATTCTCCAGGAGTTTTTCTGTGTTTGAACACTTTGTCCTGTTTAATATGAGAATAATTAATAGAAAGAAAAATCAATGCAAACTTAATCTCTGTGTGCGTCTCAATCAGCTCCTAGTTCAGTGGACAGTGCACTAGTAAGACAATCAGAGTACTTAAATATAACGTATAAAATATATATAAATTACACAGAAGCTTCATATTTGGGTAGACTATTTTTGATCTATATTTGGTATTCGATTATTTATCATATCTAATATATTACACTTTCATGAAAACAACAGCGGTTGTAATACACGTTTGTGTTTGTTGTTGTTTTCATTGTATCGCAGTTTGTGGTGAGCGAGCGCTGATTCGCTTTGAATCACTGAATCATTTACGAATGACTCGGTTCAATGACTCGGATTGTCATCACTTCTTTCCAGCACTTAAACGATGAACTGATTGACGATAAAGGGAGCGAAATGAGACGCACTTTTTCTGTTACTCATGTGGATGCGCTTTACTCACACGATAACGTTAAACAAAGCATTAAAGCGTTGTATTTAATAATGATTAATTTATTTTACACAGCTTGTAAAACCGTTTAAATCAACTGAACAGTTTGCATTGATTTAAACACTTAAAACTACAAACCTTTCTTCTGGTGAATCGCAACAAATGCAGAGCACAGCGCGACTTTATGACCTCACTTCACCAGAGCAAAATAAAAGTCCCATTCACATACTGCTGTCTATTATATGCATAACGATGTATTTTCACAGTTATGTTTGCAAAGCATTCTTCTTTATTTTATACAATGTGCCCTGTGTGAGGTCTTTTTTGTACTGTATATTGTTTGTGAAGACACTTTTTTTTCTTATTTTTAAATTTCATGTTTGTTTGTTTTTACACTTATTTACACACAATACATATCAGTAATCATATTTTAATGTATTTAATATTTAGATTTTTTTATGACAAGCCCAAACTCCTGGCAATTTGCATACAGATTATATAAAATATATAATTCATATAATATAAAATTACTTAACATGAAAATAAATAAGTTAAATTGACAAAATAACATTTCATTAAGTAGTACTTTTTACTTTAGGATTATATTATTATATTTTCATTAGGATTATATTTTACTGACTTTTACTCAAGTACTTAATTTGCATATTTCATCCACCACTGCACTTACAAACACTACTTTATTAGGCTTTACATGGAGGGAAGACAAAAGCAAATGCCACTGAAAATGATATGAAAACAGTCTGTTTCCCCTTATCTATTCAGATAATTTATTCATTTATAGATTCTTTCATATCATTTCTCTCTTTGTTCTGCCTTCCCTCATGTTTTTGCACAAAACAAAACCTACACTGCCTGTGTTAGAGTTGCTTAATGGGGGTATTTGTCTTCACGAGACAATATTGTACATTTATTAGGTAAATGAGAATTAATCAAATTAATGACTATATTGTATTTAAAGGCACAATATGTAATTTTTCGCCGCTAGAGGTCGCATTGTTTAAAAACAATAACAGAGGCGACGCTCTTGATGACGCAATTACGGAGCGTAGAACGATGGGAAATGTGTTTTCACAAATCATGTTCACGGATGAGATTTTAGGTGCGTTCGAGATGCACTACACTAGCCTGCCGCCGGCTGGCGAGAGCAGCCGCTTGCAGTCGGGGGAGGAGTAGAGACGGCAGTCAAGTCGGACACTTATAGAGGATGAAACTGTATTCCAAACATACAAAAAAAGGAATAAAGAAAAAGAAGAAATGAAACTACATAAGATAAATAAATAAAAGAAAAACGTTTCCCTATCATTTATTCTATACAATCGTTTTGCTTTTTTTGTTGATCATATCAAGTATGTGAGTTACTTTAATGTAATGCAATATGACGTTTATTATTTGCATCTTGGTTTTGTAGTTAGCTATATTAGCTATATTTTTCAAATATAAGCAGTTTATTCAGTGTAGTGAAGCCTCTCACAGCATCCATTAAAAAAAAAGACGGCCTCTGGTTGACCAGTTTTTTCCCCCCAAACTTTACTCCTATACAATAAGAATATATATTTACCATATCGCCTAATCTTCATTTTCATCAATAATGTTTTGTTTGAATATTAGATATTCGATATAAAGATGGATTCCATACAGGAACTTATTTCACAGCCGATTTTAAGCAGCTGCAGCGCCTGACCTCTGCGACTGCTCTCGTTTTGCTCTCACGGTACTTTGATGGCACACGTGATCGAAAGACGGCTGCAGCGCCGATCAAAGTCGGACAAATGATCTTACCAGAATGCATTGTTTTGTAAGGCGGCAGCCGATTTCTTGCGGCGCCGCATGAAGTCGAACGCACCTACTGTCTTTTTTGCCTACCAATCTTATTGAGTATACACTTAGGATGTACTCACACTAGGCACAATTGCCTTGAACCGAGCCTGAGCGCGATTACTCCCGCTGGCTGCGCACTCAAACTGCGGCCGAAACACACTTACGTACGAGATAACGGAGAAAATAACTTTTTCTAATAATCTACCTAATAATTAATAATAATTCATCTATGCCGTTCATTGATTTTCACTTGTGTGTATCAGTGAGTTATTACGGAGAGTGAAAGAATATGAACTTAGTTAATAAATTTGCAGCTTTACTGGCAAACTACAATTCCTGTTCATGAATAAGGAGAGAACCAGACCCATTATAAACTTAAATATACTTTACTGAATTAAATTATTTGAAAAGTGTTGTGTTGGTAATTATAGGACACATTTGTAGACACAGAATTGTATTTGTTTTGTGCTCCGACGCGGTTAGCGCTTAAACTATGCGTACCGCGCCCGAGCCCAACCGAACTGCTCTCTGACCCACCTCTTTCAGCCGGGACAAGGCCAGCTAAACGAACCGCGCCCGAGCGCGGCACGGAGCACTTACACAAGTCAAACGAACCGGGCTTTGGGCACGGTTTAAAACGTCTAGTGTGAGTACATCCTTACATACTGCGACATACTGACATAATGACATACTGGTCATTTATTTCACCCGTACGTTTGCGCTTCACAGAACGTGCAGGCAAAGCATAATCATGATCCATAACTATGTAATTGATTGAGGTATAAATACTAATATAAACGATATAAATATAAAATATAATAGTATCGATCAAGACTAGCTACTACTTTTTCTTCTTCATCTCTTCTTTGCTTCTGTTCCCCTTTGTATTTGGCGGTTCCGCAAGAAGTTAGAGAAACTAGAGGGGTCAAAGGTTATATGACGCCATAGATGGGCGACAAAACGGAAATAAAGAAACGGCCCGTGTCTTCGAATTAAACTATAAATTTCTCTGGATTTGAAAGTTCGTGGAAACTGTCGGGATAATGTAAGAACACAACTAAAAAATATATATAACATAGATATAGTGATTTTTGCTATTTTTAAAGCTGAAAAATTACATATTGTGCCTTTAAAAAATATATTCATATAATCAAATATATTTATGTTGACTGTAATGCTATATTAATTTATTGTGGCATCTCCTGTAAATCAGAATCTTACTTAATTAAAAAATAATGGCTTGTCTTAACAGTAACCTTAAAAAACCCAGAGAAACGAAGGCAGAATCTGTAAAATGAAAGAAAAGTGTCCAAAGGGGGAATAAAGTGTCCAAATAAAAAGGGGATCTGGTGTCCTCGTGTGTAGGGGTTCCGTGAAGGATGGGTAGTGTTCAGTAGGGAAGGGTCCAGGAAAGGGGCGGAGTCCGGCGGCCGCACACGCTCCCTGCTTGGGACCGGGGTGCTAGGGGCGGCGGCATCTCCTGCGGCTTCGTCCCTTCCGAGCTTTCCGGCAGTTCCAACGGGGAATCTACGGCCCGGCATCCTGGCCCGTCGGCCGTCACGGGTGCGGTCTTCGGCAGCTCGTCCTTCTGGCGGCGCTGGTTCCCTCTTCACCCCTTCCTGGACCCGCGAGGACACCAGCGTGCATGCACGGGGGAGAGACCGGTCTCCTGAGGAGAGGCGCACTCGGCATTTAAACAGCGGCGGTGATGAGGCTTCATTCCATTCAGGTGCTCCTCTTCACACGCTGCCAGCCCGGGATGATTCCGCGCCCCTCCTCTCCCAAAAACACACCCACTCCCGTCGGGAGCCTGGAGAAGGGCGGCGAATAAGGGCCGGGGTGGTGATGATAATTAGGGGGGGAGGCAGCCGACTCGTCACACACCATATAACACAACGCTCTTTATTTCAATATGTATTTCACCAAGAATAATCATAATAATATAATTATTGCGTGTAACATTGTAATATTTTATCTCATAATGAACGTTATTTTGTGTGAGTAAAGCGCCTGATTTCTAGATCACATGCTCTCTAGAATCACAAATAGGCTACATCATAGAAATGTTGTATATAGAATATAATTTCGTACCCATATGATGATGCATTTCTAAAGTTATTAGCATCGTAAGTCTATTTCTCTATTTTTAAATGTAAATTTAAAACACTATACTTTCTTTTTATACACCTTACCATTAAATTCACATAAAACTAGTTGATGCTGCTGTTTAACTGTTAGAAAGGTGGTGTGGTGGCAAATTTGATCTATCACTCTTTTGACTATTGTGATCAATCTCTTGCTATTTTTTGTTAGTTTGTGTATTTATTTATTTATTCCTTTTTTGGAAGGTCATTGAAACACTGTCAGGGATTTTTTTTTTTTTTTTTGCTATGGGGACAAATGAGGACACAAAAATATATTTGTTTCAGTTTCTATTTACCACTTCAGAAGTTTATTTACTGTGAATGTTAATGAAATATGACTTACATTTTTTTTTTTAAATCAGATTATCATTTATCATTTGGTATATAATCTGTGCTAAAATATGATTATAATTGTTATGAAGCAGACGGGACAACAAGGTAAGTATAATCCAGGTGATGTTTATTTTATTCAGAGCAGCAGTGCCGGAGGTGAATGGAGTTCTCGTGATGGTGAGTATGACTTGTACTGATGAATTCGGAGCCGGGTGAAGACGTGGAGTGAATAACAGGTCCTTTCTTTTGCAGGTGGCGAGACTGGAGGATTCCAAGAACGAGAGCCGGAGGGATACTGAGAGTTCGTGAATCCGCCACCCTCCGCTGACGAGGAAGTCAGCTTACGGCCACACACCACTGACGACTGGAAACTGAGAAGACACAGAAGACTGGAACTGGGAGGACTGGAACGAGACAGAAATCAGGTAAGTACAATAAGGTAAGTTTTTCAGATAGTGAGACTCGTAGAGAGACACTAGCAGTCCGCTTTCGCTAGAACGAGCCCGGACCATGAGTGGTGTGTGGAGAGTGGCTTTATAGTGAAGAGGATGATTGAGGACAGGTGCGCGGGTGATTGGATCCAGGTGACGGTGATCTGTGATGATGAGTTGAGTGAGGAACGACTGATACGTGACAATAATATAAACAAGTTGCATATTTAGATCTCAGTTTTCAGTTGTTGGAAATGTATTTACAAACATAAGTCATTAATAACAGATCCACACTGAAAATGAACAAATCTTCTGTAAGAACAAGATCAAAGATGGTTAAAAAAATCTAATTTGAAAATTTAATTCATTCTTTTATTGTTGGGTGGCAACATACATATGAATCCTGATAATAACCCACTGATAGCAGTGGGTTATTATAAGTGTAAACAGTGATAGAGCAATGGTGGAGACAGAAATTAGTTGGTGGGTGGGACTGAATAATTCACATCACCCATATCAATAATAATAATAATAATAATAATAGTTCCTGAAGTTTTGGGAGATCATGGGGAGATTGAGACAATTAAGCCAAAACCAACTGTGTTTATGTGAACCATGTGTTTTTTTGACAGTTTAAACTTGGCGATAACCTTGTGTGCAGCGTGTCTACATGCAATGCAGTTGTGCTTCGGGTGTCCTGTGTTCGAGTCCCGGCATGTGGATGTTTCCTGATCCAACCATCCCCCCCATCTTCAACATCATTTAATGTCTAACTACTTTCTTATCAAATAAAGGCAAAAATGCCTAAAAAGTTTAAACTTTCAAAGCACACAGCTGCGTCTCTTAGAGTTTTGTGCACATTGTAAACAAATAATCTGAAGCAGCCATTATCAGGCATGTGATTGGCTAAGGACAAAAAAGCAGGAAAATATACTAAGACCCTCCCCCCCCCCCCCGGATAATGAATTGCGGTTGTTGGTTGGGAAAATTAACCAAAATGATCATCCCTAATAGCTAGCAAATACAAGTAAGTTAATGTTAATGCAGCTTAAACATCCTGCCATAGTAGAAAATCACTCAAAATCGATCATCTAATCCAGGGGTCTTCAACTAAAACGGCTCGAGGTCCAGACAAGTATATATAAAAAACTATTTATGTTTTTTTTTTCGCGAGACCAGGGTATATGCAGCATATTTAATCTTAAATTCTACACATTTAAATACTTTTTTAAAGACCTGAACAAAATTTAATTAATAAATAAATAAATTATTAAAATTACTGTAAAAAGCATGATTTACAATTGAGATGCAGATTTCCCGAAACAAAAAAGATTTCTTAAATTATAAAATTCACATTCCAGCCTTCAAGAGTCAAAAGTATCAATTCTTATATTAATTTAAACAATTATTGTCAATCAAGTATTATATTAATTAACATATATTTTATTGCCTTAATTGTTTAAATTTGTATAACACATGATCTTGTCGATCCATCAGATAACATTTACAACTCTACGTGTTTGGTGCTTAAAACCATGGACTGATTTGTTTACATTGGTCTTTTTGACAACAGTAGACGTTCGAGCTGATAAAAAATGTCAGATCATTCTCTTCCAGCAGGAGGCGCTATCAGAATGATACACAAAGCAGCGCCGCAGCTGACTTTGAAACGCGCAGCGCTCATATTTATTCAATGGATAACCTTATAAAGTTCCATCGCAATTCTTGCCTTTTAGTCCCCACATTTAAGACCACCTGAAATAATTAGTCTTTCTTAACCCCTAATAACACTACAGTCATCAATAAATATGATAGCTTTATTTCAAGAACTGACTTTCAAAAACCCTTAGCCTACACAAAATACGTTTCTTTTTATTTTGCACAAGAGTAATATTAGGGAAGTAAATTAATATCAGCATATGAAGTATGTTCGTCTATCATTGTCTCTTAGAGAATGTGCACATTAGATGCTGAAAGCGCTGTTTTTACTTTCACTTTAATATATGCAGTTTTCACGTTGCTTGTGTGATATCCATTGGCTCACCGTCGTGGTTTAAAATATAAATATGTATAAAAATACAGTATAAAAAGATATATTTACAATATTTTGCGACGTAACCCCAAAATAATGCATTTTCCATCAACGTTTTTCACTCACTGAAAGCTACATCTGTCTGCCGATCTTTTCTCTCCTCACTGCACGGAAGATTGCACACAAACGCTGACCCTAGTGTGCTTGATATAAATGTATTTATTAGAAATAGCGTTTGGCATTTTTTTATTATTATTATGTCAAAAGCTTTCACGGTCCGCATGGACGCATCTTGCGGTCCGGAATCATACTTCGCCATCCGCCATTTGCGAACGGTCGCAAATACGTGACATAGGTCACATTTTCAGGTCGAAAAATCCGGAATTCCGGATTAATCCGGAAAAATCACATCCCTGCATTATGAACAGCTGATTTGTACAGAGCCATCTGATGACCAAACCACATCGGGACAATTTGTGTTTACTATGTACAATGTGTTTTTTAGCGAACCGTACCTTTAGCCGAAAAACCACCTCTTGGTTTGGTCTCAGATCAGTTTGCTTCTGAGTGTCTGAAATCGATTGGAGTATTAACAAATAATGAAAGGTTCCCTTTATTGCAGAAATACATGCCTACATTATTATAATACAATTCCACACACATTTAATATTTCGGCTAAAATACCAGGGTGCAGTTAGTGTTACTACAGCAAATCAATGGAAAAGCCTTCAAACTGGATCGTTCATGGCCCTAGTGTGAATTTTCAAATGGACTTTAAGGTTTCCATGTTTTTTTTTAAAACTTTTCAACAATGAGGGCAATGTTATGGGCTCTCTTCAGTGTGAGTCATCATGTGCTTGTTAAGACGTACTCTATGATCGAAACCTCTTCCACATTGATGACAGATGTAGGGCTTTTCTCCAGAGTGAATTCTCTTGTGCCTTTTAAGATATAGTTTACAAGTGAAGCTTTTTCTACACAGTTGGCAGGAAAATGGCTTCTCCCCAGTGTGAATTCCCACGTGCCAGTCAAGAGCTGCTTTACGACTGAAACTTTTTCCACATAGTTGGCAGGTAAAGGGACACTCTCCTGTGTGAATTCTCGTGTGCTCTTCAAGACCTGTACTACGAGTGAAACTTTTTCCACACTGTTGGCAGGTGAAAGGCTTTTTTCCAGAGTGAATGCTCATGTGGCTTACAAAATCTCTTTCACGAGTGTAACTTTTTCCACATCGTTGGCAGGTAAAGGGACACTCTCCTGTGTGAATTCTCATGTGCTCTTTAAGACCTCTTTCACGAGTGAATTTTTTTCCACACTGTTGGCAGGTGAAAGGTTTTTTTCCAGTGTGAATGCTCATGTGGCTTACAAAATCTATTATACGAGTTAATATTTTTCCACATTGTTGGCAGGTAAAGGGACACTCTATTGTGTGAATTCTCGTGTGCTCTTTAAGACTTGTTTTACGAGTGAAACTTTTTCCACACTGTTGGCAGGTGAAAGGCTTTTTTCCAGTGTGAATGCTCATGTGGCTTACAAAATCTCTTTTACGAATGAATCTTTTTCCACATTGTTGGCAGGTAAAGGGACACAATTCTGTGTGAATTCTCATGTGTTCTTTAAGACCTCTTCTAGTGAAACTCTTTCCACACTGTAGACAGGTGAATGTTTTTTTTCCAGGGTGAATTCTCATGTGGATTTTAAGACCTATTTTACTAGTGAAACTTTTACGACACTGTTGACAGGTGAAAGGCTTTTTTCCAGTCTGAATTCTTCTGTGAACTTTAAGGTTTTCTTGTTCGCTGATACTCTGAAGATCTTTATATTGATCTTCCTCTTTAATCTCATTAAGTACTTCCTCCTCTTTCAGCGCCATTAGGTCTAAGGTGAAAAACAAACAAATACAAGTTTAAAACAGCAGTTAACAGCAGACAAGAGATAACAATATATTAAGGGTATGTTTATAGGACACATTTTTCCCTAATAACTAAATTTTTCAAGAGTTCTCCAAGTAGGAATAACTGCAGTTCAGGAGCAATGAACATAATGAAAGTTTCAGGCATACTGAAAGGTTGGGGAGAAGAGAAATGTCTTCATGATTGGTGGACAAAGCTGTCTGTCAGAGTGTGGGTGGTTAGGAGTAGTTTCTGTTGTACCGATTTACTTTTTGGCAAGCCCATTGCTCCAGACTGCGGCTATCCCTGTCTCCCTGGCTGTTCATTTACACGACAACCTGATTTTGGAGGCCTGAAAACACAAGCTTTTGAAAACAGGTTTTAAAGCAGGGGTGTTAAACTCAGTTCCTGGAGGCCCGCAGCACTGCAGTTTTGCTCCAACACACATACTATGCAGTTTTCAATTAAGCCCGAAAGACGTGGATCAGGTGTGTTTAATTAGACATCTAAACTTTGCAGGGTTGTGGCCCTCCAGGACTGGAGTTTGAAACCCCTGTTTTAAGGGGGTCCTATTATGCTTTTTCACTTTTTAAAAAATCTCTTTTCAAGAACTACAACGAACGGCTCCTTTGGACTACAGCATTTGTTTTCCAGAAGCTATGATGTCACAACGCGGTATCCCGCCTACAGAAATTCAAAACTAGCGATTCGCTTTTAGAGTTGACAGCCAAGGTATCGAAAGGCTGACGATAGGACCAACAATACTGTAAGGCAGGGGTCGGCAATAAAGTTTGGCCTCGGGCCAGATTTTTTCCAAGCCACAACCAAAACAATGGCTAATTTATTGAATTAATAGGGGAGGATGAAAATGGTAGGCGCTCGTGAAATGACAGAACAGAAGTACTGAGACATTCAAGCTGGCTGATGTAGGTTAAATTTGCTGACTGGGCATTGGGGGCGCTATTAATTATCTGCACTAGAGTGCGGATCGGACCGCATTTTTCTGTCCGACAGAGCAGAAACCGAACCCGACCCGAGCCCGACAGGCATTAACATATTTATGTCCGAGCCCGATCCCAGCCTGAAACTGTTAAAATAAATTTTTTTCTCATACTAATGACACATTTACTTTTTTGTGTGGAAAGCCCGCTTTTATTAAGCAACTTTAGGAAGGCGTTAGGAAATGTCAACAGATGAGCGCATCAGTGCACACTGGGCAAAAAGCGCTGTTATAACACAGGCGCACTATCGCTCTGATGTGACCGAGCACGACCCGAACCCGAGCATCCTTTCTAAATGTCTGTCCGAACCCGGCCCGGCCCGTCGGGTAACATTTCCACGTGTTGCTGTTAGCTGCAAAAAAATGGCACTATCAAAAAATCTAAAGAGAAAAGTTAGCAGTGAAACAGGATCTTTCATGATGAATGGACAGAGAACTATGCATTCATCCTGCCCAGTTTTATTAATGCAAAGCCCACCTGCCTGATCTGTAACGAAGTTGTCTCGGTATGCAAAGATTACAATATTAGACGGCACCACGAAACGAAGCACGCTAACTTCAAGGTTGCGTTCCCTCAGAAGACAGAGGCTCGAAAGCGCAAGATCGAAGCCCTGAAAGACGAGGTCCGCTGACGTCATTTGTTTTTGCATGTTGAGCGTTCACTCTGCACCTCGCTGATGCGCTTATTCACCCTCGTATCCAGATATATCAAATAAGAATTTAGATCAATTGAAATGTTTCTGTTCTGAAAAATTAGGTTTCCAAATGAAGAGCTTTTTTTGAGACTGTCAGTCCGATTTTTAAAAAAGTATCTTTTTTTTTCATTCTCTATTTCAAACAATCTCAGATGTTTTTGCTTGCGGGCTGCTAATTGCCGACCTAGGCTGTAGGGTATTATTTTCTCACCCTACATGCATCCTAGGTGTATATGACTTCCTTATTTCAGACAAATGCAATCAGAGTTATATTAAAAAATAATCCTGGCATTCCCAAGCTTTACAATGTCATAGACTGAATTAGGGCTGCAACTAACGATTATTTTGATAATCGATTAGTTGGCCGATTAATTTTCGATTAATCGGCTTAAAAATTTCCAATTATTATTATTATTTTTTTTAATCACACTATTCCACATTCTGAACGCTATGAAAACACAGTGCTTAACAATTTACATCAAAAAACCTGTCATAATAAAGAGAAAAGAAAAATATTTGAAGAAAAACACTCTAAAAAGCATAAAATAAGGTGTTTCTGCTATTTATTCTGCCATGGAGGTGTTTAGTGTCCTGCCAACAGCAGCGAGCGCAAGTGCCTTCAGCAGAGTTAAGCGTTCAGATGCACGCAGTAAGATTAAACTGGCCGCAAAGCCCCAGCTAAAGTAATCACCATGAATGTGGCGGAGAAAAAGTAAGTAGATATTCAAATTATTTATTAATAAACCTGACTCGCCATCTGCTCACACGCTTTTAAAGCCTAATGCTGCGTTCACACCAAACGCGAATATGCGTCTGGCGCGAGTGATTTCAATGTTAAGTCAATGGTAAGACGCGTTTACTCGCGTCTGGAGTTCTTGCGGCGCGAATTGGCGTTTAGCGCGGCGCGGTAGACGCGAATTCGCCTCATTCGCGCGTCTAGTTCGCGCGAATTGAGCGTCTGGCGCGTTACGCGCGAATTGTGCTTTTTGTGCATCACGCGTTTGACGCGAATTCGCGTCTGCCGCCCGAGTTGAAAAATCTGAACTTCTGCGTCAATTCGCGCCGCGTTAACCAATCAGGAGCCTGCTTGATGCTGTGGCGGCAGGCCCGCCCGGAGTCACTCATTCAAATATGAAACATGAATACTAAATGCCTAGTGCGGTTCTAACAACAAAGCAAGTGTTTTATCACATATATGACACATATTCATTTTGTATTGAATGCTATTTATTCCATATCTAAATCTTAATTATATGAAACATTATTATAGTGTAGTGTCTACACTATAATAACAGAACAATAATAACTATAATAGTGTGTATACTTTAGTGTGTCTGGACAGTGTTGTGTGAGAAAAATAAAGAAATCACAGGACAGGTTAAATACTTTTGGAGGCTGGCTCCATTTATCATCAAAACAAAAATGAATAACAGATTTTACAATAATAACCTGAACAAAAAAATGGCACAGACCTATAGAATTATTATACATCAAAAGAGGAATGACATAAACGAGTAGTTCACTTTTAAAATGAAAATTCTGTCATCATATACTGCTCCAACGCACAGAGGGAAGTTCCACCGCTCCTGAAATCCCCTCGCTCCGATGCGGGACAGCAGGTCATCGAACTGGGCGCGAGACAGGCGGAAGTACCGCTGAAAGCGGCCGTCATCCAGGCGCAGCTCCTGGAGCAAGTGATTAAACTCGCCGAACTGGGTTCGCCTCCGAAATACGGCGACGATGATCCCTACGCCGCTGTTCTGCTCTCCAGAGCAAATACAGAGCGGTGACTCTCTCGATAAATGACCGATCAACAACAGAATCTTGTAAAAAGATGGCCGCCAACGGGGTTTGAAACTTTCGCCTCTGACTTTTGTTTTTACGCGCGTCGATTTCGCTCTTGACACGCGAATGAACACAAAGTGGTCACGCGTATAACTAGACGCGGCAGGCGCGAATTTAGACGCATATTCGCGTTTGGTGTGAACGCAGCATAAGTCTTTATGAATTAGGCCTATAGCTCATGAAAGAGTTTTGTTTTCGATTTGAATTATTTCGTTTAATAGTAGTGAAGTAATAAGTTAACGTAAATTTATTACTCTTACCTTTATGAACAAAAATGAAGTTTCACTTGGCGCTTGCACCTCCATGTCCTGCAAAGCTTTGACTCTACCCACAAACGATTGGATATGCGCCTATTTGTACACATTTATCTAGTTAAACGATTAAACTAATATTGTGGTATGCTTTAAGTTTTTTGGGTTTTTTTTATATCTAAGGATTTTAATTTAAATCGTGATGATCTGAGAAGGCTAAATTGATCTGTCTGCCGCTGGCCGCTTTGTGGTTAATTTAAAAAACAAAAACTTGAATTTCACAAATAAAACGTGTTCCAAATATATTTCTAAATTAACGAAAATAAATGTAATTACTTTGCTATTAAAAACAGCAGCTGTGCAATGGGGAAGAGAAAGAGAAAGACAGGCTCCAGTCGGACTCGGACCAGTAGCCTAATTCTGATGAGATGTCGAGGTTGTTAGGAATTTTTGCAACGAATGTTTGTTTAATAGCCTAATTAACAATTATTTTGTTGATTTATTTTAACGTTTTGTAGGCTGCTTGTTCACAGACGGAATTGCTAAAATAAACACACACGTTTATGAATAATGTTTGAGCCTCATTTATTTATATATAAAACACCGCACCACTGGCGGTGGTAAAAATCTGCCACCATCACAGCCGTACAATTCCTACCCTACATAAATACGTGAACTACATGTTGTGATTAAATCTAAATTTAACATTCAACAACAGATGTTTCAGCACAATGAATGTTTTTGCGTTGAGTATTAATTGTCTCCCTGTCTGTGTTCCTGTCTGACGCTCATTCAGTAAAGATTTAAACTTAACACAGACTGTCAGAATGGACTTCTAGGCATAGATGGAAATGCTTGTGTGAATTTGTGATATTTACAGATAAGTATATGACTGTAAACTGTCATACTGAGGATACAAACGGATCTGTCAAAGCGCCTCACAGGGCAAGCCTTTACACTATTAGCTTCAAGTATAAAATGAGGAGTTATCATGTTTTGGGCAGATTGGATCATGTTACTCTCCTGCAGAATCTCAGTCTGTTTCCTCCACTATTTTTAGATGCATTATGTCTATAGAAATGCGTCATTCAGTGCTGTAATTTAACGTGATCCTCTGAAGTTGTACGTTACTGTGGGCAGACCCGATTAATCCATAATGGGAATCATTGTCGATGAATTTCTTTATCGATTAGTTGTTGCAGCCCTACTCTCTATCAGTCCAAAACAAGTTGATTCACAATAAAACCTTTCTCACATGGCTTGGAAATGTATGACTTTCAATTAAGAAATAGACATTTGGTTTAATGTTACAAAAAATAAAGTTCTTTAGAAATTGCATAGTATTTCTTCTAATAATAATAAATGTAGTTAATAAATTAAGATCTTCTCAGGTTGAGTAAAAGGCAGCATTTGTCTTGTCATGTGAGCTCAATGTCATAAAACTGCTTTAATTCAGACACTCATATCACATTCTTCACCAACATCATTTCTGTAGAGCTGGACATTTTAATAAAGACAAATGAGTGACTTCAACTTTGAGAATCAAAACTAACCTGTTTGTTCCTCAGTATCTTCTTGTTTGACTCTGAATGTTTCTTCAATCTTCAAGTCTTCACTCTCTTCTTTAATAAACGCCATCTTTATAATAGTGTGTCACGGATTTCAGGAGTTTTCTGTGTGTTTGGATGCTTTGTCCTGTTTAACACCAGAATAATTAACAGAAAGAAAAATAAATACAAATTAAATATTTGATTGATTTGATTATTTCAATCAGCTTCCACTGGAATAAGAGTCAGTGAATATAATTAAACTGCCTGGGGTGGAAAAAACTACATTAAAGCACACAAACTATAGATATTTCTTATTTAGGAATTCATGATTTAGATTTGGTACTTCGTTTATATTTAACATGTTTCGCTTTGATGAAAACATTTGCAGTTTGCTGTGATTGTCATTGTTCAGAGCAGCAGGAGACGGTGAGCGCGCGCTGATTTGAATGATTCGAATCACTGAATCATTTTATGACGCAAATGATTCCATGAACTCGGAGTGAACTCGAAAAGCTCCGTTTCTCTCATAAGTTATGAGTTTGTTTCGCTCCGTATATCATTCATCAGTTTATCGTAAACTGATGCATAATATAGGGAGCGAAATGAGACGCCCCTTTTACTCATGTGCGGATGTACTTTATTTAGACATAACGTTAATAACATTCATAAAATGCTACCTAAAGTATTACAATGTTAAATTCGATAACAAATATGCCACTATATCGCTTTTAAAAAACTACAAAACTGCCTGAACATTTTGTGTCACTGTAAACCCTGTGAATGCTTAAAAACACAAACCTTTCTTCAGCCGAATCACAACAGATGCGGGAGCGCGCTCAGCCTTATGACGTCACCAAGAAACCAAAATAAAAGTCCGGTTCAAAATCATAATGAGGAATTCAGAATTCATACATTAATGCAAGCTGAATGATGTGCTGAAAATAGTAAGAAATCATGAGAGATTGTAAGATTCTGTCTTAAAGTCACAGTTGTCATGTTTAGGTGCAGAAAGCTTTAATGTCAACCATATATTAAAATGCAAAAAGAAAAACAGAAATATGTTAAAAATAGCTCATAAAAATATAAATGGTAAATTTGAGATAATCTTAAATTGTAGCACAGAGTACACTCGAAAACTGTTAATATCCAAAATCTGGAAAACATTCAGCAAACCAAATTTCCCCATAGCGTCAAATCAATCTGTCAATCTATCCATCCATTTATTGATTGTTCCATTTATCTACTCCGCTCAAAATCTGATCATGTTAGAAAGCTTTTCTTATCTTAAAATGTAATGACTGATAAACTTACATCATCATCCCCAGCTAGCTCCAAAACCTGAAAAAAAAAGCTTAGCAAAACACCCTATTGCTTGCTGAGAATCTGTCATATGCATATAATGGAGTGCATTGAGTATCTTGAAACAGCTGAGAAAATTACATGGTCATTTATGATATCATAATCATATTATAATGTGCCATATATATATATATATACACTCCTGAACAAAATCTTAAGACCGGGGGAAGCATTGCAAATTTTACGCATTTCGCACTGGTGGATCATAACAGGGTTGTAAGTACTGCTTCAGAATGCCAAAAGAAGAAACAGGAGCAAGAGACAAAAAATAGAAAGTAGGCAATTTATTAAAAACGGCATTTAAACTCAAAAAGGCTGTTCATCAGCTGATCAAAAGTTTAAGACCATAGCCATAAAAAGGTAAAATCTGCACAAAAATATGGCTTTCATGTCATTGTTCTTCAGGCAGTCACACTGTCATGATCTCCTGATGGCAAAGGCAAAAAGGTTTTCTCTCTTTGAAAGTGGCAGAATTGTTAAGCTGCACAAGCAAGGCCTCTCGCAGCTTGCCATCTCTTCCGAGGTTGGACGCAGTAAGACAGTCATTTTACACTTCTTAAAAGATCCTGAGAGTTATGGGACAAAAAAGTCAAGTGGTAGACCCAAAAAATTTCACCTGCACAGAGTCGCAGGATCCGACGGGTTGTCCGTGAAGACACAGGTCGATCCTTGACCCAAATTAAGGCCCTTACTGATGCTGACTGCAGCCCAATAACCATAAGACGTCATCTGCGAGAGAAGGGCTTCAAGAACAAAAACGTCTTCAAAGGCCACTTCTCCTCCAACGCCACAAACTTGCCCGTTTGGAATTTGCAAGGGAGCACCAAACATGGGACATTGAAAGATTGAAGAAAGTTTTATTCTCTGATGAGAAAAAATTTTATCTGGATGGTCCTGAAGGCTTCCAACATTACTGGCATGACAAGGAGATCCCATCGGAGATGTTTTCTACGCGGCACAGTGGAGGATGCTCCATCATGATCTGGGATGCTTTTCCTTCAATGGGAAAATGGAGCTTCAGGTTGTGCAGGGGCGTCAAACGGCAGCTGGCTATGTGGATCTGTTGCAGAGGGCATCCCTCTTGCCTGAGGGTCCCCGTCTGTGGGGTAATGACGTGGATGTCCTTCGTGAAGCCATCTTCACCACATGGATCAATGTTCCCAGCAGCCTCCAGAAAACAGTCAGATCAAGCATGCCGAAGCAAGTGTTTGAAGTGATCAACAAGAACGGTGGGGCTACTCACTACTGAGTCCTTTTTGACACTTTTAGTTCTTTGTGGGTTTATTTTTGGGCCATGGTCTTAAACTTTTGATCAACTGATGAACAGCCTGTTTGAGTTTAAATGCCATTTTCAATAAATTGCCTACTTTCTATTTTTTGTCTCTTGCTCCTGTTTCTTCTTTTGGCATTCTGAAGCAGTACTTACTACCCGGTTATGATCCACCAGCGCAAAATGCGAATACTTGCAATGTTTCCCCCGGGCTTAAGATTTTGTTCAGGAGTGTATATATATATATATATATATATATAATATAATAAAAGTTAAGAAAAAGATTAGCCTATAGCCCTAAATATTAGAGACTAAAGCTAATTCCTTTTTTCTTAACTTTTAACTTCTTCTAAAAATGATCAAGAATATTAAATCAACTTAATAGGCTAGGTTAACGAATTTTCTTACACAAACATAACGAATGCACTTCAAAACAAAGTTTTCATATATAAATTCAGGAATCACGAATATGACAAAATAATATTATTTTATATATATTAATTGTATAATAGTTGTATCAAATGAATAAGGAAATTATAGTGGCTTGAATTTATTAAGTAATGTTTAATTTCGTTCGTTTCGCTCTCTTGAAATGTAAAGAAAAAATACAGTTTTTACTTGGAATTTGTTTTTAATCCCTGGTTTTAAACAAGCATATACATGAGATAATTTATATATAATTGCTTGAATAAACGTAAAAATAGTGCTAAATTTTATAATTAAGGAAATTAAACAGACCTATACATTTGAAAAGACATAGTGAAATGTTTATTAGGAATACCATTTTCTTAACAATTAAGATGCTGCATGTGTTTATCCAGTCTAATCCCTGACTTTCCCAACAAAAATCCCACCCCTCTCAGAAAATACATGACACTGACATTACTGAGCTATATGCGTTTAAAAGCAGCCTAATAAAATTGTACAATGGCGTTGCTCAGTTCAACGTGTTGGGAAATCAGGCATTTTGTGCCGCGTCAGCATTTATTCAACAGTTAATAACGCTCAACATTCAAAAGGTACATATTATTCAGCCAATAAAGCGTAGGCCTATGTATTTCATAGAAAATTGTCAAGTACTATATAAAGTACAATGGTTTATTTGGCATCTTTATTTCAAACGATCCGAATATCATTAAAAATATTTTTGGATGACTCGCAACCGCGGGCACCCGCTTATTTTGGATCATCCCGCGCATCACTGATGTTGATAGCGCGATTTAAATTATTATTATTATTTTTTTATATATGGATTAAATTATTGGTGGGGACATTTCAATGGTCGGAGGATATTGGTGGGGACACATCCCCTCCGTCCACCCTAAATCTACGCCCCTGTAATGGATTGCATTCAGTAGCTTAAAACTGTTTTAAAATTTAAAACAGAAATTCACATTGTCATGTTGCAGTTCATTTTCATCTCAAGCTGGCTCCAAAACCTGAAAAAGTCCAAAAAGCTTTTCTTTGTGAAACCCAATATTTCTTACTGAATAAGTGTCACAATTCAAATCCTATATAAATGACCACTGACCATTTCTTCTGTTGTTTATGAATTGTACACAATCTCCAGCATGCAGTAATGTGTAGCATTAGTTCAGAGAAATGCACTTATTGTTTTGCAGTATAAAGGATTATTCAAGAAACACTCCAATGTGACAAAGACACATTTGGTTCACTGCTTATAGTCAAGTGTTACAGCTGAAAATATGTATAAAGTGTCTAAAGTTTATAAACATATAAAGAATCACATCCTTGGTCTTATGAATACAGCAGACCATGAATTTCTGTGTTCTTTATCAAATCAAATCACTTTTATTGTCAAATCACCACAGCACCTTTGCCTAGGTGAGTGAAATTCTTGGGAGCGAGCTCCAGACAATGCAGAGACATTTAACATATAGACAGTTACAAACCTACAGGTTTATACAGAGTGTATATATACATATTTACATACAGTGTACGATTAGACATATTTACAGTTAGCAATACAAGTGCAAGTTGAGCTGTATTGTCAAGAAATGTGCAAAAGAGGTATTTTTTTACATGAAATTGGGCAGAAGAGAGATTGTAGAGGGTAGCACATAGTGCAAAGATTTCAGTGCAGTTATAAACATTTATTATTCGTATTTTATGAATGTACAAATAGAGAAGAGTGTGATGCCACAGGTGGTTTGAATGGCCCACTCACCTGTGTGTAACACACTCAGATTCCACTTAGGAAGATTGTCAACAGTGCAAAAGACCAGGATGTGTATTGGATGGTTTACAGTGTAACAGATATATTATTGTATTAAGTGCGATGTGTGCATAGAGTCCAGTGATGAGGTGCAGTGCATGATGGGAGTATGCTGCTAGGTGTATTAGTTCTGATTGTTCATTAGCCTGGTAGCCGTGGGGGTAAAGCTATCCCTCAGTCGGCTAGTGCGGGATCGGATGCTGCGGAGGCGTCTTCCTGAGGGCAGCAGAGAGAGCAGTCTGTGGGACGGGTGGCTGGAGTCACTGATGATCCTCCTGGCTTTCCTTATACACCGCCTGATGTAGATGTCCTGAAGGGAGGGAAGATCACCTCCAACAAAGTGGCGGGCAGTTTGCAGAGCCTTACGGTTGACAGCGGTGCTGTTTCCAAACCAGGCAGTGATGAAGGCAGTCAGGATGCTCTCCACAGTGCAGGTGTAGAATGATCTAAGGATGCTGGGGCTCAATCTAAACTTCCTCAGCCGTCTCAAGCAGAGGCGTTGGTGTGTCTTCTTCAGCACTGAATCTGTGTGAGCGGACCATGTGAGATCCTCACTGATGTGAACACAGAGGAGCTTAGTTGTTAACCCGCTCCATACCTAAAGTTTGTTGTACTGAAGACAGTGAGTTGTGTGATTTGTAATACGCAACTGTGAACATGGGCATATCAATAATAAAAAAAACAGTTATCGCACACTTTCTTGTACAATTAAAAATGATAAACGTGGACTAACAAATTCAGACACTCAATGAAATGACAATAAATGTCTTTTTGAATGGAGAAATATCATGACAACAATGTTGAAAAACTGATTTAAACTGAAGTGTAAAAGAAAATTTGATAAATGTATGGTCCAATTGTTTTACACTTTTGTCTTAAAATTACTCTTATTGCGTTTTAAGTACTTTTTTAAAAGTCATCAATTTGTTTAATAAACTAGATTTTAAAAGATTTTACCTTTATTGTGGATATTTCTATACATCTATTAATTATTCAACAAGACTTTACAGCTTGACACATCAGAAAAGAAACTGTTGATAAAAGATGAGAAGTATCCAAATGAACTGAGTGATCAAGAAGATGCATGTTAGATGAATCTGATCAGGAAGCAGGACCAGTTCTGGGACTGATCAAACTGATACTTACAATCAAAAGTGTGCTTTTCTAACTACAAAAACTCAACCAAAAACAACAGAAACAGAGGCAATCTGAAAACACAGAATTTCAAAAACAGAGATGTCAGCATTCATTCAAAATGCCAGTGTAAGGCAATCTTCTGCTGATCGTTCAGAAACGAGCAACTAATAACAAATGGAAACGGTAGAAAATGACTGAGATTTGTAGCCAGTAACACCTAGTGTACAATAGATACTCTACTTCCCTTGTGTATCAATATGAATGATAGGACACACAGTAACAGGCCAGATCACCAGATTCGCTATGGAGGGCAAAAATTAGGCAATTAAATCAACACAAGGACCAGACAGACCAAGAGAATGACTTTACCAATGTAACTTTTTACTTTAAATTGAAATGAGTAAAATAATGAAATGTAATGACAGCAAAATGAATAAATAAAATAAAATACAATAATGAGTTCTTCTTTTTTCCTCCAGGAAAGTATGCTTTTTTTTCTTGGTTATTCTCCAAATTGTATCTATTTATGATGTATTTGTTCACTGGACTATTTATTTTGATATGTATAATATTACTTATATTTCAATTTATTTTACTTTAATGCTGGTATATTTTAACTTCTGCTAGGTGGTTTCCTTTGAGGTTTAAATTGTTTCTTTGAATAAACCTGACTCAAAACAAAACCCACAATATGAAACAGCTGTAACAATCAGATTTGTATAACAAAAAAAATAAATAAAAAAACACTTGACTGTAAAAACTTACAGTAATTCAATGTAAACAATTTCAGTCCATGAAATGAGTGAGTGTCAGTGTGTGTGTATATGCAAATGTAACGAAAGTTCCTTGAAATCGAATGAATCCAACGAATGTAAAGTCTCTTGGTGCAGTAATGGTAGTGCAATTCCTTGTGGTGTAATGTCCAACCAGGCACGGACAACTCTTTATAGAACTTAGTGGTAGAGTAACGGATGAGAAATACCACACAATAGATGAATCCCATTGGTAACAGCAATTAAGGCACAGATCACAATGTAGAACAGAAATCCCTCTCGTCTCTGCCTACGGTTCCGGGTGGCTCGCCATCTCAGATCACAGTTTCAACCTCACAAAAAAACCTGACCTGTTTACACAAACAGGATCACAAATATTTCAGACAATTAATAGGAGGTGAAGGGAGGCCAAGTATGGTGACCCATACTAGGAATTTGTGCTCTGCATTTAACCCATCCAAGTGCACACACACAGTAGTGAACACACACACAAACCGTGAACACACACCCGGAGCAGTGGGCAGCCATTGCTGCGGCGCCCGGGGAGCTGTTGGGGGATCGGTGCCTTGCTCAAGGGACTCACCTCAGTCGTGGTATTGAGGGTGGTATTGTACATTCACTCCCCCCACCTACAATCCCTGCCGGACCTGAGACTCGAACCTGCAACCTTTGGGTTACAAGTCCGACTCTCTAACCATTAGGCCACGGCTGCCCCGTGTATTGACTGTATTACCCTCACAGCTCAAGAAAATGACATTTAAACACCAACAGTGATTATAAAAATACAATTTGAGCACTTTTGTCACTTAATGTGCAATTATAACATTCACATGTGTGATAATGCAGAGCTAGTTAGCATTTCATCACATACACCAGTACATTCTTAAGTGCATAGTATATTAACACACAACCTTTAACAGTAACTACATATACACTCACATAAAAACACATTAGAATGCCAATATAACACATTGACTCAAAATTACAACAAATTAAACATTGTTTGGTTTAAAACTCACCAAATCCGGGTGATATCAATATCAAATTATAAACCGCATCTGGAGATACAGGCCTCACGATCCACTAGCATCCGCTTCAATCATCAAACATCACACTAAAAATGACCCAATAACATTTGTAGAGGACTTAGTATAACATTATACACACTTATTTATGCATATAACAAAAAGATGATTGTCATATTTGCCTTTTAATCTCTCTTCTGACACCCGCGATTTTCTAGCGTGTCTCTCTTCTCTCGCTATGCGTCTCATCACAGTGACATCACACAGAGCGCCGATCATATGACAAAACATTGTGCTTTCTTTTTGGTTAAAAATTATTTTTTTTTTTAGTTTTCACTTTTCAGAATAGCCTTTTTTTAGACTATTTTTAAAAGAAATTAATGTTCTTTTGTGAAAATAAATTCATACTAATTTATATTTAATTTCCTCTAACCAGCTCAATCCTAATATGGGTTACACCTTTCTTTGTTACCTCCTTGACCTCTAACAAACCCAACACTTTCATATCCAATCATTGGATTTTGACAAAAACATATTTCACATATTATCTAAAATAGTAATAGTGTCAGCTTAGAAAAGAAAATAGATCTTCAATATACAACACTAAAAATAAGACCATAACAAATCATTAACACATTTATTATCCAGCTCAAACTATTATGAGTAGAATCTTTTTTTTTTCCGAAGATCAGAAAGAGCTTCATTGCCAAGTAAGGAATTTGTTTTAGCGACAGTTTCCAGTGCAGAAGAGAATACAGACAGTCCAAATTTACTACTGAAGTGCAGACATACAGTAGCCTGGAAAAATCCAGACCCTAATCTATTGAGATTATGGGTCTGGGATCGAGCAATGAAAACTGCCTAACTCGAGGGGCGGCACCAAGCATGCATTTGAAACTCTAACTGCACGCAATTGGATAACGCCACGACCAATCACAACAATACACGCTTAGCTAGCAGCAGAGCTAAATGATGTTTCATTAACAAAGCTCGGGAGAAGCGCGTCAGATGCTTAGCGTAAACATCACAAGTCAATCGGCGCCATAGGTTTAAATACAGCTGACTCACCTCAATTCACTCGATGGTTTATCAGTAAACCTCCACCACCCCATCTCATCACTCCGAGTTCTCACTACTCCTATTGGGGGGTAACGTACTCTGGGTTCGGGCCACTCCCGAGCTCGGAGCCCTTCACCGGACAGCACGCCAAACATGCACTACTATTCTCCGGCTAATTATATTTAAGCGTGAACTCGTGAACTGATAGATTAAACTCTTGCCGTATCCAGTCGGCAAAACAGCAAAAACGTCCTTCTTGCAGAGGAACGATTCAAGTTTTCGGTTTTCTGTTCCTCTTTTATATGGAAAGCCAAGTCTAACTCGTTCATTGTAGCGGCCAAAGCCGTTTCAAACAACTTGTTGTTCATCTGTAGGGACAGCGATCTTTCAAAGTTTACTATGATTCGGACGTCGCAGTGCTGTCATCATCAGTTTAGCTCGCCTCTGGCCCGCCTACATCAGATACACCGATTTGATTGGTTCCCACAATTGCTTACGTATTGCAGTAACCTGCATCATTGCTCGATGCCAGAGTGTCTTGCAGAGACAATTCAAATTGTGCTCTCGCGAGACCTCTGGATTTCCAGGGTAGACATACAGAGAAATACACAGCAATGTCTAGAATCTATTCTGATTCATCAACACAGTTTCACTGAAGATCAAATAAATACATAAACCCAGGATAGAGCGTCTGAGTGAATGTGGTGTGTTCTGTGTGGATGAGGCTCATTGTGTCAGAGACGCTGAAGAAGGACAGAGTTCACTCTCATCCACATACACTCCTATTCTATGGCTGGACACTACAGACAGTTCAGTCCGTATGTTATTATGAACAAATGAGTATCTAGAGGGAGAGCAGAACAAACTCCAGGATTGATCATTACGTCCAAACACACACTCATCACCCTCTCCTTTCCTACTGATGCTCTTATATGAGACTGATATCTCCACACCAAACATCCCACTCCACTCAATCTCCCAGAAACAGCCTCCACAGACTCTCTCTCTACAAAACACCTGAAGATTACATCCAAGTAACTTACTGTATAACCCAGCGTTTCTCAACTCCAGATACAAAATATGCAGTGGGTCGAGGACTGGAGTAGGGAAACGCTGGTATAACCAGCCCATCACAAGAACGCAGCTGTTTACAGAATAATCCAGAATAAGCCGCGTTATTCACACTCATGTGCTGTGATGCTAATAAACGTGATATAATTTCAGCTGTTTTTATATGAAAATAAATTTGATGAATACCACATGGCTTTTCACACATTTTCACAAATTTACATGATCTTTTTTTCTAATGTGACTTTGTATATAGATCATTTTTTACATTTATGGGGTTCTCAGAAAATTAAATAGTCATAGTTTTGTAAACTTCTATAGTGGTAAATGGAAACTGCCACAAATATGTTTTTGTGTCCTCATTTGCCCCAATAGCAAAAGAAAAATAAAATCCCTGACAGCGTTTCAATGATTTTCCAAAAGAGGAATAAATACAAAAACAAACAAAAAAGCAAGAGATTGATTACAATTGTCAAAAGAGCGCTAGATCAAATTTGCCATCACACCCTCTTTGTAACAGTTACACAGCAGCATTAACTAGTTTTATGTGACTTTAATGGCAATGTATAAAAACATAAGGTATAGTGTTTTAAATGTACATTAAATTAAAAAATAAATAAATAAAGAGACAAAAGTATTCCTAGATTTACAATGTTAATAACTTTGGAAAAGCATCATCATAAGGATACGACACTCGATTCTATAGCTGTGTCTCATTTAGAAGGATGCGCCCTCCGGAGGTCGCATTCGAAGGCTGCATACGTCATCGAGGCTGTCTCATTTCAGAAAAGCAAGTAGGACACTTCAAATGCGACCTTCGAATGCGACCTTCTTTCACAGAAATTCGAAGGATGCATGAGATGTATCCTTTGCTACTACATATAACCCACAATTCTTTGCGTCGCTGTAAACAACTGTCGTTAATTTGAAAAATGCCGGCACCGGCAGATGTACACACAAGCTAAGATGTGGTATTTATAATTTGAATAGGAAAAAACGGATAAGGTTGTTCTTAATATCCTCCTATTTTTTTCTCTAACAGATATGCTGCAGCTCTTGAAACACTGAATAAAATAAAACAAGTAAAAGCTTTTTTTTTTTCAAATTACTTTACAAATTTAAAAATAATTTTCCTTCATTTAAGTAGTGTGAGAGTGCAACGATGCTCTAAATGTGTTTGCATAGTAACGTGATAAATCCTGTTTCATTTTCCAACTGTCCTTTTTTTTTCTTTCCTCCCGTCCTATGGAGGCTGTCTCGTTTTTGTTCTAAGTTGAGGACACTTCGTATACACGTCCTACAGAGGATGCAACCTCCGAGGATTCGACCTCCGGAGGGCGCAGCCTTCCAAATGAGACACAGCTTATATACAACATTTCTATGATGTGTTTGTGATTCTAGAGAGAAGTGCACCAATGGGACTTTTATTTTGCTCTGATGATGTGACGTCTTTAAGACGCGCAGCGCTCATCTGTTGTGATTCATCTGCAAAAGGTTTGTAGTTTTGTGTTTTTATATAATTCAAACTGTTATATCAATCAAAGCGTTTTTATCAAGCTATGTACAATAAATGCAGTATTGTTAAATGTAACTTTGCAGTGCTTTATTTAGTGATTTAGATACTTGGTTAAATAACGTGTTAGCCTTTAGTAACAGCGAATGTGCGTCTCAGTTCGCTCTCTATATCATGAATCAATCGTGTGATGAAAAGAAGTGATGAGAGAAACTGAGAAAACGAAACATTTGAATCAAATCATTTGTGAAATGATTCAGTGATTCGATTCAGCGGCACGCGGACTACAAACGACAACAACAAACACAAACGAGTGAATCACAACCAAGAATGATTTCAATAGTGTAATATATTAGATATGAACAAATAATTGAATACCAAATGTAAATAAAAAGTAGCCTGCCTAAATATGAAAGTTCTGTGTAATTTGTATGTATTTTAGTCAAGTCTATTACCTCTTTCATTCCAGTGCACTGACTACTGAACTAGGAGCTGATTGAGATGCACACAGAGATTTAGTTTGCATTGATTTTTCTTTCTATTAATTATTCTCATCTTAAACAGGACAAAGTGTCCAAACACACAGAAAAACTCCTGGAGAATCAACAGAGACACACTATTATACGGATGGCATTTATTAAAGAGGAGAGTGAAGACAAGAAGATTGAAGAAACATTCAGAGTCAAACATGAAGATACTGAGGAACAAACAGGTTGGTTTTTATTCTCAAAGCTGAAATTAATGATATATATGTATAATGTCACAGGTGTAGAAATGTGGAGACATTCAACAGAAGTGTTGAGATCACATGACAAATACTAACACTGAATATATTGCTTTCACAGTGTGCATTTGTTATAACGTCATGCATTAAGATTGTAACAGTAAAATAAAACGGAATTAATCTAAACAATGTGTTTGTGTATGTATAATATATACACACATACATACACCCAATTTTATATTCCAATAATAAAACCATTTATTTCAAGCAGTTTGGCTAATTATGCAAAAGTAAGAAAATTACTTTTTTTTTTTTTGTCATTTTCCAAACCTTGAAATGTGATTAATCATATTTGGATACTGCATGCTGTCTACATTTGTTTATTTAAAGTATTTGGTAAGCAAATAAAACAGCCAGGTTACATCTAAATTAATCTGCATACAACTGAAAAACCTTTTAATTTTAAAATATTCTCCATCCACACTGAAATGTCAGAAGACTTTAAATTCACCTTACTGCGTATACATGAAACCTCATTAAAGCTCACAGAGATTATACAAATGGAATGGATTATAATTTTTCATGCTGTTCTTCTAATAAGATCATTGAATTTACCTGAATATTTTTTGTCAACAAGACAATGTTGGCGATACAGAAAAACAGTACAAAATAGGAGAAGTAATAGTAATGTGAGGTGTAAGATTGTAATGTGTAAGTTGTACACCTCTATGTCTTATTATAATGGAGGGGAAAAATAGGAAAAGGGGAAATAAGATATAACAATAAATAGATAAAGAGAGGAAATAAAGACACATAATTTCAATATATTTAAGTGAATAAATTGGTGACTGTTGTTCAAGAGGCATCAGATTTTATCAGTAAAGCATACTTATAAAGAAGCAGTGGTGTAGTGGAGGGTATACGCAGGTATACGGCGTATACCCACTTCTTTATCAGGCGGATTTGCGTATACCCACTTCTAAATCCCCTCTAATGTGCACTAGTGTCCTGCATTAGCCAAAATCATGGGAGTCCACAACATCCAGTCATATGTGAATAAATGCAAATATTCACTAAGAACACCCAATAAAGACAGTGATGCTGCAGTCAGGACCGTGGCGTCGGCTTGCTTTTTGATTGCGCCAGCTCCATCTCCCGCACCCCAGTAGTGTAGCGTGGGGCACAAACTAATGGGGGGTTAGTTTTAAAACTTGTGGTTTAAATATTTCCACACATGCTAGTTTAACCAAATTTCCTACTTGCCATAGCAGCATATGGAGAGAAAAAGCGCGCCAAAATTTAAAAGCCTTTTGAAGATATCGCTGAATATTTATTTTATCATAGTAAAAGTAAATTTTTGGCTGAAGTACTGTTGTGCTCCCGGTTGTTTAATGTTCGTGGAGGCGTGAAGGACAAAACACAACAACGTTATTCCGTTTCAGGAACTTTACTTTGTAAAATATGACTTACAACAGCGGGATTAATGCTCTTGCCCAGTGCAAATGGGTTTCCATCAGCATCGGAGCCTGCGAGCATACTGGCGTCTGGCTAATATAAACAAAACAGCGAACTAATCCCTACGTGATTACGTAACAGCATCTGATTGGACAACACAGAACTCACCATTTACACATACAAAACGACTGTAATTTTACTTGCATTTAATAAACGAACACTATAACTACACTTTTCAATTCAGTTTTAAGTATTCATTTAAAATGAGACAAATATGCTATTATTTTAATCTCCAATTCGTTATTTATCAGTTTCGCAAACCACCAGAAGACACTAACCCCTATTATATTCCAGTGGCGCAGATGGGGAACGTTTTAACACTGTGTGACAATATGCCCCGCTGTTATTAATCTATGCTATTCTATGACATTAGCGATGTAATTTACACTAATTACTTTAAAGGATTTGTATGAGAAACCACAAGAAACAGGTGAATAAAGGCTGACAATCAATGTTTAATGTTCAGATGTTATTATTTCAAGAAATGTAAAGCATTTTGGCTCGTTTATGTGTGTGGTGTTCTATGAGAGCTGTGTGTGGAGGGAGGGGAGTGTTTTTCTGAATGTCTAAATGTGTTTCATCAATTTGTCCACATTATTTTGAACTACTGTACAGCTGTGTGTTGCGATCAGGGCCGTTCAAAGCATGGTTGCGAATGTGTTCATTGTCAAACGCAAAATTTGACTTTTTTTAAACGTCATTACTTTATTTGAAAAAGTTAACATGTATTTTATTAACAAAATATTTGAGTTTGTTGTGTATATTTTTTTTCATTCGATCAGATAACATTTTAAGCTGTCATATGGTCGTGTTACAATGTGCCCCTCAAATGTTACAATGTACCCCACCTACGGGGCATGTTGTCACATTTCACTTCCTTTCATTTTAGGTAAATAATGAAAAACGTATACACTGTAAATATGAAACAAAGCCACATATTTTTTACTAGACCAGTGTGAAAGTAATGTGGACAAAAATTGTACTCGTGGTTTACATAAGGGGGGGGGGGGGGGGTGGCGTGGGTGTTTATAAAATAAAGCGTATACCCACTTCTCCAGGCACCACTACACCACTGTAAAGAAGGTACTGTATTTTACCATGAGAACGGTATAAACCAGTGGTTCTCAAACTGATGGAGGGGTACGTGAACAAAATGCTGAGCTTTGGCATTTGTTTATTTCTACCCCAACTTAAAGTAACATTAAAGTAAGTATTTCTAACAAGCAAAATGCCACTTTTAGTATAAAAACAGTTAAATGTGAGTAAACGGTCAAATGACATTGAGTTACCTCAATTTTGGGGTGAAACCTAACTGGATCCACACCAGCAGCGTACGTATGATTGAATGTCCACAGAGAGCTGCTTTAGCAAATCATGCTGCTGTTCATTGTGTCTTTAAAGTAGATTTGTAGCACTTAATAGCATGAAGATCAAATGTTGACAGACTGTACAGAGATTGATTTAAGAAACTCTTCGGTACAGAAACATGCTGTGAGTTTTTCATGCATTGTTTTTCATGTTTAAAATATGAGCAAAAATCCAATTTTTTCTGAATATCCAAATTGTTTCAAATTTTGATTTTCTAAGTTAAACAAAAAGGTGATATTAAGTGAACATTTTACATTTTAAATGTAGCATACATCTTAAACAGAATATTGTCAGATTTCCCAACAAAGAAATAATATCCAAAATCCACAAGTGAACTGGTGTGAGTCTCCAAGAAACAGCTGTTTCATCAGTGAATAAATCTGGAGCTTTCAAATTTTCAATGTTATTTTCATTTAGTGTGCATGTAATGCCTGATAAAGCTACCAGTCTCGGATGGAGCATTGTTCTCTTGATTTGATTTGGTCTCTTCTCTGTGAGCTCTGTGTGCAGTCATATAAGGGTTCTTAGGCCTTTTTTCCCCTTCCTGTTAGGCTGCTCCTGCCTTTGAGCTTGGCAGTGCTCCATGTAGAGAATTCGTTAGCTCAAAGAATTTAAAATGATCAGTATGTGTGTGCACATGTATGAGACTATGTTTCTCTCATCACATGTACACTGTAAATCTCCACCAGGTCTTTTGACCAATGAATAGAATGAAATGAGTTATTTAAAACATACATTTCAGTCAGGGAAAGTAGTTTAACTCACAGGAAACTGTGTATAATAATCGTCATTAAATATACACATTTTCCAGTTTCTGATTAGTAACAGTAATGATGATATCGACTTGTTCCTTTGTCCAGCAAATTCTTCAGTGATATCGTTTACTCTTACGTCAGCTCGTCGTCACGGCAACGTGTTTTACTTATCAGAACAGAGTTAAAACAATTGAACAAAATAGGGCTTAAGGTAGCAATATGAGATCGAAACAGTTTAAGCGACTATTGTAATGTAAGCATTCAGCACAGAGAATCATTATATGTGAATATATGGTTGTTTATTAAACTATTCTACTTACATACGATCGCACATAGACAAACGTACATAAAACACAAATAGACAGAGAACGCGTGAGAGAGAGAGTATGCGAGAGAGAGAGAGAGAGAGAGAGAGTTGCATGGTACAGGAACGAACGGTTCTGAACAACCTGAAATCTTTTTTCATAAAATGCCTTAAACACAGCTATCTACGTTTGTAGAAAGAACGGATACTTGTAAGCTCTTGTTGGTCTGCCTTGATTCTGTATGTGTTCAGTTCTGAAAGTCCTTTCCAGTTCCTTGAGAGTTTTAGACCGCATGGCTTCGAAGAAGGGTGAGTAGGCCGCATGGCTTTTCAAGTAAGTTAGGCCTCATCTCCTAATGCTAGGTGAGCCGCCCCTCCCCCATGGATATGGGGGAGGTGCGGAATGACGTGTGTCCGAGTCGAGAGAAGGGAAGAGAGAGGGTGGAACTGTGTGTGAGCCCTTTAAAGTCTGGAAGAGTCACACCTCTCAGCATGGTCTTGACCAATGAAAGAAGCTGAAATTCCAAGCGGGAGGTTTGGATATAAAGTGGGCTTTTATGACCCTCTGTCTGACAGCAAGGTACTTTGCATGTGGGTATTCATGCAAATCTACTAGGGATTCATGAAACTCTAATATGTTACATGTGTATCGACATTTATTACACGGCTCTTTGGAATGCTTGATTCTGATTGGTCAGTTGAGACATTTGCAGGTTCGTTCTTTTCAAATAATCACCGCTCCAAAGTAATAACGCATAGCCGGTACTACTTGTATGTTTAAAATCCCTCCGTGCCAACAAAGATTACCGTTTGGCGCCATCTTGTGACAAACACTGGACAACCACAATTAACAATGGAAAATTTCGACATTAATCTATTTAAATTGTCTTACTAACTTACATAGTTTGAATGTTAGTCACGTGGTACTATATCGTTTGCCGGAAGGATAAAAATGTTAATTTAGTTTAACTCTTTTTTTTTTTTTATTGGCACTTTTCAGTCAGAGAGCTATTACATATGAGAAAACAAAAGCTTATACAATGTTTCCACAGTCTAACAAAACAAAGATATTGCATGTCAATTAGGACATATTTCTTACTCTCTGAACTATTTTCAGACCAATATAAATACAATAGAAAACACAAAAGAAAGAAAACAGAAAATAAAATAGATAAATAAAATGTAAATAAATAACAACAAAACATGTAAGATATTGAAACAATAATCGGTATATTAAATTAACAAGTAGCACCTGTGTGAGTCCTTATTTCAGACACTTTCTTTTCCTATTACCCTCCTAGACAAGTTTTAAACATTCAGGACAAGAGAACAGACATGCATAAACAAATTCCAGTATGTGAAACCGGGTTACATGAGAGAGAGAGAATACAAAAGGCTGTTATTTTTATTTTTTAAAATACAGCAAGAAGGGTTGCCAAATTGAATAAAAGTCTTCTGCTTTGCCCTTAATTGTATATCTAATTTTTTCTATTTGGATAAACTGCAACAAATCGTACATCCAATGAAAATAGTTGGGAGGAGACAGGTTTTTCCAATTCAATAATATAATTCTTTTGGCAATTATTAAGCAAAAGGCCAATGCATTTGATTGCAAAGATGACAGCGATACATTTGTCGGGTTAAGACCAAACAGTGCCACTAAAGGGTTTGGTTCAAGTTTTAACAAAAAAATGTCAGAGATTGATTTAAAAATTGATGTCCAAAATGGAATTAACTCAGGGCACAACCAGAACGTATGGTAGAGGGTAGCTGGGGCTTGTCGACATCGATCACAAGTAGGATCCATTTCTGGGTTTATTTTTGACAGTCTAACTTTTGTCCAATAGACTCTGTGCAGTAGTTTAAACTGTATCAACGAGTGACGAGCACATATTGAAGAAGTGTGTACACGGCGTAAAACGTTTGACCATTCATCGTCTGAAAAAACATGATTAAGATCGGATTGCCAGTCCAACCTTATTCTAGACAAAGATGAAGAGTCAGCTATAATAAATGAAAATATGGTTTTATATATGTTAGAAACAGTACCTTTAGCGATTTTTATTTCAAGGATTTGGTCAATCTCTTGTTTAAGGGGTGTATGGGGAAAGTTAGAGAAAGTATTCCTTATAAATTCACGAGTCTGTAAGTACCTAAAAAAGTGTGTTTTCGGAAGCCTGAATTTTTCTGACAGGTATGAAAAGGTTACAAAAGTGTCCTCATTAAAAAGATCATTAATATTTACAATGCCTCTTCTAAACCATAATGCAAATGTTCCATCCGATATAGAAGGTAAGAAAGAGGGGTTTTTATATATAGGGGACATACCTGACATTGCTTGAAAACCAAAATGCTTTCTAAATTGCTTCCAAATTCTTAAGCTGTGAAGGACTAAGGGGTTAGAAGAATAACAAGTATACTTGGTAGACAATGCTGAGCATACTAAGGAATGTAGTGAGACTCTACTACAAGAGTCAAGTTCCATCTCAACCCATGCTGGAACCCATTGACAGAGACCGTAATGAGACTGGCTCCAATACAAGATACTGTGAATATTTACTGCCCAGTAGTAAAATAAAATATTAGGGAACGCAAATCCACCTAATTTTTTAGGTTGTTGGAGAAATAACTTCTGAATCCTTGCCAGGCCTCCATTCCAAATAAATTCTGAAAGTATCCCATCTAGAGTCTTAAAAAAGGCTTTTGGTATGAACACTGGAATATTTTGAAATAGAAAAAGAAATTTAGGCAAAATGTTCATTTTAATGGCATTAATTCTGCCTGCAACCGATAGTGGAAGAGTTGTCCACCTAGCTAGATCTTGTTTTGTCCGATCCAAGATGGGAACAAAATTATATTTAAAAAGATCTATATATTTTCTTGTTACATTTATTCCCAAGTACCGAAACTGATCAGGGGCCAGTTTAAATGGGAACGCTGATAACGAGAGGGCTCTTGCAGCTGGATTTATTAGGAACAGCTCACTTTTATTTAAATTTAATTTATAACCCGAAATGCTACTGAATTGTCTCAAAATTTCTAAAACATTAGGAAGGCTGGCCTCCGGGTCCGAAATATACAGTACTACATCGTCAGCGTAGAGAGAGATTCTCTGCTCTTTGTCTGCTCTAGAAATTTAAAAATGTTAATTTAAAACAAATATGCCAATAAAAGATTTCAAATTCATATTCATGTCCAGTTTTTTCCTTATGTGGCAAGTAGTCGTGTAATAAGCGGGATAATGTACAGGCAGCCTGTAGTTATCGTGAAATAAGCCCCTTCAGTGTGATACAAGACCCTCCGCTTCGCGTCGGGTCCTTATTTCTGCGATAACTACCGGCTGCCTGTACATTATCCCTTACATAATATTCATCATCCTTTAGACCATTAAAATACGAATTCAGAGATACCAAACATGACCATGTGGTTATACTACACAACATATCTATCTATATCTATAGTAACACATGTATAAAAACATTACATAATACAAAAGACAAGATACCTAAACCACAATGGATTTAATGAAAGAAGTCAGTTACTATTGCAGTCTGTTTAAGAGAGAGTTGGTTGGGGAAGTTTCGATTCACATACTTGCGTCGTAAAGTTTATCTGGTCTGGCAGAGGTGTCCTGGTCACTATAGCAACCGAAGGCTTTGTGGGCCATCTGAGACTTCCAAGCACCTACAGTGGTGGACTGGGTGAAGGGGGGGTCTGTGATTGTTTGATACTCTAATGAACAATTGTGTGTTTGATTGGTCCAGACACTACATCCATTCACTCTAGAGCAGGGAGAACAAACTCCGGTCCTGGAGAGCCACCGTCCTGCAGATTTCAGCTCCAACCTTAATTAAAATTCACCTGCCTGTAGCTTTCTAGTAACCCTTCAGATCTTGATTATGTTGTTCAGGTGTGTTTGATTAAGGGTTGAAGCAAAACTCTGCAGGTCTGCGCTTCTTCTGGACTGCCGTTCGCCACCCCTGCTCTAGAGGATCTCCAATTAGCACGCCGCTCCCAAAGAAAACATCTGGGTCCCCCCCTCATCTATGAGAGTTAAGTCCTCTGCTCCATGGAGCTTTGTGAGGCAACCATACAAGTTGTATTATGCTTCTGTATGCAAACTTCTCCCTGGAGCTCCAATCATGTGACTGCCCTTATGCTTTAGTAGGCAGTGTCTCCTAACCTTAACTCAATTTATGTCATGTTATGTCAAGCTCTGGGGGCTGTTTCCAAAAGACTTCTAAGAAAAGCTGGGATTAAAGTCCAAAACCTGACTTGAGATAAAATTACAAATCTATCTGGTTAAAGTGGTTCCATAAATGAACATTTAAGGTCATACAATCTCACTAATGTGATCCTGGTTCAGTGAGTGAAAGCAATTTGATATGCACGCTTGTTCTTAAGCAGTCCTTAATGTCGGTTATGAATCTGTTTGTATTGTTTAATACATTTGAGATGTGTTTTGCATATTCTATTCATAGGTTTGCATGACTTTGTAACATTCACAGATGAAGTTTACTGTAAGGAGTGGACAGGGTTTACACAAGCAAACGAGTGCTGCTGCACGCTAAACAGACTGAGCACAATATATTAGTAGCTCAGTAATTCTGGAAAAAGTAGACATTTTGTAAAAATATTTGGTTTTGGACATAAAATGTGACAAATACAATTATAATCCTAAATGTAAGTTATTTTTATCAGAGCAGTAAATGAAAACAAAATGTGAGCTGACTAATACGGTCTTAATTACTAGCCTAAATGACTAAATGTCTGTTCCTCTTGACCTCTTCCCAGTTAAAATGTAGGCTGTTTTCTGTTATTTCATTTTTAATTTAGTTCCTTAAAGACTCATTTTAGATTTGTAATTTATATATATATATTTTAAAACAGCATCATTAAATCTTGGGCACAAAACAATAAATACAGTTGTACGTAGTCTATGGTTTTTATTCATTTATTTTATTTTATTTTTTTTGCGTTGCATTTCCTATTTACTTTTATATTTAAAGTGATTGTAAAGTTAAATATTTGTGTGGGAGAGAGTGCTCCGGGTGTGTGTGCATGTGTTTGTTTTTGTGACATATCAGGACACAAATTTGTGTAATAACATGGGTCTGACATAGGTATTACAAGGGGAGGATGACTTATGAGGACATTGCCCATGTCCCCACTTTTCAAAAGGCTTATAAATCATACAGAATACGTTTTTTTGAGAATGTAAAGATATGCACAGTCTCCTGTGAGGGCTAGGTTTAGGTGTAGGGAAGGTGTAGGGTGATAGCAAATATCATTTGTACAGTATAAAAACCATTACGTCTATGGAATGTCCCCACAATTCACAAAAACAAACGTGTGCGCGCGTGTGTGTGTGTGTGCGCACCTGCGTGCGTGTGCGTGTCTATGCACGCACACTTGGATGGATTAAACGTAGAGCACAAATTCACCATACTTCAGCACATATCACTTAACATTTAATTGGTGTTAAAATGTTGCCTGTTTTCTTTTAAAAGATATGTTCTGATGCAATGTGTTTTTTATAAGGCTGTCAAAATGAACACATTAATAACGCGTTTCACTAATGCAAATTCATTTTAACAGCACCGATTTTTATTAACGCGCAATTAATGCAGCGCACATTTTCTGTTTGACCCACTACCTAGCCCATAGTTAAAGAAATGGATGCACAATGTTGCCAACCTAGCGAAAAGTGTCCAGCAACAATACATAAACACTTAATTGGACAAACCCAATATAGTTTCTGAGGCTCTCTGGTTTTGCTGAACGAGCGTGAGGTCTCCCAATGCGCACACCTCTCTCTTTATATCTGCGTCTGCACTGTTCAGCGAGCAGTGGCAGTGGAGCAGCGCTTTCAGTTAAACCAGATATTATGTTGCTTCAAGTGCTTGAAGTAAGCCGGTACACAGGCTCGTCTGTATTTTATCCTTTTGCATACTTGCACTTTTTCATGGCACTTCGGCCATATTTAATGAATGCAAGTGGAGTCGGTCTACGTTAGGATTGGTGCTGTGGGGTTGATGCGTATAGCCACATACGAGTATGCAAGTGAAAACGGCGTATTATTTGCACATCAAATACATGCATATCATATGCACGTCAAAGTTAATTTCAGCTTATTAATAGCACACCAAAAAGAAACAGAAAATTGTGCTACTATTACGCATTTTCATGAGACCAGGCTCTCGAATCAGTGCATTATAACGAAAACAATACCTTTTTAAAGCAGCATGTTTTTGGGATCAGATAACTTTAAACGGGTAAACTCCTAAAAAGTCAAAGGATCGTGAAGGCATTCAAGCAGGAAGTTAAAAACAACGATAATAATGCAGAGAATAGTGACTTATATCCTGATGCCAGTAAATGATTCTTTTCAGCAATTGAATCATGATCATAATTCAGGGTTTTTTCAGTTATTATTTCATATTTCTTTGGTTGTCTGATTACAAAAACACTAAATTATAACAATGGAAACAGTTTTGTTGAGAACTTGGCTGCATCAAATTACCGTATGTGGGCACCGAGGGGGCAAACAAATGTAATAATAAATGTACATTTTGCACGTTCAGAGAAAGGGAGCTGCTCTGTCCTGCAAATAATGTAAACAGGCTTGTGTAAGTAAATTGCTCATTGCAAAGAAAGAGAAGTAAAGGGAACCTGGTATTTATATGTTCTTTTTTTCCATGTGTCAAATAGACATGAACAAGTTATTTAAAAAAAAATCTATGACCTTTGAAACATGTCTAGTCTTCATGCTCTACGTCGAGTATGGTTTAACTAATAATAAACACATTTGCTTAAAGCAACCATATTTGCCCATGCCAACGTTGATTAGAGTATTAAAAACTTTAAAAAGTATTAATTTAAGATACATTTAGAACAGATAAAAATGTGCGATTAATCGCGAGTTAACTCATAACATCTGTAACAAAGACGAGGAGTCATCGGGATCCATTTGCAGCTTTATTGTGATATCAAACAGTACAAGGTCAATCACCAACAAATGGGGTCCTCAGAGAAATAACACAGAGCGTAAACGATGAAACAGGCGGAATTCGGGGCAGGCTGCTTAACAGCAAAAGTCAATACACAGTCCAAGGTCGAAATACACAGAACAGAATCACTAACGATAAACAGTCCAAGGTCGATAACGGGTAGGCAAAACAACAGATGAATAAACGCTCAGAATGATAGCCGTGGCAAATCAAGACTTTGCGGTGTAATGGTGTGTGTGTGCGGCTTATATGTTGTGTGTGATGAGCTGCAGGTGTGTGTGGGTGTGTCAGTCCCAGGTATGAAGGAGCATGGGAATTAGAGTCCGAATGTAACCGAATCAAAATTCAGGAGAGGGTTCCCTCTGGTGGTGAGGAGGAGGCAGTACGGAAGCCTCCTCTGTAACAGAGCCTTCCCCCTGCGAGCGGCTCCTGATGCGAGGAGGCGCACGGCGCCGGGGTCTACCTCGTGGTCGAAGGGCTGGTTTCTCCGGGTATCTCTGATGAAATTCATCCGTACGAGTAGGCTCAAGAATATTTCCAGCGTTGACCCAGGAGCGTTCTTTCGGGCCGTACCCCTCGAATCCAGGAGTTCATGCACCTGATAAGCCTCCTCGCCGTCAACCAGGATGGGGAGGTCCGAGATTCGGCTTTCTCCTCCGATTCTCCTCTCGGACCACCAGCGGGCTTCAAATGGGAAATATGAAAAGTGGGAGAAGTTACTTGCACAGGAGTTTGAGATGTAAATCCCTGGTGGATAGCCAGACCCACTGTCCGGGGGTATATCGAGGTCCTGGGCGACGATGTTGGTTGGCTGTTCTGGTTTGTTTTCTGATTGCACGTTATAAGTGGGTGTGAGCTTGATTCCAAGTTTCTTCACTTCGATATAACCAGTCGGTGACGGATGGTAAATTAGATGGTTCGCTGGACCAGGGGAACATGGGTGGTTGATAGCCAAGGATGCATTGGAAAGGAAAGGTGTGATGCCTGTGGCGGGTTTGACGAGGGAATTCTAAGCGTATTCTGCCCACATGAGGTAGCGGCTCCAATCCGATTGATTGTTATAGCAGTAGGATCGAAGGAATCGTGCAATCTCTTGATTCAAGCGTTCAGTCTGTCTGTTGGATTGCAGGTGGTATCCAGAGGTTAGACTAACATTCACGCCGAGAAGCTTAAAGAATGATGACCACACTCTGGAGGATCGCGATCTGAGACAATCTCTTCAAATACTTGATTGCAAAGGTGTTCAGCTGCTTCGAATGCTGAAGGAAGCTTTGGTAGAGGGATAAGGCTAAAAGCTTTGGAGAACCGGTCGATTATGGTAAAGATGACTGTATTCACTTTAGAGTTGGGTAAGTCTGTGATAAAGTCGATGGCTATGTGGGACCATGGCTGTTGAGAAAGCGATAAGGGTTGTAATAGACCAGCAGGTAGGTGCTTGGAAGGTTTGGTGGTTTGACAAATGGTGCCGTTATTGACAAATCGTATAAGTTCAGTTGCTAATGTGGGCCAACCAGAATCGATTTTTTAGTAGCTGGATGGTGGCTTCGATCCCGGGGTGACCAGAACTGGGAACATTGTGAACTTGAGAGAGCAGCCGATGACTGAGTGTTTCAGGTACAAATAGCTTCCCTGGCGGACATTCAGTAGATGGTGGTTGTTGTTGCTTAGCTTGCTCAATCTCTGTGATAATGTCCCACTGAACGGGTGCCAGCAGAAGGGTAGTAGGGATTATAGTTTCTTGGTTATCTGGACGAGGAGAGATCTCGGCCTGTCGAGAGAGGGCATCCGCCTTAGTGTTCTTAGAGTCGGATTGGTAGGTGACCGTGAACTGAAACCGAGTAAAGAACAGAGCCCATCTGGCCTGCCGAGGGTTTAATCTTTTTGTTGACTGAAGGTATTCCAGATTTTTATGGTGAGTAAGAATGGTAAATGGATGTTTTGCCCCTTCAAGCCAATGCCGCCATTCTTCCAGAGCCAACTTCATGGCTAGAAGCTCACAATTTTCTACATCATAATTGCGCTCCGTAGGTGAGAGTTTTCGTGAAGAGTAGGCACATTGATACATCTTGGCTGGATCTCCATGTCGCTGAGAAAGAACTGCTCCCACTCCAGAGTTAGATGTGTCCTCTTTGACTATATGGTTTATTAGAATCTGAATGTCGGAGAATGGGCGCTGAAGTGAATCGTTCACGTAGTTCATTGAATGCACGAAGAGCCTCTGTAGACCATGTTAACCGATTGGTTTGGCGTTTAGTCATGGCGGTCAGGGGAGCTGCCACGGAGCTGAAGTTTCTGATGAACTGCCTGTAGAAATTTGCAAATCCCAAGAATCGCTGCAGTTCCTTGAGCGTTCACGGTTGTGGCCATTTTAACACAGCCTCTATCTTCCTCTCATCCATGGCTACTCCTTCTTGACTGATGATATAACCGAGGAAGGAAGTTGAGGTTTGGTGAAACTCGCACTTCTCTAACTTGGCATAGAGTTGATACTGGATTAAGCACTTAAGGACACTGTGTACGTGCTGAATATGTTCTGACAGAGAGTTAGAATAGATCAAGATATCGTCAATATATAAGATCACCCATTTGTCCAGCATGTCTTGGAAGACGTCATTCATGAAGGACTGAAAAATGAATGGACAGTTGGCTAGGCCGATGCGGTACGTAAGCCTCCTCTGTAACAACAACCATGCGATTAATCGCGATTAATTAAAAAAAATATATATATATCGATTGACAGCCCTAGGTTTTTTTTTTTTTTTTTACAGTAAGTTATGGGGCGTTTTCCATTTAATAGGTCATTGTAACACACCAGTGGTTCCCAACCGTGTTCCTGAGGGCCCCCAAAGACTGCACATTTTGCATCTCTCTTTTGTCTCACACCACCATTTTAGTGCAGGGGTGCACAGCCCTGTTCTTAAAGATTTTACCATCCTTCAAAGTTTAGCTCTGACCCTGATCAAACACACTTGAACCAGGTAATTCATCATTTTATTAGAGAAACATGCAGTGTTGGGGGGCTCCAGGAACGTGGTCGGGACTCGCTGTAACAGCCCATTTTTATGATTGGCTAACATCATTGCCCCCTTAATAAAACCTCAGAAAGAATTATTGTGTGATGAATTGTTCATCTGATGGTTGAGTGGGTAGTTTGTCCATTTTCCTTGCCTTTGTTATATTTGTTGCATTTGATCCCCTAGAAGAAAAATATAGTACGTTATAATTGAGATCAGTCTATATCTGTCATGTATCTGGTCTGTCTTCTCATCATGAACTCTTGCACTACACATTCTGGACTGCAATCCCCATAAGCCACTGCACCAATCACTGCACACAGCTGTTCCTCGTTTTCCACTGAACTGATTGCTGCACACACCTGTTTCACATTTTCCCACATGCATTTAAGCCAAAGACACACACAGCCACCTTGCGAAGTCTTATCATTCCCTATGGTTGTTATTCTAAGCGTTTTCCATGTTTCCATGCTCCCTGGCCTTGTTGTTTCCTTAGTTTATTCCTGGTTTGTTTTGTTTGTCCTATTTGTTTTCTTTGTCACTTTGGACTGCCCTTCTGGATTTCGACCCCCCGCCTGTGTTACGGATTACTCTCTGGATTGTCTTTGAGGTTACTGTTTGCCGATATTTTGACCCTGTCTGTTTGACCACGTCTGTTAAATAAATGCTGCAAATGGATCTGAACGTCTCTGACTCCTCCTTGTGACAGAAGACTTCGCCGCACCCGGATCCAGCGGCTTTATCCACCAGCATCTCAACATGGACCCGTTCGACCAACTTCTGCTCCTCCGACAAGAAGATCGCCCCGTCGAGGAATATATTCACCGTTTCAGTGAGTTGTTGTATGGAATACAATTTTTTGATGAGGTTTACTTTAAGGACTTATTCCGTATAGGACTGAATGAACCAATTAAATCAATGCTACCTGGAGGGGAATTCAGATGTACACTGAAGGACTTTTTTGAATATGCACTGTTGTTATCTGGTTCTCCGTGTATGATGGAACTCACAGAGCCACAGCACAGAATGTCTGCCAGTCTAGAGCCTCAGCACAAGATGTCTGCTAGCCCTGAGCCACAGCACAAGATGTCTGCTAGCCCAGGGCCACAGCATAAGATGTCTGCTTGCTCAGAGCCACAGCGTAAGATATCTACCAGCCTTCCAGAGTCTCCGCTGGTCCCACCCAGCCTTCCAGAGTCTCCGCTGGTTCTGCCCGGCCTTCCAGAGTCTCCGCTGGTCCTGCTCGGCCTTCCAGAGTCTCCACTGGTCCTGCCCGGCCTTCCAGAGTCTCCGCTGGTCCCGCCCAGCCTTCCAGAGTCTCCGCTGGTTCCGCCCAGCCTTCCAGAGTCTCCACTTGTCCTGCCCGGCCTTCCAGAGTCTCCGCTGGTCCCGCCCGGCCTTCCAGAGTCTCCGCTGGTTCCGCCCAGCCTTCCGGATCCTCCGCTGGTTCAGCCCAGCCTTCCAGAGCCTCCGCTGGTTCCGCCCAGTCTTCCAGAGCCTCCGCTGGTTCCGCCCAGCCTTCCAGAGACTCCGCTGGTTCCATCCAGTCGTCCTGAGATTCCTGTCTGCCCGGTTCTGGTCACGGAGCTCATGCATGGACTGTTCCCACCCACCCTCCCTGCTGCTCCAGTTCTGCCACCTCTGTCTCCTGACAGTCCCTCTGCTCACCCACATCCCACCTTCGGTGCAGAGGACTTGCCGTGGGACTGCCAGTCTCCATCTGTGTCCAGACTGAAGGACCCCTCACCATCACCTCCAGTCTCAGAGTCCTGGACTCCACCTCGGCCCTCCGACCCTGCGGCTCCACCCCGGCTCTGTGCTCCCTCCTTGGGTTCCGCCGTGGCCCTCCGGATCCTCTGTGTCGCCCAGGACCATCGACTCTCCGGTTCCGCCTCGGGCTCCACCGGCTCCACCTCCGTCGGTCGGCCCCATGCAGGAGCCAACCCTTCCTCCATCATGGCTTCTCCCTCCGTTGGCTCCGCCTCAGTTCGTGGTTCCAGTACCCCTACATGGACCTGGTCCTCCATCCCTCCCCCTGTTCCGCCTCCGCTCCACCACCCTCCAGGTTGTATTATGTGGTTAGAGCGTCTGGAAGCCGCTCCTTGGGGAGGGGCTCTGTCATGTATCTGGTCTGTCTTCTCATCATGAACTCTTGCACTACACATTCTGGACTGCAATCCCCATAAGCCACTGCACCAATCACTGCACACAGCTGTTCCTCGTTTTCCACTGAACTGATTGCTGCACACACCTGTTTCACATTTTCCCACATGCATTTAAGCCAAAGACACACACAGCCACCTTGCGAAGTCTTATCATTCCCTATGGTTGTTATTCTAAGCGTTTTCCATGTTTCCATGCTCCCTGGCCTTGTTGTTTCCTTAGTTTATTCCTGGTTTGTTTTGTTTGTCCTATTTGTTTTCTTTGTCACTTTGGACTGCCCTTCTGGATTTCGACCCCCCTGCCTGTGTTACGGATTACTCTCTGGATTGTCTTTGAGGTTACTGTTTGCCGATATTTTGACCCTGTCTGTTTGACCACGTCTGTTAAATAAATGCTGCAAATGGATCTGAACGTCTCTGACTCCTCCTTGTGACAATATCTAGGTTTCCTAAACTATTATTAGATTGAATAAATTATACTTAAATTAAATTATAGCAGCTGTATAGTAGCCAGCTTAAACTCTATAGGACACCAGCCGACTATGATCAGGTTTGGACACCATGATACGAGATCTAGCATAAATGCATTACATATCTACATTTTTTTGTGTTACCTACTTTGTGGCATTAAACTGGGGTTAACTTTTATTTCTTTGTTTTCCCACCTTAGGCCCAACAGCACTGAAAGAGGAGAGAGAAATACTGAATGAAACTGAAGAGAAAGATCAGTTTGGGAATCTTCATGTTTTCATAACTGGAAAAAAATTATTTTGTTCCTTACAGTCAGAAAAAACATTTACACAAAAAAGAGCTCAAAAGGCAAGAACTAGGAGTCCACAATATAAAGTCCACAAGAAAATTCACTCTGGAGAGAGGCGTTTCATCTGTCAACAGTGTGGAAAGAGTTTCAGTCACAAAGGAAATCTTAAAGTCCACATGAAAATTCACACTGGAGAGAAGTCTTTCATCTGTCAACTGTGTGGAAAGAGTTTCAATCAAAAAGGAACCCTTAAAGTCCACATGAAAATTCACACAGGAGAGAAGCCTTTCATCTGCCAACAGTGTGGAAAGAGTTTCATTCAAAATACAAACCTTAAAGTCCACATGAAAATTCACACAGGAGAGAAATCTTTCATCTGCCAACAGTGTGGAAAGAGTTTCAGTCAAAAAAGAACCCTTAAAGTCCACATGAAAATTCACACAGGAGAGAAGCCTTTCATCTGCCAACAGTGTGGAAAGAGTTTCAGTCGAAAAGGAACCCTTAAAGACCACATGAAAATTCACACAGGAGAGAAGCCTTTCATCTGCCAACAGTGTGGAAAGAGTTTCAGTCGAAAAGGAACCCTTAAAGTCCACATGAAAATTCACACAGGAGAGAAGCATTTCCTCTGTCAACAGCGTGGAAAGAGTTTCAGTCAAAAAGGAACCCTTAAAGACCACATGAAAATTCACACAGGAGAGAAGCCTTTCATCTGCCAACAGTGTGGAAAGAGTTTCAGTCAAAATACAAACCTTAAAGTCCACATGAAAATTCACACAGGAGAGAAATCTTTTGTCTGTCCACAGTGTGGAAAGAGTTTCAGTCTCAAAGGAAACCTTAAAGTCCACATGAAAGTTCACACAGGAGAGAAGCCTTTCATCTGCCAACAGTGTGGAAAGAGTTTCAGTCAAAATACAAACCTTAAAGTCCACATGAAAATTCACACAGGAGAGAAATCTTTCATCTGCCAACAGTGTGGAAAGAGCTTCAGTCAAAAAAGAACCCTTAAATTCCACATGGAAATTCACACAGGAGAGAAATCTTTCATCTGCCAACAGTGTGGAAAGAGTTTCAGTCAAAAAAGAACCCTTAAATTCCACATGAAAATTCACACTGGAGAGAAATCTTTCATCTGTCCACAGTGTGGAAAGAGTTTCATTCTCAAAGGAAACCTTAAAGTCCACATGAAAATTCACACAGGAGAGAAATCTTTCATCTGCCAACAGTGTGGAAAGAGTTTCAATCAAAAAGGAACCCTTAAAGACCACATGAAAATTCACACTGGAGAGAAGCGTTTCATCTGCCAACAGTGTGGAAAGAGTTTCACTCTAAAAGAAAATCTTAACAGGCACATTAAAATTCACAATAGAGAGGGCTGACAGATCCCCTCAGTGTGGGAAGAGTTTCAACCAAAATGTATAAAATGGACAGTTCCAGTCCTTGATTCTGATTGGTTGAGCCACATCTGAAGCTGTTGTAAATTACTCTACAAACCAACATTCTTTTGTTGCCTGTGTTGCTCAGAAAAAAACAATGTAGGGTCCTGACCAATCAGACACAGTTGTTCAATAGATATACCAAATGATACATTTTTCATTATATTAACAATTGATCACAATCCCCCCCTCACCCAATCCACAACACTGGCTGCCATGATGTCTACAAATGGTCTTACTATGGCATCCAGGACTCCTTTGCCAGACCAGATAATCTTTACGACTCAAAAGTATGTAGAGAGAATTTTCCCCAACTAATACTCTACAAAAGGACACATACTGCCATAGGAACTGACTTCTTTCATTAATTCATTAATTTCATAGGACTTCTTTCATTAATTCTTAGAAAAACCTTTCTGTGAATTAACACACATATCCTCAGGTCATTGTGTATGTTACGACCGTTCATTTATTTTGTCTTTTGTATTGTGTAATGTTTTTATGCATGTGTTATAATAGATCACTACGTAGTATAACATCACATATAACATGCTGTTAGTCTCGTTGAATTCATCGATGATCTAAAAGATGGTGTCTTATCTTTTGATACTTATGCAACATATTAATGTTTTAAGAATCTTTAGTAGTTGTACATGAACAACCAATCCCAGCACATATGCAAATACCATGCTTACAGACAGAGTCGTAAACTTTCCCTCACCATTGGCTCTCTAGCCTTCCAATGATCAATTAACCTGGCCTCCCAATTACCTTTATCTATTAAGTGTGACCCCCATAGAAGATAAAGTCTTTACAGAGTCACTTGCCTCAATTCTCCAGGCTTTTCTCAGTTCTTTTAGTCCCGTGTCTCATCACCTTGCCATATTCTGGTTGATAAGTCCCAGAGTCGATGCTTCTGCACCTGGGAGGCCTTAAACTCCTAGGAAGATGAATGAAATGAGCTAGAACTCTTCAGAACCCTAGGCCTGTGCCAGGCCCTGCAGCCTTGTCTTTTCATTCCCCAAAGATCACAGTATTTCAGCTGGGTCTCTCTCCCCTCTCAGCTCATCATTCTTCTTCACTTTCCACCTTGGAAGAAACTCCAATTACCACAGAGTCAGGACACCTTTGGAATTCATCGCTCCTTAAACCCAGAAAAATGTGATGCCAAGTCCAAAACCTTGAAACCATCAAGACTTCAATCTGAGACTACATCCAAACACTTGTCAACGACCAAGGCAATGCAAGTATTATACATTTAACTAAACAAACATATTTGTTTAATTTGTTTAACAAGTTTAATTTGTAAACCCCGTGGTTAACTGACTCTTTTCATAACCTTATTTTTCTTGTTTCTCTAATGGCTCCATTCATCCAATCTGACTTGCCATTCCTTCATGTATGAGTGATTGTATGTTTGTTCATTTAGATTAGTTACGTGTTAGTCCTTACATAATAAACTCTTGTGCACCAATTACATGAGTTTCTGATTCTGTCTTGTAAATTAAGTGATGTTTCATTAACAAATTTCAGGAGGAGCTCGCGCAGATAATTAACACGGCCAATTCATCATCAGCAATCACTCCCTATCCAATCACTCTCCCTATCCAATTACTACAGTCCCTTTAAATAACCAAGCAGTCCTACCTTCAGCTATCTCTGATTCCAGCATCCCTCCCACCCCCTCTTTTTATTTTCTCTTCACCTCCAGCTATTGGGTTCGGGCCAAAGGCCGAGCTCGGACCCCTCTCCCTGGGCAGGGGGAGTGCCCCGGGCTCGGGAATGACTACCGAGCTCGGAGCCCTCTCCCGGACAGCATGCCAAACACGCTTAACTTTTACGCTGTTTATTATATGCAAAAGCGAACTAGTGAATGTCCCTTTACGATTCTGATCAAGCTACATGCTCCAATGCATTAAAACTGTAAGAATGTTATGTTTTGTGGCAAAGAAAATATCATTGCTTAGAGTTGCTGTGAAATTAACCTGAATGTTCGCTGGACGAACAGATTAGTCGATGGCGATATTTAATTCTGCTACAGTTAATACTGACAGCTGATATAAATAATTGTTATCATAATTAGTCATAAATTACTTATATACTTTTCCCTCTTGAGCTGATTCACAACAACTATTTGTGAGGAACTACAGTTAAAGTCAAGAGTTTACATCTCCTTTTCAGAATCTGCAAAAAAAGGATTCTAATTAGAATTATATCATATTTTGGAAGCATTCCTTGGAATCCATTAGGAATTGTATTATAGGACAAGACATAAATGTCCGGTAGAATCATTTCTACATGATTTTAATGGGATTCAATTTTATCTTGAATCTTTTAAAAATGTTGAAGAATACTACTTTTTCATTGCATCTATTTCTAACCAATAGTTTTTGCAGTTTACTTAAACTCACCTTGATGTACTTTGTTCAGTTGCAAAACCTACATTATGTCACAGTTTGGGTGGATGAGGAGTGGAGAATGAGGAGGAGATCCGGAGTAAATGAAAACATATAAGTTTATTAAATAAAACACTTGGAAAATAAACCAAACAAATCAAAACCAGGAGCAAAACAGCAAACGTAACGTTATCGACGGACACTGGGGAGTGAGCAGATACAGACTTTATACACAGAAACATGGGTGTGGTCACAAACAAGATAACGAGATGACGAGGGGGAAATATGGGCAAGACTAAACCAAAAGGACTAAACCAAAAGGGGGAGAACAAGGACTAAACCAAATGAACTAGAAACATACGGGGAAAACACTAGGAAAACATGACAGAACAGGACAAAACACAGACATGATTCTGACACATTAGTGCACAGCATTAGTGCAAACATTTCTAAGGAACTGATAAGATTGTTGAAACAAAAGACATTTCAAAAGTATTTTAACTCTTTCCCTGGCAGCATTTTTTTTAAAGTTGCCAGTAACTGCCAGCATTTTCGACAGTACCCTGTTTTAGAATCAGAATCAGAATGAGCTTTATTGCCAGGTATGTTTACACATACTAGGAATTTGTTTTAGTGACAGCAGCTCCACAGTGCAATAGAGTGACAGTGACAAGACAAGACATAGATTATAAAAAAGAACAATATACAAGTAAAGTGCAAAATAGCAAAAACACAATATACAGAGTATGCCATTACTAGGTACAGGTATATTAGGTGCAAATTTGGATGTAAGTAGGTATTAATAATTACTGAGTAGATTAATAAAAAAAAACTGTTCCGGTGTCTGGTCGTCTTGGTGCTCAGTGCTCTGTAGCGCCGACCAGATGGTAACAGTTCAAAGAGCGAGCGTGCTGGATGTGAGGGGTCCAGAGTGATTTTGCCAGCCCTTTTGCGCACTCTGGATAAGTAGAGATCTTGAAGGGTAGGAAGGGTTGTACCAATGATTCGCTCAGCAGTCCGGACTATGCGACGTAATCTTCTGAGATCAGAATTGGTAGCTGAGCTGAACCAGACAGTAATTGAAGTGCAGAGGACGGATTCAACGATGGCAGAGTAAAACTGTTTCAGCAGTTCCTGTGGCAGGTTTAGCTTCCTCAGCTGGCGGAGGAAGTACAGTCTCTGCTAGGCCTTTTTCACAATGGAGTCTATGTGAACATTCCACTTCAGGTCCTGGGAGATGGTATTGCCAAGGAACCTGAATGACTCCACTGTGTTAACAGTGCTGTTCATGATGTTGAGTGGGGGGAGAGCAGGGGGGTTTCTCCTGAAGTCAGTAATCATCTCCACAGTCTTGAGCGTGTTGAGCTCCAGGTTGTTATGACTGCACCAGACAGCCAGCTTTTTAACCTCCTGTCTGTAAGCAGACTCATCACCGTCTTGAATGATCCCGATGAGTGTGGTGTCGTCTGCGAACTTCAGGAGCTTGACAGAGGGTGTCTTTAGAGGTACAGTCATTCGTATACAGGGAGAAGAGCAGTGGGGAGAGAACACAACCCTGAGGGGCACCAGTGCTGATAGTGCTGGTGCTGGATGAGAATTTTCCCAGCCTCACTATCTGCTGTCTGTCTGTCAGGAAGCTGTTGATCCACTTGCAGAGAGCGGTGGGCACGGAGAGCTGAGATAGTTTGGGAATGAGGAGGTTTGGGATGATGGTGTTAAAGGCTGAACTGAAGTCCACAAACAGGATCCTCACATAAGTCCCTGATTTATCCAGATGCTGCAGGATGAAGTGTAAACCCATGTTCACTGCATCATCTATGGACCTGTTTGCTCAATAAGCAAACTGCAGGGGGTCCAGTAAGGGTCCGGTGATGTCCTTCAGATGAGCCAAAACCAGTTTTTCAAACGACTTCATGGCGACAAATGTTAGCGCCACAGGTCTGTAGTCGTTGAGTGCTGTTATTTTGGGTTTCTTTAGAATGGGAATGATTGTTGAACGTTTGAGGCAGTTCGGTACTTCACACATCTCCAGAGACCAATTGAAGATTAGTGAGAAAATGGGGGCCAGCTGGTCAGCACAGGTTTTCAGACAGGCTGGTGTCACACCATCAGGGCCTGGTGCCTTCCTTCTTTTGTTCTGTCTGAAGACCTGGCGAACATCTCTTTCACTGAAGTGGATTTTCGGAGTGGGGGAGAGCGGTGTTGTTAGGGCTGTTGTTGGAGGTGTGAATGGAGTTTTTTCAAATCTGCAATAGAACTCGTTCAGATCGTCTGCCAGTTGCTGATTCTCCACCATGCAGGGGGATGGTGTCTTGTAGTTGGTGAAGGCTTTCAGGCTGTCCCACAGTGATGAAGAGTCACTGGAAGAGAATTGATTCCTTATCTTTTCGGAATAATTCTTCTTTGCCACTTTGATCTCCTTTTCCAGTGTGTATTTGGCCTGCTTATACAAGACACTGTCCCCTTTCCTGTAAGCATCCTCTTTGGCGTGACTGAGTTTTGTAGTGAAACCATGGTTTGTCATTGTTGAAAGTTAAACGAGTCCTGGTAGGAATGCACGTATCCTCACAGAAACTGAAATATGAAGTAACAACGTCTGTGAGCTCATCCAGATCGGTAGCAGCAGCTTCGAAAACACTCCAATCAGTACATTCGAAACAGGCTTGTAAAACCTGCTCTGTTTCGTTGGTCCATCTCTTCACAGACTTGCCACAGGTTTAGCAGATTTAAGTTTTTGCCTGTATGTTGGTATAAGATGAACCAGGCAGTGATCAGAGAGTCCCAAAGCTGTCCTTGGGACAGAGTGATATGCATTCCTTATTGTGGTGTAACAGTGGTCCAATATATTACTGTCTCTGGTTGGACATGTAATATGTTGACTGTATTTTGGCAGTCAACGGGAGAGATTTGCTTTGTTAAAATCCCCAAGAATGATTAAAACAGAGTGCGGGTGTTGTTGTTCTGTCGTGGTGATCTGATCAGCGAGTTTCTGCAAAGCCAGGCTCACGTGCGCTTGCAGAGGAATGTAGACGCTCACCAGAATGAACGTGCAAAACTCTCGCGGCGAGTAGAACGGCTTACAGTTAATGAAGAAGAGCGCTTCTAGATCAGAACAGCACATCTTCTTTAAAACTGTTACATTTGTACACAACCTTTCATTGATGTAAAAGCACGTCCCGCCGCCACGCGATTTCCTCGTTGATTCTGCATTGCGATCGCCTCTAAACAGCTGGTAGCCTGCCAACTGGATCGCGCTGTCTGGTATCGCGTCATTCAGAAAGGTTTCCGTGAAACACAGAGCGGCAGAGTTTGAGAAATCCTTGTTAGACCGGGAGAGCAGGAAGAGTTTGTCCGTTTTATTGGGAAGAGAGCGGAGATTTGCCAGATGTATGCTTGGCAACGATGTGCGGAGACCGCGCTGTCTGAGCTTCATGAGCGTGCAGGCTCGATTTCCCCGTCTGCACGTCTTGTATCGCTTGATCAGCGCTTCAACTACAGCATTAAATAAAACGTCAGAATAATCGAAAACCGGTTGAAAGTTTTGTGGTGTGTTCTGCCGAATGTGCAGCAGTTCATTCCGGGTAAAACTGATTGTGTTTGCAAAACAAAAAACAGGAAAAACGAACAAAAACACTAAAACAACTGGAGAGCTACGCACAGCGGCTGCCATCCGCGGCGCCATCATTTGTCAAAAAAAAAAATATATAGAAAAATCACACAATATGTAGGATTTTATTTCATATTTGCTGTGTTTTTGAGCATTGTACACCCTGAAAGTGAGATGCCACAGAAGCATCCTCTCATCAATGCATATTGATGCATTGTTGCAAAGTTTGGCAACAATGTTAGGCTGATATGGTTCACGGAATTTGAACAAGAAGTGATTTAAAAAGAGGAAGACTTTTGTACAGCCTGTCAGTGTCATTGGCTGGCCTTGCTGTATTATCACTGAAGTGAAGAAAAGGTTTGCTGCCAGTTCATTTCATGCCACTCATGAAGAGGTTCAGGATCTTCAGCTGGATGGCTCACAGCAGACTCTGTCTGGTCAGCAGCAGGACCATTTTGACATGCTTCACTAGTCTGACCTCTGCCTGGTTGCTGTGTTCTACTTGTAAATAATTATTTGAATTATATGTGTATTGGTCACCCCTATACAACAATGTTTGCAGTGATGTCTGTTGTTGCTTTGGTAGTCGTCACATCCACTGCTGCTCTAGGCCTGTATTCACAAAACATTTTATCTTACCACTAAGAGTTCTCCTAAATAGCAGTAAAAGTTTTTAGCTAAGAGTTTTCTCTTAAAACCTATTAACAAAGCTGCTAAGACAGACTTTTACTAAGGAATAGAGAGAAGTCTTAAGCTAAGAGTAAGGGCAGGGTTGACCTCGTTACTAAGGATTGTAAATATTGTTGTAAATATTGCCATATTCAAATAAAGTTTTAAGAAATTAGTAAAAATGTTGCCACATTCAAATAAAGAATTTAAAATACGGGGCAAGTGTCACTTATTAAACAAGTGTTCAAATGATTGACAGCCTTTTACCTGTGTGTTTCTTATAATAAGCAATTAGCTCATATGCATGTAAACAGACTTTTTAAAAGAGCTTTTTATGCTTTTAATGACACAGAATAGCGGAGAACTGACACAAAATCATTGGGTAAAGAGAAGGAGAACACAGCAAAACATTTTGAAATGGGAATCAAACTCAGGGCACTTTGAGTGGAGTTACGCTATATATTGATGCACTAACCGCTAGGCTATCGGTGCCGATGTAAAAGGCTTTTTTTCTATTCATGATAGAATAATCATGGTTGATATGAGATAATACGCAAACGTAAAACAAAACCAAACTGGACGCAATAACAGCTGTTACTTCTTCTAAAATTTGGAGCTGGGATAACCTCCAAGACTAAAAAAATAAGTTGTGTGGGAATATGCATGCATATACATGCAGAGTGTTTCTAAAAAGTTTAAGTTCCGAGCCAGATCGCCAGCAACAGCAATATTAGGAAGGTTAGGATTTGATCTTGTGATTTTAGCCTGATTTATACTCGACGCGTTCTTCTGCACCGCAAGCCGGTGCTGCCTGAGCGCGCACATCACCAAATTCTAGGCACCTGTTCCTAAAAGATCTTAAGGATAAAAGTAGCCTACCTCATAACTTAGCGATTTAGGAGAAAATCTTAAAAATAATGCTTAAAACAATCCTAAATTTGGGACTCCTAATTTTTGCTCTAAGAGTATTTCACAAAGCATTTTAGCACTAAAACTAGCTCCTAAATCTGCAAAATGTTAGGAGTAGTGGAGAGGACTCCTAAGTCACTAAGATCAAGTCCTAAAACTATCCTCAAATGGCAGCTCCTTATGAATGTAATAAATATTTTAATGAGGCTAAGGATTTCAATCGGCAATAGCATACCAAGGTTACATGAAAACATTATCGGCAACTTGAAAGTAATGTCTGTTTAGCTGTAGCAGTTGTTTGTCACTTAAATTCTGCAACATTGCAATGAACATTAAGCATGATTTCAGAAAAAAATACAGATTCCAGCATCAGCACCTTATTTAACAGAAAGGAATGTTTTATCAGCATTAGGTATGTCCGTGTCGTGAGATGTTCAAAAAAGTGGTGGGACAATATCGACATCGAGCTTTGCAAAAAGTGTCGCACCCATCCCACCCGTGAATTACGCCTATGAAATTAAGTAATGTGAAACACTAACAAAAGCAATTTTGTGAAATATTTTTATTACAGCAGTCTTCAACAGTAAAACCAACACAACAGTGTTAAAATGGGCAGTTTCACAAACTTTTTTGCAAACGTTTTCATCCTTTCCAATACAGGTCACGATGAGTTTTTTGCCATCTGACTATTTCTATGGTCACACATTGATGGATTATAGAGATGTTTTAAAACAGCTTTAAAAATTTTCGTGAGCAATGGGGTGACACACGAACGGTTCACTCGAGAAGCCATGCACACCGCCATGCAAAATGGGTGATTTCACAAACCCAAGTGAACTTGCGGACGCGTATAAATCAGTCTTTACATTGCACAGATTTAGGAGCTAGTTTTAGCACTAAACGCTTTGTGAAACTCTCTAAGAGCAACAACTTATTAATTATAAATTTAGAACTGACACACCCATTATTTTTAAGATTTTCTCCTAAATCAAGCAAGTTATGAGCTAATTTTAGCCTTAAGATATTTTGTGAGTACGGGCCCAGATGTCCCGTATTTCCTTTTACACTGTCAGTTACACTAATATTAACCATATAATCCTTATGTTCATTTTGTCAGATATTATTAAAATTAGTATTAGGTGGAAGAAGGCTATTATATATATCAGGGGTGTCAAACATACGGCCCGCGGGCCGAATACGGCCCACTAAGCCGTCCAATACGGCCCGCGGGATGCTTTGAACAATAATATTAATTTTATTATTTAATTAAATATTTTTATTATCATTATTATTAGTAATAGTAATATTAAATAAAGTCTATGTACAGGTATTCGCTGCAATATTGTCTATGGTTTTATTCATTTTATTATTATTATTATAATTTTTTTTTTTATCATTGCGCTTCAGCCGGAACCTCTAACACGCATGTGCATTCTAAAGCGGCGCCAAAATCAAATTTCGAATACGTCGGCTAGCTGAAGATGTGTGGCAAGCACTCTCGAATTTAAAAATGTCCAAAAAAAGAAAAATAGATGTAGAAGGGCGGATGTTTCAGGAGAAATGGAAAGAGAAGTATTTCTTCTGTGAGGTCAACGGCAAGCCGGTATGTTTAATCTGCTCACAAGCTGTGGCTGTGCAAAAAGAGTACAACATTAAACGACACTATGACATACACGCAGAGAAATATGATAAATACACTGGACAGCTCCGAACGGAAAAAGCTAATGATTTAGCATCAGCTTTGAAAAAAAAGCAAGCAATGTTCACAAAAAGAGCAGGGACTGATGAAGCTGTAAAGGCCAGCTATTTGATTGCCAATGAAATCGCAGCAGCATCAAAGCCATTTTCAGAGGGAGAATTCGTCAAGAAGTGTATGGTAAAGGCAGCGGAGCTTGTGTGTCCTGAGAAAAAAACTGCTTTTGCCAGTATTAGCTTGTCAAGAAATACTGCGGCTGAAAGAATTGAGGACCTTGCAAGAGACATGAACCGTCAGCTGAAAGAAAAAAGTTAAGACATTCATTGCTTTCTCTGTAGCACTCGATGAGAGTACTGACGTTAATGACGTATCTCAGCTGGGGTTATTTATTCGTGGTATTGATGAATCTTTGAACATCACTGAAGAATTTGTTGAGCTGGTTCCAATGACAGACACGACTGCTTCCAACGACATTTACGCCAGCCTCATTGGTGCTCTGGATAGACTGGAAGTTGACTGGAGTCGCGCTGTTAGTGTGGCAACGGATGGTGCTCCATCCATGGTCGGGAAAAAGGCAGGCGTTGTGACAAAATTAAAAGAGAAAATTCAAAAAGAGAACCCAGCCCAAAAATTCTGGAATTTTCATTGTATTTTGCACCAGGAAGCGTTGTGTAGCAAAACCCTAAAGATGGACAATATTATGAATGTGGTAATAAAAACTGTTAATTTCATCAGAGCAAAGGGGCTCAACCATCGGCAATTTGATGCCTTTTTATCTGAGAAAAATATTTCTCACAGTCTACCCTACCACACAGGGGAGCCGTGCTCAAACGTTTCTTTGAACTGCGCTCAGAAATCAGTCAGTTCATGAAAGACAAGGGAAAACCGGTGACTGAGCTGGATGACCCCGAGTGGGTTCGGGACCTTGCTTTTATGGTGGACGTAACCGAGCACTTAAACATGCTCAATACTAAGATGCAAGGCCGTAACAAAGTCGTTACTGACTATTACGATTGCATTCGCGCATTTGAGATGAAACTAGATCTGTGGGCGACACAGCTTTCACAAGCTAACCAAACTAATTTTCCCTCTTTAAAATCTGTGTACACCACTCGCGACAAAGCCATCATGGACAAATACAAAGAAAAAATTGTTGGTCTGCAGAATGAGTTTCAGAATCGCTTCCAGGTCTTCAGTAAACTTGAGAAGGAATTTTCTCTCTTCCGTTCACCGTTTACTGCGAGCGCAACAGATGTACCGGAGGAACTCCAAATGGAACTAATCGAACTGCAGTGCAACACACCTTTGAAAGACAAATTCGCAACAGTCACTGTGGATTTATTTTACCAAAACCTCGGACCAACGTTCCCAAAAATGATAGGTTTTGCGTCCAAAATCCTCAGCATGTTCGGGACGACATATCTCTGCGAGCAGGCATTTTCTGTAATGAACATTAACAAGTCAAACCTGCGCTCTCGACTCACACACAGACATCTTAATGAGAGTGGCAACGGCTCAAAAACTGGTTCCTGATGTTGATGCACTGGTCGAGGAAAAAAGAAGTCAGGTGTCAGGAAGCAGGTCTTAAAATCGCAATGCGTACGTGCCAAACCTAATGCATTACAAATGCAATCTAGATTTATTTTTATTTGTTAAAGGCAAGTTCTAATTTCTAGTGTATAGTTCATGTTCACATCAAGTGAATGATTTTTTTTCATGCGAATTAACCATAAAGAATTTCATTTTGTATATATATATTTTACACATAACATATTGAGTTGTTAAATATGTTAAAGGCAGTTTTTTTAAATTGTGAAGTGTTTTTCTAGTTTGTAAATTAAATTGTAGCCTATAACTTCATATTTAATGTAACTGTCTGTACACAGTCTTTAGCATTTTTTATTTCTTATTTTGTCATTACTAAAAAGTATCTAACAAATAATATTCATTTTCAAAGGAAAGGGTTTGGCTTGGACTTTGTTTTCCTAAAAAGGGATAAGAGTGTTAATAAACAGTTTCTGATGACTTGCAGTTTAAATGCAGTTATACTGAATATTGTGTCTTTCTATTTATTTTTTTTATTTTTTTTTTGCAAATTAATTTGTAATTTAATAATTAATTTGTAATTTTGTAATTTTTTTATGATAAAAAAAAAGGAGATTCGGCCCACACATGATCCCATTTCTTCACATCCGGCCCTCACCGTAAAGTGAGTTTGACACCCCTGATATATATATATTAGGGCCGGGACTTTAATGCGTTAATTTAGATTAATTAATTACACAAAAATAACGTGTTAAAATTTTTGAACGCATTTTAATAACACTTAGTTTTGCACAGCGGAACGTTTCTCACTGGATGAGATTCGGCAGACCGATTATACTGGAGCACCAACTAGCGTTCAGACAAGCTGCATCCGTCCTAAATAGTATTGTATGTCCCAAATCGTAGTATGTTTAAAAATGTTTACAAACATGGAGGATATGCGCGACCAACGGACAGGTAGAGAAAGGGGTTTGAGTGATAAATAATCAGTGTGTAACCTGATAAAAAAATAGTTTTTAAATGTTATCCGCATTATATTCCATGTGCAGCAACATTTATAATGATAGGTTTGGTCATTAACGTTTAAATGCATAATTAAGCAAACACAAGAGCAGAGTTCTCGGCATGAAAGACTCGTTAAAGAACGTGCCTCTTAAGATCTCTCTAATACGGTATAAAATTTAATTAAACGAAATGTAGATAATGTTAACTGTGATGATTGACAAGGTAGTTTAAACAGTGACAGGATTCAGGTAACTAAGCAACAGAGCGTCCATTAAAGAAGCAGTTATGACGAAGTATATGTCCCAAAGCTTGCCTACTATTCTGCTACATACTCAAAAGTATGTACTTTTCTTCACAAAAAGAGTACATACTTATAGGGCATAGTATAAGTAGGCGAATTGGGACGCAGCAAAACAAACCACAGTGAACATGGACAAAAAAAGCTGATGGGACCGCTTTGGTTGCCGGCCCTAATATATATATATATATTTATTTATTTATTTATTTTAAGTGAATGCAACAAGTTGGCTTAATTGTAAAAAAAAAATAACAACAGTACATCCCTCAATCAAGATCTAGATGGGTGGAAGTTTTTGGTGGTTGTTCTTTTCACTTGTTAGGTTGTTCTTTTCACTTGTTAGGTTTTTTAAAATATAGCTGTGGAGTTTTGTCAGGTTGTGAAGAAAAATAAAGTATGATCAGCTATAGTTACATCGTACATCTTTCAAGGGAATCGTATGAAACGAGAAAAACGGGAGTGAATACTGAGTGTTAGTGTCAGATGGACAAGAACTAAATGATGCTAATTGAATTAATTGATGAACTGCCTTTAACTGAAAATTGATTGTTTACAATAATGCATTACTTACACACTATTGTGCTGTTTAAATACTGTGCATTTGCTTTGACACAATCTGTATTGTTAAAATATATAAATAGAGGTGCCTTGACTTGACTAATTCTTGTCCACAAATGCCAACATCATTTTCAAGCTCTTTAAGGAAAAAGTTTTGGTTTCTAAAAAGCACTAGAATAGCACTAGAATACAAATGCAGCTTTATTGAGCACAATTTCTGTGTTATGGTAGGGCTTAAAGAGGACCTGTTATGCCCCTTTTCTTTAAGAAGTCTCAGGTGTTTTGAATTCCATAAAATCAGTATCACATCTGCAATCGTGCTAATATTCAGGAAAACAGCACTCTTCTTCCTCGATGGATATTGCTTAACTATACCATATGTTGTAAATACAGAAAAACAAGAACAGTGTTGACAGCAGCGGTTTTCAAAGATTGAGAATGACTTGCTTTAAGATGCTTTTACAAGATTAGATTGTGCCTTGAGGCCATTTGGAGAGGCAAGTTTTATTGCAAGTAAACTAAAAATTCCATTGTACTACGATGTTACATAATTTTTCTTAAGTAATGCTGTATTTGTATTTTCATGATGCTTGGCTTTGTGATTTCCTCCTGGGAGTCCTGACTAGCGTTTGCCCTTTGCATGTTGCTAATTAAACAGTTAATCATATTTTGTATTTTAAATACGAAATGACGTTACATTTATTTTGGGACTCTCCAATCCTGGAGCCAAACAATAAAATAGAAACCAAAAATCACTCGTCGTAACTTCTGTAGGTTTAATTGTAAAATATTTCTTACTTGAATGCTGCTTTTGAATTCTGTAGCATGAAGATAAACATGGCAGATTGTGTGTTTTTTTTTAAGGAGCTGGTGGTTTTTGTATCATTGTATGATAGTTGTGATAAAAGCACAGCAATATATATGTTACAAATAATAGTTTTTAATTATGGCTACAATTAATGGCTCAAATTGGAAGGAAATGCATTTAATAGAGACAGATCAGTAGCAGTATTTGTATCAATGAGTCTGGCCTTCATTAACAATTGGCTACTTTGTTAAATGATGCCAATAAGTCAGATATTTTAAATGTACAATCTTTAAGTTGTTTTACATAATTTGGAGATTCAATGTGAAATTGTTTATTGTCAAATAGATAGTTTTTAATTGATTGCCAGCACTAGTCTGAATGTTTTGATGTCAGTTGTTTTGTGCCATTAAACTGCTGTTAACCTACATTTTTCTTATTTGACCTCAGACCTGATGGCACTGAGGCTACGTTTACATTAATCCGGATACATTTGAAAAAGGAGTTTTCATTTTAAAACGCTCTCCGTCCACACTAGCGTTTCCAAGCGTTTTCCAAACGTTTCTTATCCACACTGAAACATGTGAAACATCAAATTCGCCTTACTGCGCATGCGTAAAGCCTCCAAAATTATACAGATGTAATAAGTTTTCACGCAATTCTTCTGGCGAAATAATTTACGGAAATATCTCATCCTCCACTGACGTGTCTATATCGCGCTCATTCATATTGTATCTGAAAAACAGTTGTCGTCATGTTTTGCAGGACAGCAACTGTGAGTAAATTTTCCGTCATCATTTTAGGACTGTAATTTGAGGAGTGTACAAGGTAAATCTCTTTAGCAGCAGTGTGTAAATAGCACAGGCACAATTACTGCTGTAAACATAGATCTATTGGTACAATATGCGTCACATGACTATAAATATGCGTCATCGTTTTCCAAAGCCTCCGTTTTTACTGTCCACACTGCAACGTGAAAACGGCGTTTTCTAATTTATCCACTTTGGCCTGAGTTTTTAGAAATAATCGTTCCCTGTGATATAAACGGTGTTTTCGTGTAAATGAGTGGCACTGAAAGAGGAGAGTCAAGAACTCAATGAAACAGAAGAGAAAGGTTAAAAAGAGAAACATGATTTCAAAACTGAAGAAAAATCAATTAGTTGCTCACAGAATAAAAATACTTCCTCACCAGAAATAAATAAAAAAACACAAACTACAAACCTTAATTCTAACATGAGAATTCACACTGGAGAGAGACCTTACAGCTGCCAACAGTGTGGGAAGAGTTTCTCACGAAATGGAGATCTTAATACTCACATGAAAATTCACATTGAAAAGAAGCCGTTAATATGCCCTCAGTGTGGAAAGAGTTTTACAAAGAAAAAATACCTTGATGTCCACATGAAAACTCACACTGGAGAGAAGCCTTTTGCCTGCCCTCAGTGTAAAAAGAGATTTATGCAGAAAAAAAAATCGTATTGTCCACATGAGAATTCATTCTGGAGAGAAGCCTTTCAGCTGCAAACAGTGTGGGAAGAGTTTCACATGTAATAGAAAACTTAAGACTCACATTATTAGTCACACTGGAGAGAATCCATTCCAATGTGATCAATGTAAAAAATCTACTTAATATCCACATGAGAAATCATAATGGAGAGAAACCTTACTCCTGCAAACTGTGTAGGAAGAGTTTCTCACGAAGTGGAGTTCTTAAAACTCACATGAAAATTCACATTGAAAAGAAGCCTTTCATATGTCCTCATGTGGTAAGAGTTTTACACAGAAAAGTATGCTTACTGTCCACATGAGAATTCACACTGGAGACAAACCTTTTACCTGCCCTCAGTGTGGAAAGAGTTTCACGTATAAAGAAAACCTGAAGACTCACATAAGAAGTCACACTGGAGAGAAACCATTTAAATGTGATCAATGTGGGAAGAGTTTCAGACACAGCGCAAACCTTATTAATCACACGAGGATTCACTCAAGGAAGAAGAGTTTTAAATGTCATCAGTGCAAAAAGAGTTTCACAGAGAGGGAACATCTTAAAAATCATGTAGTAACTCACATGGGAGAAAAGCCTTTCATGTGTCATCAGTGTGGAAAGAGTTGTTCAAGAGAAGGAAACCTCAGGGTTTCACTTGAGCATTCACAGTGGAGAGAAACTTTTCACCTGTGAACAGTGTGGATAGAGTTTCACGCATAAAGTAAACGTTAAGATTCACATGAGAGTTCACACTGGAGAGAAACCGTACAAGTGTCTTCAGTGTGAGAAGAGTTTCACATGTCTAAGCACCATGAAACGTCATTCGCAAACTCATTCTGGGAAGAAAGTGCCATTTTCCTTGTGTGAAGAGGTTTAGAAAAAGGAAAGATTTATACAATCATCTACACATTTATTTTGAAATACATTAAATTGGAGTCAGAGAACTAAAACATTTTTTCCATCAAAATCATGCAAATGTAAGACTTTATCTGTGTTCTTTGTTCAAGAGTACAATGAGAAAAAAGGTGTGTAAAATCAAGTCAGTTCACACCAGAGTTGAATGTGGGCTACATCTGATCACCTTCATGCATCCTTCATCTCCTTATGTTTCACAATAAAGCTTTTTTTTTGTTTGTTTTTGTACTCCTGTGGCCATACCTGACCATCCGCTTCACTGTAGTTTTTATTGAGTGATTACAGAAGATTCACTCAAATTGTGACTATGAAGAGATTTCACTCAATTCCATGTGTTGATTTCTCTGAATCAAAATATTGTCAAATTTTTACCTTGCTGGGAAAAGCAACAATGTAACTGGAAGATTATAAACAAATTGACATAAACTGAACAAAATGACTTGTTCCCATTGATTTTAAGTGTATTTTAGCTTATTGTTTAGTTAATCTCAATTTAATGTTGTAATATCGGTATACGTTTATGGACTTTATCAGGAGAAGCATAGAAATATTATTCTAGTTTTAATTTTATTTTATCTGCAGTTCATTCTTTGTTGTGCTTCCAGTAGCCTGTATGTACTAGAGATGCGCGGGTCAACCGAAGTGTCACGCGAATCCGCGGCCTCATACTAATCATCCTCCCGCCACCCGCCCGCACATATAATTTTCTCTATTATAGATATCTGCACCCGACCCGCACCCGATCGTCACTTTAATAATTTCTAATTCTAATGATGATAGGTCAGCGTGGATCGTTCGTTAACAGCAGATTCAGTGAGCTAATCTGCTCGCATTTCTGATAGTAAAAAAATACACTAATCATAAACTGTTAAATGAACATTTATTAAAAAAATAAAAATAAATAAAGTTTGTCTTTAGACAACATTTTCTTCATTTCAAATACTAGATACACAAAGTAAAAATAAGAACTTTTAGTTTTTACAGATACAGGAAAAAGATAACAAAAGCGGTGCCACTTCAGCCTAAACGCCAGCTATGTTATGTTTACTCCAAAACGCGGCCAGCTGCACTGAATGAGCGTTCGCTCGCACCGCTTGTTGCAGGAATGCACAAGATTCTCCTTGCAAGGTGCTGCAGTCGTGGAAATAAGCGATCTTGTTTCTCCCAGAACGATAGCAGATTTTCCTCTGACGACTCTGACTGAAAGTTTGAAGAACAGTACTCTTGCAATTCATCCAATATTTTGGTCGTGTCATCTTCCCATTCTGCAAAGTCCACTCTCTGCTTTTCGCTCGTCCACTGCCATGTTCCGCTACAACGGGCATATTACACTCATTAGCGCACACCCACCAACAGTTTCAGTGGTCTAAGTGCCAAGGTAATTCGGAATAAAAAAATAAACTGATTTGATAAATAAAATGTAACAATTAATTTATCATTTACACATTTTGTAATAAAATTTAGGATACCTTGTTCTGCCACTGGTGAGGAGAGAATGGTGCCTTCTGCGTTCTGGCTGAAACTGGGTACTTCACGTATAAGTTCCCGCACTTGTCTCTTCACCTCCTCTCTGTCGTCTGGAGTCAACATTTTCAGTGATTTAAATCTGGGACAGAGAAAAGTGCCGACCTTGTGTGTGGAAGATAGGAGCATCTTCTCATCAAGCAGGCTGGTTGCGCGAGCACGGAGGAGGAGTATGTACGACGGATCTCCAAACTTGGGCTCACAGTGTCTCTTCAGTTTGAAAAACCAGAGTAACGCCATGTGAATTATTGGGTATTTTTCTCCTTCAAGCTCGTTAATGGCTAATTTTAAGAGAGTGAGAAATTCAATCAAGTGCATGAGCTGGTCTTGAAAGATGCCTTCCATCTGATGCAACTGGCCTTTGTCTTACAGGACCTGTTTGATATCACTGTACTGTTTTAGTATAGATTCCAGCATGTCGACTTTACTGTTCCATCGAACTTCACATTCTTGAAGGAAAGTGTGCGCTAAACTTGCAACAGCACCTGTTCTCATCAGAAATGTCACGAGGCTTTTGCACTTATCTATCATTTCCAGCACGTCTCTGATGCCTTCTGGTGCATTCCTCTCACTGAACGCGTGTCTCAACACCGTATTCAACATGTGTGCGGAGCATGGAATCCAGTGATAGGTCCGAAGTGCAGCCTTAATGTTCGGGCCCTGGTCACTGACAAAAATGATTTTGTCTGCTGTTATTCCATTACTCATTAACATATTGGTTATTTGGTCATGGATATTCTCGCTGTTTTTATTTTTTATTTTTAGGTGACTGTCAAATTCGACTGTTGCCAGAATGCCACTTTGCAGATGCCATTTCTCGTTTATGTAGTGACAGGTAAGGACAGTATATGTCCTTTTATTAAATTCGTCTGTCCACATATCTGTGGTAACAGCAATCCAACTGTATTCCAAAACCTTTTGGATGACCTCTGATGACCACTTTTGACCCAGGAACAGCGGCAGAAGCGCCAGACCTGGGCTACAGAGAAGCAGCACTGGACTGTAGCTCAGTGGTCCAAAGTGGTCCATTTCCGGATAAAAGCAAATTTTGCATGTCGTTAGGAAATCAAGGTGCCTGGAGGAAGATTGGGGAGAGGGAAATGCCAAAATGCCTGAAGTCCAGTGTCAAGTACCCACAGTCAGTGATGGTCTGGGGTGCCATGTCAGCTGCTGGTGTCGGTCCACTGTGTTTAATCAAGGGCAGGGTCAATGCAGCTAGATATCAGGAGATTTTGGAGCACTTCATGCTTCCATCTGCTGAAAAGATTTATGGAGATGATTTCATTTTTCAGCACGACCTGGCACCTGCTGGTAAATGATTTACTGACCATGGTATTACTGTGCTCAATTGGCCTGTCAACTCTCCTGACCTGAACCCCATGGAGAATCTGTGGGATATTGTGAAGAGAAAGTTGAGAGACGCAAGACCCAACACTCTGGATGAGCTTAAGGCCGCTATCGAAGCATCCTGGGCCTCCATAACACCTCAGCAGTGCCACAGGCTGATTGCCTCCATGCCACGCCGCATTGAAGCAGTCATTTCTGCAAAAGGATTCCCGACCAAGTATTGAGTGCATAACTGAACATAATTATTTGAAGGTTGACTTTTTTTGTATTAAAAACACTTTTCTTTTATTGGTCGGATGAAATATGCAAATTTTTTGAGATAGGAATTTTGGGTTTTCATGAGCTGTATGCCAAAATCATCAATATTAAAACAATAAAAGGCTTGAACTACTTCAGTTGTGTGTAATAAATCTAAAATATATGAGAGTCTAATGTTTATCAGTACATTACAGAAAAATAATGAACTTTATCACAATATGCTAATTTTTTTAAAAGGACCTGTACTATGCCAGAGCACATACACAGGTAACGCGCCAGATGCTGAGCTCGTGCTCAGGACAGCAATGGATATTGCTGTGTATCAAAGGTAAAAAATTATATAAATACGGTTCAGTTTCTTGGAAAAAATTATCGTTTGGTGTCTTAGGACCGCAGGGTGTAATTTGGATTTGCCTGTGCATGTTTTTTCTTTACTTTCAAAGGTTTGGTGCCTATTGACTGCCATAATGTGACTATCAGACTGCAATGGTTTGAGTTAAAAATCTTGAAGAAACAAAGTCACCTACATCTTAGTCTCACATAGCCAGACCTTTAAGGCGGGCATACACGGTGTGATTTTTGAGGTCGTACAAGCTTTTTTTTTAATACACATGCTTGTTAGCACTGCTGTAGAGTTAAGGTTTTGTCAAGTTTGCAACGAGTGTACACACACAAGGGTGAGCAGACGCTTCCTGCATGTGTAGCAAAGTGTCACGGCTCATATTTTTTATATGCAGTTATGAGATAGATAGAGAGCAGTTGTATTTAACAGTACATACACAGTATATTATACACAGCCTTTCTCTCAAATTTCATGGGCAAACAATCTTATCACCCTAAATATATAGAGACACACTGCATGATTTAACATTTTACCAGATTTTTTTTTCTGGTATTGTTTATACATAGGGGTGGCACGGTTCACAAAATTCCACGGTTCTCTTTAATCATCTCGTGTTCGAGATCCACCTATGGGAAGGGCATCCATACCTGACCTCTGCAGAAGCATCCAATTGCACCAAGTCTGGCTTGACAGACAGGAGTGCGTGCCCACAGGCAGGTAAGGGGCCGCCCCTTACCGGGCGAATAAAACCAATGCACGCGCTACCTTTCCTCAGTTGACATTCGCTTCTCGCGATCTCTGCATTTACACAGTTCGGCTGGATTACACTACGCAAAGAGTGTCTGGGCGCAGTGGAAGGGTTGGCCACCATCCACAGCCAGAGTGTTCAGTGGCTGTTGTTTGTTATCCCCCCACGTTCAGGGGGTCAGTCGTCAGGGAATGTGCACAAGCAGTGTCACCACACAGCATTTTCATTGTTTCCCAGACCAAACAAATAAAGGCTTCGGCCCCAGTGTTCCCCAACACAAAGAACACACAAAACACAAAGAACACACTGAAAGAAACAAATCTAATAAATTATTTCAGCGAGAGAATATCTCCCGGGTTCCCTGCACGCTGTCCCTAGTCTGTCCGCTAGATGGCGCCATTGCATCACATGTCAGCGATCCGGCGGTATTAGCAGCCCAAAGCTGCTCTCCAGTTTATGTGGGGTCTCTAATGAATCATGTCGGAGCCTGGCGGTCAGTTTCTGTTCCCGAATGGGTGATTCGTACAATAATGAAGGGGTACAGACTTCAGTTTGCCACAAGCCCTCTCTTTTCAACGGAGTTATCTCTTCTCACACGGAAGAGAGCTCCGCTCACATTCTGAAAGACGAAATCTCCGCTCTTCTCAAGAAGGGGGCGGTGCAAGTGGTGCCACCGCACTCAAGCAGTCAGGGATTTTACTCCCATTATTTCCTAGTCCCGAAGAAGAACGCTTCTCTCTGCCCTATTCTGGATCTGAGAGTGTTGAACAAACATCTCAGGAAATACAATTTCAGAATGTTGAGTCACTCCTCTCTTTTAAGATCTGAAAATCACACTGCGTTTTTTACAGTGATCGATCTGAAGATGCCTTTTTCCACAAAAGCATCTATCCTCCACACAAAAAATTCCTTTGTTTGGCCCACCGAGGCGTTTGTTACGAGTTCACAGTTCTTCCTTTCGGGCTCTCACTCAGCCTGAGGACGTTCTGTCTGTGTGTGGAAGCAGGACTCGGCCCGCTGAGAGCATTGGGACTCAAAATCCTGATGTACATAGACGATTGGCTGATCATAGCCGATTCGAGAGAGGAAGCGATACAAAGCACTGCCCGTGTGCTCGCTCACATCACATAGCTCGGCTTCAGAGTGAACGTGACCAAGAGCAATCTCACTCCTTCGCAGAATGTGATTTTTCTGGCGTTGGAGTTGAACTCTATCACAATGCGCGCACGGCTTTTGCAACAGCGCACTCTCTCCCTTCTGAATTGCCTCTCACTTTTCAGAGAAGGGGCGAGGGTACAGTTTTGCACATGTTTCAGACTTCAGGGTCTTATGGCCTCGGCTGAAGGTTTTATCTCTTCATCTCAGCCCATTAAACGATCTCTGCCGCTTTGTCTCGGTGACGCGCACATGCACTGCGCCACTGGAGGAATGTGGAGTTTTACGCTCATGGAACTCCCCTCGGGGCAATCATGATGCGCTAAGTTGTGACGACAGATGCCTCCTTTACAGGGTGGGGTGCCATACAGGAGGGAAGAACAGTGAACGGTGTGTGGCCAAACACACTTCACTCAGCCCACATAAATAATTTGGAGCTCCTCGTGGTTCGGAAAGCTCTGAATCACTTTCTACCCCGCCTGTAAGGGCATCACTTGCTGGTGTGTAGCGACAACACCACAGCCGTGGCTTATATCAACCGTCAAGGGGGAATGCGCTCTTCAAAACTCTAGCTCACTCCATGCTCTAGCTCACAGGCTGTTAGTATGGAGCAGGCGACACTTTCTGTCGTTACGGGCGACTCATGTCCCAGGCATTCTGAACAGAGGAGCAGACCTTCTATCAGGGGGAACCCACTCTATGGGGAATGGCGCCTCCACCCTCAGATAGTGGGTCTACTGTGGAGGAAATTCAATCAGGCGACCGTTGATCTCTTCGCCTCGCATGAAGATCTTTTTCCACTATTAAGGTTTACTTGCCGGCTATCGCTGCATGTCATGTAGGGTTTGATGGCACGACAGTGGGGCAACACCCCCTCATTCGTAGATTTATGAAAGGCGCTCCCTTCCAGTCACTAAAAGAGTGATTCCAGAATGGGACCTCTTCATGGTGCTGGGGGTCTTGTCTCAATACCCTTTTGAACCGCTGGGAGACATTTCTCTCAAGCTTCTGTCTCTTAAGACAGCTCTGCTTCTGGCACTGGCATCAGCCAAGCGTGTCAGTGACTTGCATGCACTCCCTGTTCATTGCTCATGCACGAAAGTCTCTATCAGTGGAGATAAGGTCTTTCTAAGGCCTAACCCAGTCTTTATGGCAAAATGCTTCCCAGCATTTCCGTATGAGGTGATTCAGCTTTCTGCTTTTCATCCCTCTCCTTTCTCCTCTTCAGTGGATAAGAGGCTGAACGCTTTGTGTCCTGTTCGCTTCTTACGCGTTTACATTGACAGGACCAGCGCTTTCAGGAGAAGCGACCAGCTCTTCATTTCTTGGGCCCCCCAAACACAGGGAATCCCATTTCTAAGCAACGCCTCTCTCATTCTCTTGTGGAATACATCTCCTTGGCATATGAATCTAAGGTAGTGCGTCCTCCAGAGGCCCTCAGAGCTCACTCCACTAGAGGCTTGGCAGCCTCCTGGGCTCTGTTTAACAGGGTTTCCTTGTAGGACATTTGTGCCGCTGCAAGCCGGGCCTCACCACATACTTTTGTCAGATACTACCGGCTGGATGTCACCCAGACCCCGGTAGCTCATTCTGTTTTAGGTGTGGGTTCGGTATCCGCAACTGCCAGGCCCTGCTTGACTCCGGAGCAGAAAGTAATCAGTCTTGCCCAACACCTTCACATCCCCATAACACCCCTCACCTTACCTCTGGCAATCATAGGGAGGAACTTGCCTTCCTGCTCATTGCCTCCCCCCCTGGTCCCTATTGTCCTGGGCCATCCCTGGTTGGTCCGTCATAGTCCCAGGGTGGACTGGGGTCACGACTCCATCTCCACATGGAGCGAGAACTGTTATTCTTCCTGTCTCTCTTCTGCCTGTTCGTCTGTGTCTTGTTCTTTGTTGCATAATAAGTCGGTGAACCTGAGGAGTATCTGGACCTGAAAGAAGTGTTCAGTAAGTCCAGGGCTGCTTCTCTCCTTCTGCATCGTCCCTATGACTGTGCTATAGACCTATTGCCAGGTATGTCTATCACGGTAAAGAATACCTATCCTTTGCCGCTGATGTCTTCAGCTTTCGAGAGGTTGCAGGGAGCATCCATCTTCACCAAATTAGATTTACGTAACACCTACCATTTGGTCCCCATAAAGGAGGGGGATGAGTGGAAGACTGCATTTAACACCCCCAGGGGGCACTTTGAATATCTGGTTATGCCCTCCGGGTTATCCAACTATTTCTGGGGTTCGCCAATTTCTACCGGCGTTTCATTCGCAATTTCAGCCAATTAGACGCTCCTCTGACTGCCTTAACCTCCATCAGAACACCTGCACCCTGCGCTACCAGCATCACCATCTACTTCTCTGGCTGCTCGTCATTTGAGAATTACCTTGTTTGATTTGTTATCAATAAACAACACTTTATTTAATTCGCTCTTGAATCCTCTGTTGATTGCCGTGACACACTCCCTATCCAATCAGCACGAGAAAGAATCCCTGTAAATAACCAAAGCAGACCTACCTTCTTCCTCCCCCTTTTTTCAGCACCCTTCCACCACCCTGTCTCCTCACCTTCAGCCCGGGGGCAAGAGAAGTGCCCCAAGCTCAGGAATTACTGCCGAGCTCAAAGCCCTCTCCCAGACAGCATGCCAGATACACCTAGTTTATGAACCGTAAGAGTGGACTTGTGAAAGAAAGTCTAAATTAAATCACTATTGAAATTAAAACAGAACATTTGTTTATTTGTCTTTTGTTTCATCAATCTTATTAGTTTCTTTGAAATTCTTGAACTTAACTCACTCAAGGTGAGTTTAAAGGTGCAGTGTGTAATATTTAAGATGATCTCTAGACAGAAATGAAATATAATATACATAACTATGTTCTCAGGGGTGTATAAATACTTAATTAACCATTATGTTTTTTATTACCTTAGAATTATCAGTTTATATCTACATACACCGCGGGTCCCTCACATGGAAGTCGCCGTTATGTTTCTACAGTGGCCCTGAACGGACAAACTGCTCTTCAGATCGCGTTTCATCACTGTTGTTCTTTTGGAAAAACACTGACACAATGATGAACAAGTAACAATAATATTCACAATAACATATTTTTATTGAATGATTAAGTAAATAGAATTCCTCAAATTATGTTTTAAAAGAAACCTCATTATTTTTGCTGTCTAAGACGACGACATCTTAATCCTGCGCGGCTACCGTAGCATCTGTAAAGGGAGGGGTGAGCGGTGGAATAAACGGTTGGTTGCAATTCAATAGACTCACCACTAGATGCCGCAAAAATCTACACACTGCACCTTTAAGTAAACTGCAAAAAAAATTAAAAAAAATATTGTTTAGTAATAGATGCAATGAATAAGTCCAATCCTTCAAAAATTAAGATGAAATTGGATCCCATTAAAATCCTGTAGAAATTATCATGCAGCATATTTATGCATTGTATTCAGCTTCCACAAAGCTGCCAATGTTGGTGGTAGAAGTGAGCAAGTAACTGATGTGTGCAAATTAAATCCATACATACTGATGTTAAAATGCTAAGTGTCCTTTATTGTGCTTCAATCGAAAAACAGTGCACTTCCTGTGAGCTCTCCTTTCAATTCATGACATACAAATGTGAAGTTCTTACTTTGTAAACAGAGCAAACACATTGTCCATAGTCCATATTATTCTTTGCACGTTTATGCATTAAACTCAGTCCAACACAATATAGTTGACAAGGTAAAATATACCATGGACAAAACACAGTGCTCTAAAATTTGAATTAGAATTTCTATCATTGTAGGAGCCCTGTATAGGATTCTTATTGGAATCCTTTAGGATTGTTTTGACGAGGGAACATTTTGCAGATTCTTTAAGGGGGATGTAAACTTTTGATCTCAACTGTAGTTGTGGTTGCAACAATGTGGTTGCCGAGAAACAAGGAGGTATAAGTTTGTGGAGTAATTTACAACAGCTTTGATTGTGGCTTAACCAATCAGAATCAAGGACATTTTGTTTGAAACTCTGTCCATGCTAAGGGGATCTGTTTGACTTCTCTCTATTGTGAATCTTCATGTGCCTGCCAAGGCTTCCTTTTTGACTGAAACGGTTTCCACACTGTTTGCATGTGTAAGGCTTCTCTCCAGTGTGAACTCTCATGTGAATGTTAAGGTATTCTTTATGAGTGAAACTCTTTCCACACTGTTGGCAGGTAAAAAGGCTCTCTGTAATGTGAACATTTTGGTGAACTTTAAGGTTTCCACTTTCACTGCAACTCTTTCCAGACTGAGAAGAACTGTGAGGCTTTTCTCTATTGCACATTTTCATGTGACTTTCAAGGTGTCCTCGCTGACTGAAACTCTTTCCACACTGGTTGCATGTGTAAGGTTTCTCTCCAGTGTGAACTCTCATGTGAATGTTAAGGCATTCTTTACGAGTGAAACTCTTTCCACACTGTTTGCATGAGTAAGGCTTCTCTCCAGTATGAATTTGTATGTGTCTGTTAAGGCATTCTTTACGAGTGAAACTGTTTCCACACTGTTTGCATGTGTAAGGCTTCTCTTTAGTGTGAAATCTCATGTGTCTGTTAAGGTTTCCTTTTTCAGTGAAACTGTTTCCACATTGTTTGCACGTGTAAGGCTTATCTCCAGTGTGAATTTGTATGTGTCTGTTAAGGAATCCTTTACGAGTGAAATTCTTTCCACACTGTTTGCATGTGTAAGGCTTCTCTCCAGTGTGAATCCTCACTTCCCTCTCCTCTTTCAGCGCTGTTAGGTGGAAAAACAAGGAGATAAAAGTTAACCCCAGTTTAATGGCACAAAGCAATTAACATCAAAACATGTAGTTATGTAATGCATGTATGCTAGATCCTATACCAGGGTGTCCAAACCTGATCCTGGTCTGCCAGTACCTTACAGAGATTAAGTTAGCTGTTGTGCAACTAATTGAATCTAGGAAATCTATACAGACTTATCTCAATTATTATTTACCGTTTTTATGTCTCCTATGGGATAAAATTCAACAAATTTAGAGAGAGACTAGGAAAAAAGAAAGAGGACAAATTTCCCCCTAAACCATCAGATGAAAAATTCATCACACAATAATTCCTTCTGAGGTATTATTAAGGGGGCAATTATGTTAGCAATCCTAAAAGTTGGCTGTTACACTTGACCTTTAAAATGGAAAACACCAAAAAAAAAAAACAAAAAAAAAACTGTCAGAGGATGAGAAACAGTCATTAATATCTTAAAATTCTTATTTAAAAAAATGTATTCACTCAATTTTAAATGTTTCTGTCAAGAACATTAATAATATTATAAGTTCACAGCTGGAAACATAATATAAAAAACTACTTAAAACTTTCTTTAAAAATAAACAGGCAATATTTTTGCACCAATTGAAAGTGAAGTGACATGGTGTAGTATGGTGAATTGTGCTCTGCATTTAATCCATCAAAGTGCACTAATGCTGTTAAACCAACCTGGTCCGAGGAACCATCAGGCTAAGTCCTGTAACACGGACCAATAAGAATGCACTGATTTTACTTACTACTGACTCTCTCATATACAATTATTTGTGCCCAAGTTTTAATTACATTTCAAGATATATAAAAACAATTTACCATGGTTGCTACTTGCACATTCAGTTGATCAAAAGTTTCTAGCCATGTAGCCTTTCTCTCTGTTTTTTTGACAGTTGTACCTACTTTCTCTAGTCTTTAAAACACTAAGGCTACGTTTACATTAATCCGGATACATTTGAAAACGGAGTTTTCATTTTAAAACGCTCTCCGTCCACACCAGCGTTTCCAAGCGTTTTCCAAAAGTTTCTCATCTACACTGAAACGTAGGATAACATCAAATTCGCCTTACTGCGCATGCGTAAAGCCTCCAAAAGTATACAGAGGTAATAAGTTTACACGCAATTCTTCTGGCGGGATAATTTACGGAAATATCTCATCCTCCACTGATGCGTCTATTTCGCGCTCATTCATATTTTATCTGAAAAGCAATTGTCGTCATGTTTTTTCAGGACAGCAAAAGTAAATTTTCTGTCATCATTTTAGGACTGCAATTTGAAGAGTGTAAAAGGTAAATCTCTTTAGCAGCAGTGTGACAGTGAAAGGCACAGGCACAATTACTGGCGTAAACATAGATATCTATTGGTACAATATGCGTCACATGACTAAATATGCGTCATCGTTTTCAAAAGCCTCCGTTTTCACAGTCCACACTACAACGTGAAAACGGTGTTTTCAAATTTATCCACTTTGGCCGGAGTTTTTAGAAATAATCGTTTTCTGTGATAAAAACGGGGTTTTCGTGTAAATGAGAGGCCAAACCGCAGGGAAATATCTGCGTTTTCCCTTCGTGTAAACGGGGCCTAAAATAAAAAATAGAAAACAGCCTACATTTTAACTGGGAAGAGGAACAGACATTTACTCATTTGAGCTAGTAATTAGGACGTATTAGTCAGCTGACAACTGATTTACATTTACTGCTATGGTAAAAAATACACTTACATTACAGATTATAATACATGTCACATTGAATGTCCAACACAAATATTTTAACAAAATGTATGTTTTCCTCAGAATTACTTGTGTAAACCTTGTCTACTCCTGACAACAAAATGGATGTTTGTATGACCTTTTAACATTTACATATTCTTATGAAGAATATACACTGAAGAAAACACATTTCAAATGTATTAAATTGTACAAATATATTTGGCATGGTGGATCTACTTGATCTATAATTGAAATTAAGGACAGCTTTAAAAATAAGCGTGCAGATCAAATTATCTTGACTCACTGAACCTGGATCAAATTAGTGAGATAGTTTATTAGTTTATTAGCAGTGATGGGAATAACGGCGCTATAAATAAACGGCGTTACTAACGGCGATACATTTTTCAGTAACGAGTAATCAGACGAATTACTGTTTCCCCTGTTACAACGCCGTTACCGTTACTGACTTTAAAATACGCGTTACTATAACTGAGAACACTGGACCTCTCTTTAGTGTTAATTTCGTCAGACGAGACGAGACGAAATATGTTCGTCAACGACCTTTTTTTTCATGACTAAGACGAGACGATGACAAGACTGCACCACTTTCCAAAAACGCTGACTAAGACTAAATTAACATGCATTATTGTTGACGAAAAAAGACGAGACGAAAATGTTTTGCATAAAATAAAAACTAAGATAAAATCTCTCTTCATTTTCGTCTACAATCGTCTCTGCTTTTTCATCAGCTGTTATGGCTTTGAAACATTCAAACTGCGCTTTGGCGCGCTGGCTGGCGCTGAGCCAGAGACGGACGAGCTCTGCTCTTGTCATATAATCACAACTATGCAGTGTTTTTAACCACATAACGCTTATTTTAGGTTTCAGACATTTAAATACACATAAGTACTAGTAAAAGGAGACATTTAGAGTTTGTAAAATACACACATAGGTCTATGGAAGCAGCAAATAACAATCTATTCAATATAATTTGCCGATGTGTTTTATTCATATCACATACACATAGGCTTAGTAACTAAAAAGTTCACTTTATTCCTCTTCTAGTTCACCAGCCACTTGCATGTATTTCGGGAGAAACGGATGAATGTATATGTGCTGTAAATACGGCTGACAGGACTGTCTGAACGGCAGCGCGAACAAACATGGCCGCGCCCATCTCACGTTACAGATTACGATCCAGATCATTTATATAGGGTTTTAAACGACGAAACATACTAATTCACACATATTTGTGAATCGGAATATTAGATAGTTCATGGCATGGTAAGCAAGTGTGTGAGTATTCTGGATAAAAAAGGAAAAACTAAATAAAAGCGATCTATCTGTCATACAGTGTTATTGTGTCTGTGTTGTGTCACGTGACAAGCTTGATGCGTCGCCATGGAAACAATAAGGACGAACGTTCTAAAATAAAGGTCGCTTAAAAAAACTCACTCTCAGGGGTCCGCTAGAATATTTTAAACTCACCACTGAAAGGGTTAATCATTTGTGAATGTGTCTCCTAAATCAGAAATTGAAAACCAGACACGTTTAACATTTGCATTCAACAAAAATCATTCAACAAGTGTATTTTGTCAGGTAATTATGACATTTAACCAATGTTTGAGATATGTGAAACACTTTTTTTTACTGAAATGTGTATCAGTAATAAACTCAGTAATAATGTGTTATTTAAAAAAAAAAGACTACAATTTTTTGACTAAACCTAGACTAAAATATATTGAGTTCTTTTTTGACTAAAACTAGACTAAAATTAAAAGACTTTTAGTCGACTAAAACTTGACTAAGATACCTTGAGTTTTCTTTTGACTAAAACTAGACTAAAATGACGAGACTTTTAGTCGACTAAAACTTGACTAACAAAAAAAGATATGTGAATGACTAAATATGACTAAAACTAACAAGGACATTTGGCACAAGACTAAGACTAAGACTAAATTAAAAATAGGTGACGAAATTAACACTACCTCTCTTTCATTGAGGTGTGTGTGTTTGTGTGTGTTCGGGCGGGACACATAACCAGTGATGATGATTGGTGTGTCTGTAAACGTGGTGTAACTGAGAACGCTTAGATTGAGTAAATTTCCACTGTTTGCCAATCAGAGGCAGAGTAGTGCGGGTGAAGCACACGCACACATAAGCACGCTCACGGTCAGTCGCACACAACATCCAGGACTCATAACGATGGCGAGTCCAACAAGTTCAAAGGTAGTTTTTGCAAACTGGAAGTATAAGCACTTTTGCAACATGCAACTTTTGCCCAGGAAAAAACAGTCTCTCTGCGTCGGTGACAAGTAATTCAAATCTACTAAAGCACCTCACATCGTCACATGCCGACACAAAATTAATTTAATAATAATTATTATTTGTTTGTTTTTGGTACATTTCTTCAGAAGCATAATTTATATTTAGTCTTATTTGTTAGTCTTATAAGTTGTGATCTGTGCAATAAATATTTAAAGTTCTAAACCATCTATTGTGCTTTATTGTTCCACTATAGTAATGATAATATTTATAATAATATCTTTAATTTGATAGTTGTCTCTCACGTTGTGCCACAACAACATTAAAATAGTGTAGATTAGTGTACAATGTTTTATATTTATTGTATAGCTATATTAAATTAGATTTTTTTTTAAAGTAACGCAATAGTTACTTTGCCTGGTAATTAGTTACTTTTATAATGATGTATCTCAGTTACTAACTCAGTTACTATTTGTGAGAAGTAACTAGTAACTATAACTAATTAAGCCCCGTTCACACTAGCAGCGACTTCTGTCGCTGCATGTCGCCAGAGGCTGGCGATGAGGTCGCTAGTGGGCGTTCTTATTACTGGTTGCTTAGTAACATCATTTAACAGACGTTTTTATCCAAAGCAACTTTAGAAACAAAGACAAGCATGTTACAATTCATTTTAATGCAGTTAATATTATTTTTAATATGGTACGTTTATTTGCTGTCTAATCATTTATGATTTTGTCTGTTGTCATACATTTAACACATTTTGGTTTTGATTTTTTAAGAGGTAATATCTAATTTTACATCCTATTAGTTCATTAAAAACCTACTTGGAATCCCCACGATATTGGCCACCCCTTTCCATGCCTCATTTTTAAAATTTATGTCCCTGTATGTGCTAACGGCAGGAATTAATTTCTCCTCTGCTGGAGCTGAAAGGAGAATGATCACATGAGCACTATCATCTTCTTTCCTATTGGCTGTCGCTCCCGAAAGTCGCTCTTCATTTGCATAAAGTTTAGAGATTCTGAACTTTGTCGCGTCGCTCGACACGCCCACATCCGGTCGCCAACGGTCGCTGACGGCCGCTGTCGCTCTCGTCGCCGGAAATCGCCAGCTCTCCATGGAAATGAATGGGATCGCGTCGCTGTGTCGCGTGTAGTGTGAACGGGGCTTTACTTTTTAAAGGTACGTGCCCAACACTGTTTATTAGTCACTAATAACATAACCTAAATGGTAATTTATGGCACAACTTTAACCCTGATCGATTTAATAGATTATTTCAGGTCACGTTTTCGACTTTAAACAGGTTTTCTAAATGTCTTTTTTTTTAAACAGCCCTCAGAGCTAGACATTAAGACTTAATATGTGCTTGTCCTTTGGACAACTAAATCAATCATCCATTTGTCCAAGTAAAAAGTTTGGCTACATCCACACAAAGTCAGAGCTTTCCATATCAAATTTTTTTTTCCCTCGCCTCAAGAAATATCTGCATCCACATGAAACCAACACAAAACTATGTAGTGTATTTGCCAGATTTTGGCAATGCCAATAAACCTTGCTTGTAGTATACACAGGGAGAACAGTTACTCTTACGCTGCCATGCTGAGGGGAGTGCATGCTGAAATAGCGAGCACTAAGTATCAATTTGGATATGAACTGCAAGTTAGGACGTAGTGACGGCTGTCAGAGCGTTATTCCCCACGGCCGATGGCCTGAACTGTTACCGACTTACCTGGATGGGTCAAAGGAGAACCCATGGTACAGCTCAAGTTTGAAACCAAGCGATTCCTTTGGGGGAAACACCTAAATAGAAAGACTATATAGAACGGGAACTGCCACCACTACCAGGTCTAATTCCCTCCGTGAACTGACTCACAGATAGGGCAGCAGGCCTGTCCCCAGAAGAAACCATTCTAAGGCTGTACTCACACTAGGCACGGTTGCCATGAACCGAGCCCCGAGTACGATTGTCCCCACTCCCCACTCCCCCACTGGCCTGCACTAACATAGCATTCAGCATTCGTGCCGGAGCACGCTTACGTCATTATGGTGTGACGGTTTTAAAGGTCTATCGCCTTTATGGCACAAAAATTTTCCCGCAATCGTGCTGCTCGTATGAGGAGATTTGCAAGGTACCAGCTGAAGTGCAGCAAGGACTTTGCAGCTTTGATTACGGACTATAAAAATGTTGATTACCTCGCAAAAAACGCGACGTCACGTGTCCTGTTCCGTGCTCCAGCACGGTTAGCGCTCCCACTGCATGCGAACCGCGCCTGAGTCCAACTGAACCGTGCTCTGGCCCACCTCTTCCAAGCGGGCCAGGGACGGCTAAACGAGCCGCGCCCGGGCACGGTTGGGAGCACTCACACTAGTCAAACGAACCGCGCTTTGGTGGTCAAACGCACTCGGGCACGGTTCAAACTGCCTAGTGTGAGTACACCCTAATAGGGGTCACCGTAAGGTAGGGTTGCACGGTATACCGGTACTACGGTAGTATCGCAATACTAAAGCTTAAAAATACCCACGGTGCCATTGCATTTTTGAAATGGTAGTATCGTCCACACAGTAGGACCGTAAGATATGTTGTATGCACGGCAGGAACACTGTTTAAAATGTTCATTTGAACATGCACGCCAGCACACCAAAATCAGTCCCTCCAGAAATTCGCGATGTTGCGATCGTGCCAATTCACGCAAATTCAGCCAATCCCCGCGATTTATTTGCGGCCTTGCAGTTTCATCCAATCACCACGACTTTACCGCAAATTACCTACAAATATCACTGCGAAAGACCGTGCAAAGAAATTCAGGGCTCGAAATTGCCACCATTTCTTTACTGCCTTTAATGCCTAAATGCATCTTTATGAATTAGTTATATAGCTAATGAAAGAGTTTTGTTTTTGATTTGAATTATTTAAATTATTTCTTTACAGACCGGATGATATATTACTCTAACCTTTATGAGCAGAAATTTCACATCACACCGGCTCTTCCATGTCCTGCAAGGCGAGCTTCAGCATTCACAGCATTTACTTTAAAAAACAATGAATTCAACAAGTAAAAAGTGTTCCAAATATATTTCTAAAATGACTTTATAAACTAAATAAACAAAAATAAATGTAATCACTTTGCTATTAAAAACAGCAGCTGTGTAATAGGAAAGAGAAAAAAGGTCCAGTCGGACTCGGGACAGTAATTCTGAGGAGCTGTCGGACAAGGTCCAGGCGAGGTTTTACAAATTTTTGCAACGAATGTTTGTTTAATAGCCTATATAACATTATTATTTAGGCTAGTTACATATTTAAATTTATTATTTATTTGATTTATTTTAGTGTTTTGTAGGCTGCTTGTTCACTGACAGAAGTGTTCAAATAAACACGCATGTTTGTTAATAATGTTTGAGCCTCATTTATTTTGGGTTTCAAAATAATATATGCATTTTATATATAGACATATATACACAAACGTTATGTATATGTAATATAAAATATAAATACCGCGCCATTTTTTACGTTCGTCTTTTATTTAAATAGCCTACCTTTAAGGTGTCAGTAATTACTGTGCTGCTAATTTCTTATTTGGGAGTAATTTGTTTGAACGAATATTCGGTGTTGCGCTGATGCTCTCATCTGTTGACATTTCCGAACGCCTTCCTGCAGTTGCTTAATAAAAGCGGGCTTTCCACACAAAAAAGTGCATGTGTCATTAGTATGAGAAAAAAATTGTCGGGCTGGGATCGGGCTCGGACATAAATATCTTAATGCCTGTCGGGTTCGGTTACTGCTCTGTCGGACGCGGGCCAGGTACGGACAGAAAAATGCGGCCGATCCGCACTCTAGAAAGCACGTTCAGCACCGCCGAGAGTTTCGTGCGGTCGTTAAAAAGAAACCAAAAAGTAAAACGCCTACACACATTCAAAAGCAATTTTAATACCCTGCGTTTGAAGAGCGACTGCCCGATGCGCTCAAATTAGGTTATATAAAATATCTAGGCTGTTATTAGTATATTTAGTATATCCCTCTATTTGCACTTTGAATATTGAAAGAGTAGCCGCCTTTGATGATGGCTGCATATATTGTCTACACGATTGAGTAAGAGATGTGTTGTTTGTTTTTTTGTTTTTTATAGGCTACTGTAATTGTTTAAAAATGCAGTGGTTGCCTCTAATTTAAATGTCTGTACCTATAATAGGGAAAATAAACATCCAGTTCATGTACTCATTTTCCTTCATTCTTGTCCCTTGCTTTAGGCATGAAATAAATAAAAAAATGTTTTCAGAATCAGACCATTGTCTTGTAAAACAATCAGAATCGGGCATGAAGAATCTAGATCGGCAGATAACTAAAAAGAAATCGGGTGCTCATAATTTTTTTTTGGTGCTCCTAACTTTTTGAAACAACAGAACTTCATAACGTTTGTAAAACTAGGTCTGTGGTGGTTTGCTTTTGTCAGTTGTCAGGCAGGCCTTGTGTGGGCAAAGGTGATATTGCTAGCGAGTTTGAGAGGGGCAGTTAACAAAACTATTTGTCATGCTTTCATACGGTAGTTTCATCAATCATTTATTCCAGTGTTTATCCTACATAGACTTAGCGTGTCGCCGCGGCAACAAAATGCTAAAAGTCTAAATATTTTACGGGGACAACATGATTTTGTCTTAATTGAACCTGCGCTGCAGCCTCCTGAGGAAGCAGCGATTGTCTGCTGTCAGATCTGCATGTGATCAGAGCGTGCAGAAAGCCGAATTTTTGAATTCCTGTGCTTTGGGGGAGTAATCTTGCAAAGAACACTTAAAAAATTCATAACATGTTTGTGAAATCTGTCTAAAAAAAAAAACTTAACTTTTTGAAAAAGCTGCCGCAAAATCTGCCATTTTAGGCCGCAACAATAGGGTGACCATATTCTGAGAATCCAAAAAGAGGACCCCCCCCCCCCCCAAGGCACTTTTAGAAATCACACATTTATTTAAATTCTCTTTCTGTTTGAACTAAATCTTATATCAAATACCGTATTGCCCTGTAAAAAATATCATCTCTCTTAGTCTTTTCTTTATACAGGCATAATACAAACATAAATAAATAATACATAAAATGCTTAAATAAGAATTGCCTTGTAAAACATTTTTTTTTTCCCCAATTTGTCTGTGAAACTACATTTGCGTTTCGGCATGTTAGTGACACACAGCTCTTGCAGCGCAGTTCCTCTTTGTATTGTTTTGACAATTGGGTCTTTCACGTCATCAGACAGGTACCCAGGGCTGGACTGGGGTTAAAATCCGGCCCTGGACAAATTCAGCACATCCGGCCCACAAGTTCCACATGAAAGTTTTCTTGGGTTTCCTGGTGAAAAAATCCCCAGCTAAAACCAGCCTGTGCTGGTTGGGTGGTTTTAGCTGGTCAGCAGGCTGGTTTTAGAAGGGTTTTGACCACTTTTCCAGCTTGGCCAGGCTGGTCTTAGCTGGTCAGGCTCGGAAACCACCAACTAAAAGACCAGCTAAAACCAGCTACTTCCAGCCTAAACTGGCCAACCTACCAAGGCTGGTTTAAGCTGTTTATTTCAGCAGGGTTATAGGGTCTTTAATTGGAGTACATGAATGAATAAAACAGGATTTAAACAAATAATGATAAATACTGCTGAATTCAAATGCAACAAACTTAATTAAATTTTTGTCACAGAGAAATGCATGCAGTAAAGCATTGATTTTGAGCTAGAATGCAGGAAATTTGTTGCTAATAAATTATGTAATAAAAAAACATTCATTAATAAAAATCATCACCCTCATGTCGTTCCAAAACTGTATGGCTTACTTTCTTCTGTGGAAGAAAGATATTTTGTATAATGTAACCAAACATATTTGGTTACCCTTGATTTCTACTCTATAGACAAAAAAAGTTTTGAATTTCTCAAAGTATCTTCCTTTGTTACACACAAGAAAAAAGTTCATACAGGATTGAAATTATTGAAATTACATGATGTTGAGTAAATGATGACAATTTTTATTTTTGGGTAAACTGTCCCTTTAAGAACTTTATTATGTATAGTAAACACCTAATTTATATAAGACCCATATTTAATTCTTTAATCAGGCTCTTATTGAATTAACATTTTACTCCAATTAAAACGAATTACAACTAAAAATTAAAAGAAATTATTGATTAGAATATTAGTAGTAAGACGGTGGTCACAAGAAAACATTAGTTATATGGTTTTTAAAATTAAATAGTAATTATAAACTATGAAATTTGTAATAATTTTGTTTTGACAGTATTTATTGGCATTTTCCACTTTACTTCATCATGCAGTATCCAGTGTCGTGGCTGTTTTCAGCAGCCCAGCAGAACTTACAGATCCTTTAATGTTCTCATATCACATGACTGTATAACACAATTCTGTGTGTTATCTGAATGGATCAAGCAACTTACACTGTTTATCACTGTACATGGTGGCAGAAGCGCAGCGCGCGTTCATCAGCACTGTGCGGGTGATTGATCCCACCGCTTCACACTTTTCGGCTTTTTGGGTTTTGAATGCGCTATAATTTAAAATAGCGCCTAATATGGGGGAGGTCTCCCTCGCTTCGGTGATCGGCTCACTGGGAATGTCCCGGTGCTCCCGATGGCCAGTTCATAACTGCAGGTAACTCAGAATAATGCCGGTGGGCAGTGGCTGCATTTAAAGTGTTGAATTAATGACGGTCAGTGAAATGAGGTAAAAAAATAAATTAAAAAAAAACTGACATTTTATGATATTTTACTAAATCCCCCCGGACATAATTTTATAGCCAAAAAAGGAGGACATGTCCGAGTAAAAGAGGACGTATGGTCACCCTATGCATTTAAAGTGTTGAATTAATGACGGTCAGTGAAATGAGGTAAAAAAAAAAAAAAAAAAAAAAACGGACATTTTATGATATTTTACTAAATCCCCCCGGACATAATTTTATAGCCAAAAAAGGAGGACATGTCCGGGTAAAAGAGGACGTATGGTCACCCTACGCAACAATCACAAAAAAATCCAGCAAAATCCTGGACGGACTGCAAAATGTCTTTCTGCTGTGCTTTGTGTATTACAGGCTGTGTCTACGCTTTATATGCTATTCAATGTTTCCCGACGCTTCAGTTCAGTTTGAAATGAGAAGTTGCACGCGCACGTCATTTTTGACGCTGCAGTTTATTAGAAGAGAGGGTCTGATTCAGACTGTCTGATGTTATTTAAAAAATAGCAGTTCAAGAATCACTTGTTCACACATTTAAAGTTTTTTTTTCGTATTTTCATTCCTTTGCCCAATTTTAGAACAGGTGAAATAATTAGTTTCTGGAAGGATCTTTGATCACAAATGCAGTTCCATTCATTAACATACTAGCTGCTTTCCACTTGGTTCTTATTAATCATTATACATATTTTTTTATATTATAAATTAATGTTTTAATATATAAGCTGCTTACTTTCAAGATATGCGAGCAAAAATGCTCCTTACAGTTCAGAAAGACGTTTTTGTTTCGTTTCTGTGTTCAAATCTATATCCGCATTGGTTTGGCCGAATCACTGATTCACTAAGCCATTCATAAAAACAGTCATTTGATTCACTCCTGAATGATTCAGCCGTTTTGAAAGAATCGTTTGAACGACTCGGTGATTCAATCATGAACACTGCTGCCACCTGCTGACGGGTTTAAGTTTCTCATCATATTACATTCTTTACCATAATATTGCTATATTCAGAGTTTAAAACATTAATCTTTAATATATTAATCTTTAATAATTTTTAATCTTTTTATCAAGTTGTTATGGTGCTGGTGAATGTTAGGTGCAGTGCCACACGCTGCATGTCTCAATTTTGGGAACACTGGTATAAGTGTCTTTTAAAAACGAGTCATTTTTAATGTATGTATGTTTGTTGTTTGTTTGTTTGTTTGTTTTTGTATTATTGTGTTATTTCTTTTCTTTTTTGGATGGACCATGAGTCTGAATAAAGATACTACTTCTATAATTTGGAACCCAGCAGAGCGCTCGCTCCAGGATCCGATGATGTTAATGAAACAATGTCATCGTCATCCAACAGCTCATCCTCATCTCTGGCTGATGAGCACGAAAGGGTAAGCCCCCTTTTTTAAGGGTGTTGCTTTCAGAAGTATCCACTCTGGGACCCCGTTTAAATAAATATCGGTTTCACTCTCCCAAAACGCCAGAACCTATTCAATATAAAATGTATGCGTATACAGCTAAACACATCTCTGTGTGGACAAGGCCTTAGTTCTATGTAAGATTTGTTTTTATTTATTTGTTGAAATTATTTATTCACAAGCAATATTCTCAACAGTTTTATCAGCTATCAGGATTATTGTAAATAATTTGCATAGCATGTGATGTTTCAAGCATGCATCTGATGAAGAGCCTGCATGCTTGAAACATCCCACGCTATGCAAACGTTTTAATAAAATAAATGTAAGTAATAAACATTAAACATTTTAGAAAAAAATATATAACAGTAGTACAGACAAATAAGTGTTAAGTTATTAAGTTAATAATTTCCTATTTTATCTTTTAGGCCTGGTCCACACTAATATGTTTCCATTTGAAGGCTTCTGTTTTGGTCCCACCCACACTGAGATAGCATATATGTTAAAGGGGTCATCCAATGCCCATTTTCTACAAGTTAATATGATGCTTTAGGGTCCAAATGAAAAGTTTGTAATATACTTTGAGTAAAAAATCTTTATGTTAGTGTAAAAAAACACTAATTTTACCTGGTAAAAAATGCCTCTGTTCTCAGCAAGCGATATCAGTACCTGGCCCTTTAAATGATATGAACCTCTGCTCACCCCGCCCTTCAGTTCTGTGGGGCGTGTCATTACATAGCACACGGGGTGTTGCCTAGACAACGGTTGGGGTATAGTTGTATAGTTTGGGGGAAAATGGCACTTGGGGGGCTCTGAAGACACTGTACAACCCCATCCATTTAAAATTATTTTTTTATGGCCTAGATCTTCCAGCCGTTTCTGGCTCTTTCGTTCTCTCGCCCTAATCAGGCAGCGACACCTTGTCAGTATGGCGGCGTGGGCATACTCGTTCCCAAAGCATCTCGACGCAGCTCGAAGTTATGGAAGGGAACGTCTCAGGTTACGTATGTAACCCTAGTTCCCTGAAGGGAACGAGACGCTGTGTCGTGAGGCCATACTTCCGACATCCCTGCAGCGCTTGCTTTATTCGAAAGCTAGTGTTGTGTTCACCTTGCGTGCATTTAAGCTTCCCGGTCGGTGATGTCATCACGTACGTGACGTCTCGCGATTCCATTGGACTGATTACACACGTGATTCAGAGTGAGGGCACGCTGAGGGCGTTCCCAAAGCGTCTCGACGCAGCATCTCGTTCCCTTCAGGGAACTAGGGTTACATACGTAACCTGAGGCTACATTTACATTAATCCGGATACATTTGAAAAAGGAGTTTTCATTTTAAAACGCTCTCCGTCCACACTAGCGTTTCCAAGCATTTTCCGAAAGTTTCTCATCCACACTGAAACGTAGGAAAACATCAAATTCGCCTTACTGCGCATGCGTAAAGCCTCCAAAATTATACAGACGTAATGAGTTTTCACGCAATTCTTCTGGCGGGATAATTTACGGAAATATCTCATCATCCAATGACGCGTCTATGTCGCGCTCATTCATATTGTATCTGAAAAACAGTTGTCATCATATGTTTTGCAGGACAGCAAAAGTAAATTTTCTGTCATCATTTTAGGACTGTAATCTGAAGAGTGTACAAGGTAAATCTCTTTAGCAGCAGTGTGACAGTGAATAGCACAGGCACAATTACTGGTGTAAACATATCTATTGGTACAATATGCGTCACATGACTAAATATGCGTCATCGTTTTCAAAAGCCTCCGTTTTCACAGTCCACACTACAACGTGAAAACGCCATTTTCAAATTTATCCACTTTGGAGAGCGTTTTCAAAGAGAAAAAGATGCGTTTTCAAACAAAAACGTATTAGTGTGGACATGGCCTGAGACATTTTGTGACATTTCAGTGTGGATGAGAAACTTTTGGAAAATGCTTGAAAACGCTAGTGTGGCTGGAGAAATTTTTAAAACAAAAAGTCTGTTTTTAATTGTATTTGAATTCATTTAGGTGTAGCCTAAGTGGTTTTCCTTGTTTTATTTGCTTACCAAATACTTTACATGAACATGTAGACAGCATGCAGTAGCCTAATGTACTTACTCACGTTTCAAGGTCTGCTTTGTGCAAAATAAATTATTTTCTTAGTACCTTTGCATAATTAGCCAAAATTCAATAATTCAATGGTTTTAATATTAGAAGCAGATACTAGGTTTAATGTTACAATGTTTGGTTAAGACTCATTCCATATTATTGTTACAACTTAAATGCATGATTTCATAACAAATGGCCAATGTGAAAGAAAGATCTTCTGAACTGCACTTGAAGGCAGAATTAGTATGTGATCTCGACACTTCTGTCAAATCATTTCTGTATATTCATTTCTATAATGAGTTTAGCTATGAGAAAAAAAAACCAACCTGTTTGTTCCTCAGTATCTTCATGTTTGACTCTAAATGTTTCTTCAATCCTCATGTCTTCACTCTCCACTTTAATGAATGCCATCTTTGTTCGTTCCTCAATATCTTCATGTTTCAATGTTTCTTCAATCGTCACGTCTTCACTCTCCTCTTTAATATATGCCATCTTTATAATAGTGTGTCACTGTTGATTCTCCAGTTTTTCTGTGTTTGTACACTTTGTCCTGTTTAAGATGACAATAATTAATAGAAAGAAAAATCAATGCAAACTAAATCTGTGTGTGTGTCTCAATCAGCTCCTAGTTCAGTAGTCAGTGCACTAGTAAGACAGTCAGAGTTAATAGACTTATATAAGATGTATAAAATATATACAAATTACACAGAAGGTTCATATTTAAGTATGCGATTTTGATATATATATATTTGGTATTCGATTATTTATAATATCTAATATACTACACTTTAATGAAAACATTAGCGGTTGTTATTCCACTCGTTGTTTGTTGTCCTCGTTTCTAGTCCACGTGCCGCTGAATTTAATCACTGAATCATTTATCAAAAGATTTGATTCAAATGACTCGGATTCTCAGTCTCTCACTTCTTATCGTCACAAGATTAATTCATGATATAGGGAGCGAAACGGAACGCGCTTCTGTTATTAAAGGCTTACGTTTAAGTTACACTAAATAATAGCTTCTAAAAACGCTTTAATTGATGTAACAGTGTGCATTAGTTTAAAAACTTTAAAACCACAAACCTTTCTTCAGGTGAATCACAACAGATGAGGAGCGCGGCGCAGCTTTACGACGTCACATCATCAGAGCAAAATAAAAGTCCCATTCGTGCACTGCTCTCTAGAATCACAAACACACATAATACAAATGTTGTATATAGAATACAATTTCGTACCCACATGATGATGCTTTTCTACAGTTATTAACATCATAAATCTATTAATATTATTCTCTTTTTATGTACATTTATAACACTGTTTTATGTTGATATACCTTGACATTAAATTCACATAAAACTAGTCAATGCTGCTGTGTAACTGTTACAAAGAGGGTGTGATGGCACATTTGATCAATCACTCTTTTGACTATTGTAATCAATCTCTTGTTATTTTGTTTGTTTGTGTATTTATTTATTTATTCCACTTTTGGAAAGTTACTGAAACACTGTCAGGGTTTTTTATTTTGCTATGAGGCAAATGAGGCAACAAAAAATTATTTTTGTTATTGTTAAAAAATATATTTGTGTCAGTTTCTATTTACCACTACAAAAGTTTATTTATAATTAAATATGACTTACATTTCCCCAGAGTATTATTACTTTTTTAAAAATTGGTATATAATCTGTGCTCAAATATGATTCTAATATAAACAAGTTACATATTAAGATCTCAGTTTTCAGTCATTAATAACAGATCCACACTGAAAATGAACAAATCTTCTGGAAGGATTGGATGGAAAGATAATATGGTCTGTATTTGATCTTTTTTTATTTCAATGGTAATGTTTTTTTATGTAAGCAATTTTGTTTTAATACAGTTTTTGCAGTGTAAAGGAATATGGTTAATTGATTATTACCTTTTCAGTTTCCTTAATTGGCAAAAACCTCAGCTGTTACTCCATATCTTCTCTTATTAACAGTGAAAAGTTTAGGTAATAAATACAACACACTAAACAGTTTATTAGAAACTCTAACTAGAAGTACATCTATCAGAAAAAAAAATGTTATGTTGTATTAGTGTTATCATTTTAGTGAAGTTAAATGTTTTGAAAACAAAATACCTTTAATACACCTGCAGGAAAATTAAGATCTTGGGCCCGTTTCAGAAAGGAGGTTAAGTGAAAACTCTGAGGATGTCAACCCTGAAATAAGGGAAACTCTGGGTTTTCCGTTTCAGAATGGGAGGTTTAACAAACTTGAGAAAGCAGGGTAAGTCAAGCCCGTTTCTGAAAGAGAGGTAACTTATACTCAGAGTCAGTTACCTTGGTAACTTACTCTGTGAATCAAACCTGGTCAGGAGCAGGTTTTCTTCTGTAAACCCAGAGTTTCTTTTGGTCTCCTCCCTCTTTTTAACATGTAAGTGATGTTTAAATACATCATTCATTCATTTATGCTTCAAAAATGCTTTTCTTAGTGAGTGTTTTGGAATGTAAATTTAGAGCATTTACTTAAAACAAGAAAAATAATCTTAATGCAAATGGAAACAAGATTATTTTTCTTACCCAATTGGCAGATAATTTGCAAAATAAGAAAAATACACTTATAAAGATTAAATAAACACCTTTTAAAAAAATAAAATAATTGAAATAAAGTACAAAAACAGTAATTTTACAGAGATTTTCATTAAAGGTTTTACAGAAAGAAAAAAAATTATTTTACAGATTTTTTCCTTGTTTCAATCAGGATATATTATATATATAATTTTATGGTTTTTGTCTGGCAGCCGTAGCTGCTAATTGTTTAAGCGTTTTTTTTTTAAAGTGTAAAACCCTTATTTGACAGATTTTACCTAGATTATTACAATGAAAGCACTAAATGTTCTACAGAGAAACACTGTTATTTTACAAATCATTACAATAAAAAAAAACCTTAAATAAAGTGTCAAAGCATGCTCAAGGTGAAAAATTAACAGTTTTATTTAAAAGACAAAATTCAAAGTCTGTACAAATGCCATATTAAATTTACATTTTACATTTAAGCTCTTTTTTAAAGAAATACAGCACAATTACATTTAAAATACTGTGATGATGAAGAACATGGAACAGTTTAATCAAAATGTTTAATTAAGTATATAAGACAACTTCACGTCCAGAGAAAATATTTCCTGCTAACTCACTCACCCCCATGTAATCCAAGATGTTCATGTCTTTCTTTCTTCAAGTCAAAAAGGAATTAAAGTTTTTGAGGAAAATATTCCAGGATTTTTCTCCATATAGTGGACTTCAGTGAGAGCCAGTGGGTTGAAGGTTCAAATTTCAGTTTCAATACAGCTTTCAAAGGGCTTTACAAGTTTCCAGTGACCCTTATTCCTTGGCTGGGATCATGTAGAGTCCTTTGAAGCTGCATTGAAACTGAAATTTGGCCTGTTAGCTCCCATCGAAATATGGAGAAAAGTCCTGGAATTCCTCAAAAATCTTTTTGACAGAAAAAAGAAAGACATTTTTCTTTCTGCACATATTTTCATAATGCAGACACTGTCAAAGTGACAAACAAATGTTACATATATATATATATATATTATAAACCACAGCCATCTTTTTTTCCCCTAAATGCACAAATAACTTTTATTCTTTTTCATGTTGGATTTTAATATTCTTCCAGTACTTCCATCTCCTTTTCATCTGAGCCCTCTTGCTGTTGGCTGAGTAGGCGTCAAATGTTCATTTCATTACTCTAATTCAGAAATGCATCTGTTTGGATTAGAGAACATTTAATTATGTGAAAAGAGCATTAGACTATGTGGAAAAAGCTGCTGCATTCAGACACAGAATTATATTTTACTGTCAAATATTAGTAAAGTCATGTAGCCTACACCCATGGACCCTTTATGCTTAAAGCTTTACCTGGTTGAATTATGTTTTTCTACTTCATGTTTAGCTGTTTCATTCTTATTTTATTTTTTATTTTTTGCCTGTGGGATACCATGAAAATGAATAGTTCAGTAACTTACCATTGTGCCAGTTTTTATCTTTGATATTCTAATTATTAATAATTCAATTGTTATATTCTTAATAATTATTAAAAATTAAAGTTAAGCACTGGCCCGAAGTATGCAGAGGTCTTTTTGGCGGGAGCTGTTGCCATGGTGAATCATAATTTCGGAGCTCCATTGATCAGGGCTTTTCATAGTCATGGTGCAAGCTCTAAAATCAGAGTAAACCTACTCAGAGTAGATTAAACTAACTTAGTTCAGCTGTTCTGAAACCAAAAACTCAGAGTTTCTCAGGGTAAGTCAATTCAGAGTTCAAGTTTAAACCTCCTGATTGAAACAGACCCCAGGGAAATTTATCAGCAGCATGTCAGACTTAACGATCCAAGCTTGACAGGAATTAAAGAGGACTCCTGTTTAAATAAGCTACAGTAACCAATTGTTATTCTCAATCTAAAGGTGCGTTCACACCGGACGCGAATATAGCGGCAAGCGCGAGTGATTTACATGTTAAGTCAATGCAAAGACGCGAATAGCCATCCTGCGGCGCGAAACGCGCGAATGAGGCGGCGCGCATTGAGCGTTTCAAGCGATTGCCGCGCCATTCGCGCGAATCGTGCGAAACGCGCGAGTTCAAAAATCTGAACTTTGGCGAAAATCCGCGCCGCGTTAACCAATCAGGAGATTGCTCTAGTAGTGACGGAGGCAGAAATCCGAAACAACAATGCCGGACAAAATCACCGTTGCTGTCTGTGGTTCCTCGGAGCTGTACGATACATCTTTGGACTTTTGTATAAACAGGAATAAAAGGGATCTTGCTAGGATTAAAGTGAGTGAAGAGGTCGGACAATCTGGTTAGTTTTAAAAAACGCTCTTTACTCAATTTGACCTACATATACATACATATTGAGACTACAAGCAAGCTAAAGCTGACAAATTGAGCTCATTCACCTATTTTACAACTACTTTCCCGCTGACGAGTGGCAGAAGCCCCTCCCTTGACGCGAATTCGCGTCTGTTGTGAAGAAAATGTCACGCGTGAATGGCGCGAGTAAACTCAAATTTTCAAGCGTTCAAATACGCGCAAATAGCGCGTTTTTTCTGCGCAAGTCGCGTCCGGTGTGAACGCACCATAAGAACCTCTGACAGTGCAGTAAAACAGACTGCATCACAAATGTGGTGCCTTTTGCAAGTGTTGCCCTTTTTAGTTGGCAAGAAAAGTCAATGCTGGCATCTATTCATTCTGCTGAGGGAAATATTCAACATTGTTTTTGCTCCTGTTGTTACTCACGGGCTTGCTGTATTTCTGAAAGAACTCATTGTAGAACACCACACTTTATTTAAGAAGCTCTATGATCGAAATCTGATTCCCATACATCATTTCATGACCCATTATCCGAGGATGATGGTTATGTTCGGACCTCTTTCTCAGCTATGGTGTATGAGATATGAGGCGAAGCATAATCCATTAAAAACACATGCACATGTGGTTGGAAACTTCAAAAATATTTCTAAGACGCTGAGTTACAAGCAACATCAAGTTCATAAAATGCATAACTTCAATTTGGGTGACCCTTTTTCTGTGAAAATGAGTGTTACAAATGCATACCCTGTTACCATCAGCTCTTCGAAGCAAGCTGATGCTGTGCTGAACAATCTGAGATCAACCTCTGATGACTTAACTCTGAACAGCACCATTTATGTCACTCACACTGTTAGACCACATTTACACATAGCTGGGTATTTAGAGAAATTATTATTTCCTCCCCTCCGTTTTCAATAATAACATTTTGCACACAACATTGTTTTCAAAAAACTTGTAATTTATATCAACCTGCATAATTAAGCCTTTGAGTGCCATAATAACTGCCAAACCTATGGGCGGCAGTATAGGGAAAAGCAAAAAGCCATGCAAGCCAATCAAAATCCTCAGAATCGAAGTTTACGAAGTCTACCTCATCAGCCAAATAGTACAGGGTGAGGGCAACTTTTTCTCTACACTGACTAGCGACCGCATAATAGTAGTCTGAGCAAACAAACTGTAAATAGGGCGCTCACATGACGTTAAGCATTTTCTGGCACATGATGTGACGTTTCTCCCAGTTTACACAGCAACACATAACCGGCATTTTCAGAAATCCCTACTTTGGCCGGAGTTTTTAGAAATAATCGTTTTCTGTGATAAAAACTGGGTTTTCGTGTAAATGAGAGGCCAAACCGCAGGGAAAAATCTGCGTCTTCCCTTCGTGTAAACGGGGCCTTAGTGTGCATGGACATACTTACAGAACTGGCTCTGTGCTGCTCTTAAGTTTTACTATAAAAGAGAGTCTGTGTTTGGTGAAATTATTCACATTATCCCACAAGTTGATAATACATAAATTCTGATGTTTGTACGAATTCTAAAAATCTAATACTTTGATGATCATTTTTACGCATTTGTGGTAGACCAAACAAACTAATATGAAATGATTAGCCTGACCAGTGCAGCAGATGCAAGACCTTTAGACATAATGTTGAGATTCACGGAAACTCAACAAGAAAATACTAAGCCGATGGGTACAGTCATCTGTCTGTTAACAAACATTCGTTGAAATATCTGTGTTCAACAGAAGTAAACTTGTACATGTTTGGAACAACATGAGGGTGAGTAAATGACGGAATTTTCATATTTGGGTGAACTATCCCTTTTACGTTTTAATCAATAACATGATCTACTAATAAACTCAAACTCAGAGGTGTATTCTAATACCCTAATTTTACTGTAAATGCATACAATCTATTACAATCTGTTTAAGAGCTATAGTCATCTGTCATGACTGTATGCATTTAACAATTAAAATGTCTCAAAGTAGGTTATTAGAAAACATCACTGAGTTTGAGTTTGTTAGTAGATCATGCTATCGTTGTATGATTTAAAATGTTATCTTGTATGCTAAAGTATACAACTTCGAAATTATTTTAATCCTGATAGGAGACTCGTTTCTCTCAACTGTGTAGAGTGAAATTGTTGTTTTAGTTCATGGTTTACCATGTGTTCGTGTGTCAACAGTTTAGTACTGTACTGTTCAGAACATGTGTCAATTACTAAAACTGAAATTGTATATTCATGATTTATTGCCTAAAGACAGCTATGTTCTGTTATGATGTTTTTAGCAATTGTAAAGTGTTTGTGTTCAACTTGACTAGCTGGTTTTAGAATGTAGGCTGAAATTTAAAGTTGATTAAATATATTTGTTATTTACATTTAATTAAATTACTTATATTCTTGCATCTTGTCTGTTTTTCTTGAATGCTTTAGAATTACAAATTCTCGATATTAAGTTTAATGTTTTAATATTACCACCTTAAGATTCTGGACATTTTAATTGCATTTTATTAACAATTAATGTGTTAAAATGACACATTTGAGTGTTAAATTACCTTACACAATTTGTGTGTTAAAATGGTTTACACATCTTTTGTGTTTAATTCAACACAACATGTGTTGTCCCTGAGCACACTCAGTACATGTGTCATTTTTAACACATCTGTTTTTGCAGTGCACATATACACACACACAACTGTCATCTCTCTCGCTTTCACTCTCTCTCTCGGTCGATCGACAATTTTCTGAAACAAATGTTATGATTCATTCAAAATAAATGTGATCTTACCGGACTATTTAATCTCTGTGTCTGATTTGAAGCAGGCAGAATGCTAGAGCTGCATGTCATAACTGACGAAAATAACCGTCTTTTTTATCCATAAGCTTTTTCAAATTTTGCGCTGCAAATATCAAACCTAGTTTTAACTTGTCTATGACTTGGCAAATAACCATGGAATAAGCTTTCTAATGCTTTACTTAGTGTTCAAAGAAAAGGGTTTTGTTGCCATTACTTTGGACAACTTTGTTTTCCCAAGGAATAAGAGTGTTAATGAACAGTTTCTGAGGACTCTGAGAAGCTAAAAAATGCAGTTTTACTGAATATTGTGTCTTTCTAGTTTTTTTTTAGTATTATTATTTTTTGCAAATTCATTTGTAATTTGGTGCACTATGATTTGAAAGGAGATTCTATGAAAAAAGGAGATTCGGCCCGCACATGGTCACATTTCTTCTCATCCGGCCCTCACCCTAAAATGAGTTTGACACCCCTGGCTTAGAGTGTTACGGAAGCAGACCAAACGAGAGAGAGAACAGAGTGAGTGTTAACAGGTTTATTTGTAGCAGTGCAGGATGATGGTGATAGCGTGCAAAACCGGGTGAGTATAACAGTTCAGGGTGAGATTCTTGAGATGTGGTTGGGTCGTGGATGATTTGCTGCTTTTCTTTTCCAGGAACTACGGAAGGATGGCCGAAGAAGATGACCACACTCTCACACACAGCGTTGGCGTTCCGTTGACGGACTTACGGCTGGCACACCGCTGACTGGAGACAATGACTGGACGTGGACTAGAACAGACGAGAAGACAGGTAAGTATTCAAAAGTTATGGCTCACGGTAAGTATCGCAGAGATTCTGAGACCACTTGTAGTGAAGCTCTATGAGTCCGCTTCGTGCAAACGAGCCCGGACAATGATGGCTGTGTGTGAGGTGCTTTTGTGGTGAAGCGATGATTGAGTGCAGGTGCTTGATGACTAGTATTCAGGTGACTGTGATCAGGGCGTGATTGTGGGTGCAGAACCTGACCAATCCGTAACATTACCCCCCTCCCCAGGGCCCGCTCCTGAGGGCCGAGGCCTCCGACGTCATGGTGGTCTGCCTCGACCTCGGGGAGCTGGACACTCAGGATGGTTGCGATGGAATTCCTCCATGTGGGCTGGATCAAGGATGTCGACTCTGGGTACCCATGACCTCTCTTCTGATCCGTAGCCTTCCCAGTCGACAAGATACTCCAGGTTGCCAACACGACGTCGGGACAGAAGAATCTCACAGACCGAGTAAATGGATCCCTCTTCCAGAACCAAGGGGGGAGGGGGTTCTTCTTGGTCAGGTTCTGTGGAGGGAATGACAGGTGGGTGAAAAGGTTTGAGTAAGGATACGTGAAATGTGGGGTGGATACGGTACTGTGGTGGTAGTTGGAGTCTGTAGGTGACGGGGTTGACCTGTTCCACGATGGTGAAGGGGCCAACAAACCTGGGACTCAGTTCCTTCGAGGGCAGGCGCAGACGGATATCTCTCGTGGAGAGCCAGACCTTCTGCCCAGGGGTATAAGTGGGACCTGGAATCCTCCTCTTGTCAGCGGAGATCTTGGTTCTGTGCACTGCCCTTTGCAGGTGGTGGTGAGCCTCGTCCCAGACTCTCTCGCTCTCCCGGAACCAGTAATCCACTGCAGGCACCTGTGATGGTTCGCCATTCCAGGGGAAGAGAGGTGGTTGGTAGCCTAGCACACACTGGAATTGGCGTGAGTCCTGTGGTGGGTTGCCGCAGTGAATTTTGGGCGTATTCAGCCCATCCCAGGAACTGGTTCCAGGAGTCCTGGTGACCATGACAGAAAGTCCTGAGGAACCGCCCCACCTCCTGGATCTTTCTCTCCGTCTGCCCGTTGGTCTCAGGGTGGTATCCAGAGGAGAGGCTGACGGTCACACCTAGGAGTTTCAGAAATGCATTCCATACCCTGGAGATAAACTGCGGTCCGCGATCTGAGACAATGTCCTCTGGAATGCCATAATAACGGAAGATGTTGTTGAAGAGAAGTTCTGCAGATTCCAGAGCTGTGGGAAGACCTTTCAAGGGTACGAGACGGCAGAACTTTGAAAATCTATCAACAATGACAAAGATGCAGGTGTTACCGTCCGAAGGAGGAAGATTGGTCATGAAGTCCACTCCCAGGTGTGACCAGGGGCGGTTCGGCACAGGCAAGGGATGGAGTTTCCCGGCAGGCAGATGACGTGGGCTTTTGGACATCGCACACTCCTTACAACCTCGAACATACCTCCGTACATCCCTTGCCATGTGCGGCCACCAGAAGCGTTCCGTCAGCAGCGAGAGAGTGTTGTTGACCCCGGGATGTCCAGTGCCCAGGGAGGTATGCGTGGAATGGATTAGATCTACCCGTTGGGTCCTAGGGATGTACTGACGACCTGGTGGACAGCCCGGCGGAGAGGTAGGCGGTAGGTTATCGTGAAATCAAAACGAGAAAAGAATAGGGACCATCTTGCCTGACGGGGACAGAGCCTCTTGGCCTCTCGCAGATACTGTAGGTTCTTGTGATCAGTTATAACTTGGAACTGGTGGTTGGCACCCTCCAACCAATGTCGCCACTCCTCCAGAGCGAGTTTGATAGCGAGGAGCTTGCGGTTGCCGATGTCATAATTCCTCTCCGCTGGGCTGAGCTTCCGGGAATAGTAGGCACAGGGATGGAGCAATGGAGGAGTACCATGGCGCTGGGACAGGATACCTCCCACGCCGGTAGTAGAGGCATCCACCTCCACCACGAAAGGGAGATCAGGGTCCGGATGTCTCAAGAGTGGAGCTTGAGTGAAGGCGTCCTTGAGGCTTTGGAAGGCTGCGGCCGAATCTGGAGTCCAATGTAGGGTTCGTGGTTTTCCCTTGAGCAGGCTGGTAAGTGGAGAAGTGATAAGACTGTAGTTTTTGATGAATCGCCGGTAGAAATTTGCAAAACCTAGGAATCTTTGGAGTTCGGTGGTGGGTTTTGGCCAGGACACTACTGCAGCCACCTTCCCCTCATCCATGCGAACCCCCTTCTGATCTATGATATACCCGAGGAAGTGTACTGAAGACAAATGGAATGAACATTGCTCTGCCTTGAGGTATAATTGGTGTTCTCGAAGACGTTGGAGGACCTCCGCAACGTGGAGGCGATGTTCGGCCTCACTCCGGGAGTAAATCAGGATATCATCAATATAGACGACGACGAAGTGGTGCAGGAACTCCCGGAGTACCTCGTGGATGAAATTTTGAAATACGGAGGGGGCGTTGACCAATCCATAGGGCATGACCAAGTACTCGTAGTGGCCAGTAGGAGTCACGAAGGCCGTCTTCCATTCGTCCCCCTCACCAGGTTGTATGCGTTGCGGAGGTCCAACTTCGTAAACACTTTGGCTGTGCGTAGTTGTTCAAGGGCCGCAGAGACGAGAGGAAGGGGGTAACGAAACTTGATGGTACCTTGATTGAGCACTCGGTAATCGATGCATGGCCGCAGCCCTCCATCCTTCTTTGAGACGAAGAAGAAACTGGATGCTGCTGGTGAAGTTGATGGTCGTATGTATCCCTGAGCGAGAGCCTCCCTTATGTACTCCTCCATTGCCTTGGTCTCCGGAAGCGACAACGGGTAGATCTTACCTTTGGGCAATGGAGCATCCGGAACTAGGTCAATGGCGCAGTCCCATGGCCGATGTGGCGGTAGCTGGGAAGCTCTCTTGGGGCAAAATACGTCCTGGAATTCCGAGTAGACTGGGGGAATTTTGACTGACCTTTTCTCCACAGGACTTTCGATCGAGGTGACGTTGACAGATATCTTCTTTGGGTTCGGACGTGGAAGATATGGGAAGCAGCGATCCATACATCCTTTTCCCCACTTGGTGATCTCGCCGGTGCCCCAAGAGAGGATGGGATCGTGAGCTACCAGCCACGGGCGCCGGAGAATGATGTCCATAGTAGCTCCCTCCAGAACCAGAAACTGAATTTCCTCTCGGTGTAGAACGCCGACTTGAAGGAGTATAGGTTCACACTTTCGATGGATACGGGGCCGTGAATTAATCCTGTTTGTTATGGGTTGGATCTGGTAGATAGTGTTGGAAGCTTGGGTCTGCAGCTGGAGCTGGCGACAGAGGGTGTCTGAGATAAAGTTTCCCGCTGACCCGGAGTCGATGAGGGCTGCGACTATAACACAGGAGACGGGGTGGTTAACTGAACATTGGTAGTCAGTGGACGCATATTATCCAGATCTGAATGGATGACACTCACCAAGGATGACGCTGGACGTGTAGGACAATGGATACGAATGTGTCCCGCAGCCCCACAGTACATGCAAAGACCCCGTCATACTTCCCTGTTTCAGATGATATAGTTGCTCTCCTGCGGAAACTTCTGTATCTGAACGTCCGAAAACTTCCTTGAAATGAGCAATGAAGGTCTGCAGCGATTGTGTTGCCGGCCCGGCCTGCTGAAACAAGGTAGCCGCCCATTTGAGAGCTGGACCGGTAAGCAGAGATGTGATGAAAGCAATCCTCGAAGCATCTGTGGGATAGAGAGCAGGTTGCATGGTAAATACAAGTGAGCATTGTAATAGAAATCCGCTGCACTCCTCCGCCCCGCCAGAGTAGGGCACTGGTCGGGCCATGGGACTGGAAGGAACGGGGTCCGAAGAAGTGCTGGGTGCCGCTGGTGCTGTGGGACGAACTGGAGTGGGCATGGTAGCATGACTGGCCAAGAGAACTTTCCGGAGTGAGTCCACCAGCTCTTGAAACGGATCCACTGTGCTCATGCTGTTACTGTTATGGTATAAGCTTTCTAATGCTTTACTTAGTGTTCAAAGAAAAGGGTTTTGTTGCCATTACTTTGGACAACTTTGTTTTCCCAAGGAATAAGAGTGTTAATGAACAGTTTCTGAGGACTCTGAGAAGCTAAAAAATGCAGTTTTACTGAATATTGTGTCTTTCTAGTTTTTTTTTAGTATTATTATTTTTTGCAAATTCATTTGTAATTTGGTGCACTATGATTTGAAAGGAGATTCTATGAAAAAACGAGATTCGGCCCGCACATGGTCACATTTCTTCTCATCCGGCCCTCACCCTAAAATGAGTTTGACACCCCTGGCTTAGAGTGTTATGGAAGCAGACCAAACGAGAGAGAGAACAGAGTGAGTGTTAACAGGTTTATTTGTAGCAGAGCAGGATGATGGTGATAGCGTGCAAAACCGGGTGAGTATAACAGTTCAGGGTGAGATTCTTGAGATGTGGTTGGGTCGTGGATGAGTTGCTGCTTTTCTTTTCCAGGAACTACGGAAGGAGGACCGAAGAAGATGACCACACTCACACACACCGTTGTGTGACTCACGGCTGGCACACCGCTGACTGGAGACAATGACTGGACGTGGACTAGAACAGACGAGAAGAATTATTCAAAAGTTATGGCTCACGGTAAGTATCGCAGAGATTCTGAGACCACTTGTAGTGAAGCTCTATGAGTCCGCTTCGTGCAAACGAGCCCGGACAATGATGGCTGTGTGTGAGGTGCTTTTGTGGTGAAGCGATGATTGAGTGCAGGTGCTTGATGACTAGTATTCAGGTGACTGTGATCGGGGCGTGATTGTGGGTGCAGAACCTGACCAATCCGTAACATAGAGCAACGAGCCGTGCTACGCAGCAGTTTTATTCCACTTTATTAAAGTCACATTCCATTCTTGGATTACGGCCGAGGTATGTGTGCGGTAGAGTTATTGTTGTTACTGAAATATTGATGTGAATTGTCATGTGTATTTTTAGTGATTTAAGACATTGTGTCGTATTTACTTTAGCAAGTGTTTGATTTGTAATGTTTGTATTTATACTGATTTGGATTTGTTAAAAAGATTTGTATTCATGATTCTTTTTATTTGGCAGATCGTTCTTTGTGGAGATCTATGCATACGGACTTCTGATGTCTAGGCCCTGCTGTTTTGTTTATGATTTGTTTTGATTTTTCAAGTTTATTTTAATATTTTGGGTTTTTGTATGATTGTAATTTGTTTATTTTTGTAACAGACAGAGCTTACTTTATGCCAACCGCTGGGTTTTGTGTTTTGTTAACCCAAGTTTTAATCCAGTTTTCTGTTTTACAGGAACCAGCCTGCATGGGAGTGCTTTCCTTTTGGGGTCGTCCGGGCCTTCTTCTCACTGCATGGTGGTGGTGTGAGATTTTCTACACTGTATGAGTATTGATTTGAGCGTGTAGAATTATTTGCACTATTCACTACACCTTTTATGCTATTGCAGATTTGTATATCAGTGCACGTGTGGTGTGTGTCTTCAGGCTGAGGGGTCCGTGGCCCTGTGACTTTCCTGTCTCCCTTTCTGCAGGCTTGCTATTCCTGATATGCTAAGAACGGTGGGCTATTTTAATATTTGGCCTAAAGCTCAGATCTTTTAAAGTTGTGACATCCTTTTAAAGAAATACAAGCATATAATAAAGTTGATCTTGCCTACGTGGAGATTATGATGTTTATTAATACAATTGCTGAACTTGAAAGTCACGTCTCTGTTCCCTTTTTTAGCAAGGAACTTGTGTTGCTGTGTTAAATTATTTCCGTGGGTGTTAAACCCCGGTGGCATAGTCAGAATATAAGGTTTTCTTTGAATGTCGCTCGGTTACTTTATTAATATGAGGATGCGCTTTACTCAAAATATCAAATATTGTATTACCAGTGTTACTTTATATCTAAGACTTATTCATATATTGTACGTAGCTTATAAAAATGTGTAAATTGATAGAACAGTTTGCATGGATTTACAAACTAAAAAGCACAAACCTTTTTTTTCAGATGAATCACAGCAGATGCAGGAGCAAAGCGCAGCTTTGTGATGTAATCGTCAGAGCAAAATAAAAGTCCCGTTACACACTGATGTCTATTATATGCGTATGATAATGCATTTCCACAGTTATTGGTATCGTAAATTTAGACACGTTTATATTTTATGTTATTTTTAAGTAATGTACATTTACAACCTTTCCATTAAATTACACAAAACTTGTGCTTCTTAAAAGCAGAGGGAGTGACTGCAAATTTGTCATTCTTTCACTCTTTTGACTAATATTGTTTTTATTCATATTTATTTACCTTTCCCCATCTTTGGGGAAGTCATTCAAACTCTATCCTGGATTATTTTTCTTTTGCTTTTGGGGCAAATGTTTTTTGCTGCAGTTTCCATTAATCACTGATTGTGCCTGGGTCTGGCTGAAAAGCAGCGGTCTGCCATTTAAATGGCTTGATAAAATAAATGTCACTGTTTATATAATGTGCCCTACTTAGTGTTAAGAGTAACACTGAAATCAACTGCAAATAAAAGACTTGTAAATCTATCAAGATCTCAGCAGATAATGATTAAACAAATTCAAAAACAGGATTACCAGCTTCACTTATAAAACCAGTTTATTCTCTTTTTATGGCTGCAAAAGTTCTTAAAATGTGAATACATCATGGCAGTCCTGATATAAATTGCAGGAGCAGAGGTAATTCAGTCCTTCACAGTGCCCCTGACACTGAGAATGAGTCACTCTGGTGTGGTGGTATTTTACTGGACCTTACTGTTGAAAAATTACCCATGTTGCTTACCATTGAAGACTCAATTATGAAACCAAATGAGTAAAAGAGCTCAGGTGAGAACACAATACTCTCTAGTCATCTGTAAGTATTTGGCTTCTGTTACATTTCCTCCTATATTGTTCTCACTTAATGGGACCCCAGTACTCCACACCTCCATATTTTATTACCTATTTGATTGCAACTTAGAATCATCATGGCACAGCAAAGGCTTCTCTCTGGTGTTATCATGACTATGTCACACTGATAACATAAAAATACAGTTCTCTCATGTGTGAAACCTCATGTGGTATTTAAGTGCTGCTTTATTTATGAAACTCTTTCCGCAGTGACCACATTTAAACGGCTTCTCTCCAGAGTGAACTCTCATGTGTCTGTTAAGGTTTCCTTTTCGGTTAAAACTTCTTCCACATTGCTGGCAGGTGAAAGGCTTCTCTCCAGTGTGAATTCTCATGTGGTCTTCAAAGTTTTGTTTATGATTAAACCCCTTTTCGCACTGAGGGCATGTGTAGGGTTGCTCTCCAGAGTGAATTCTCATGTGATCTTCAAAGTGCCGTTTTTGACGAAAACTCTTGCCACACTCAGAGCATGTGTAGGGTTTCTCTCTATGAGTTCTCATATGGACTTCAAGGTTTTCATGTTGATCAAAACTCATTCCACACTGATCACACGTGTAAGACTGATCTCCATTGTGAATTCTCATGTGTCTGGTAAAGCTTTCTTTTTGAGTGAAACTTACTCCACACTGTTGGCAGGTGAAAAGGCTCTCTACAGTGTGAACTGTCATGTGGCAATGAAGGTTTTCCTTCTGGTTAAAACCTCTTCCACACTGTTGGCAGGTGTAGGGCTTTTCTCCAGTGTGAACTGTCATGTGTCTGTCAAGGTTTCCTTTTTGGTTAAAACTTCTTCCACATTGTTTGCAGGTGAAAGGCTTTTCTCCAGTGTGAACTCTTAAGTGTTCTCCAAAGCGTCCTTTATGATTAAACCTCTTCCCGCAATGAGGGCATGAGTAGGGTTGCTTAGTGTGAATTATCATATGGTCTTCAAAGTGTTGTTTTTGATGGAAACTTTGTCCACGCTGAGGGCATGTGTGACCACTAACATGTCTTTTAAGACTTTTTCTATGACCGAAATGCTTTCCACACTGTTGGCAGACATATGGTTTTCCTCCTGCGTGAACTCTTATGTGTCTTCTAATACTTTCTGTTTGATTAAAACACTTTACAAACTGTTGACAAGTGAAATAACTTCTTGTATTTTGAATCCTTTTTCTTAGTGAAGTCTTCTCAGTCTCTGAAAAACTAAAATATTTTTCTCCATTTATGAAATCATGATCTTTCTCTTCCATTTCTTTCAGTACTTGACTCTCCTCTTTCAGTGCCATCAGGTCTAAGGTGAAAAAAGACAAAAGTTAACCCTAGTTTCATGACACAAAACAACAGACATAAAAATGAAATCACAATTATATTGAATGTATGATATATGCAGATGCAGAATTACAGAATAAACAAAGGCACATTCTTCATCAAGCAGTCTCTGGTATTTTCTTAAGCATAACATGTCTTTATTGTAGCAATTGTTAGCATTTGCAGCCTTTAGCATTGTGTGTAATACATTTCTGCCTTGACCATAATTCCCACTGGGTCGTAATCATATGTTAATTCAGATGTGTGGAAGAAAAAAATCATTTTACTTATATGTGCTTATGAGACATTGTGTAAGTTTCTGCTTTATCTAAACCTGCTCTGAAGATGACATGAGGTAAAGGTATCAGGGCTCTAAAACATAAAGATTTGAGCCTTGGGAGTATGATATAGTAGAATGTGTTTCTGTTTCCTTACCTTGTTTGCCACACTCTGCAGCAACCTGTATTTCTGTATGACTGTCTGACCTTTCTTGCAAGAAATAAACCTTTAGTGAATTTGTCTCTTATGCGACGAGAGTTGTTTGATTTTTGCCACGACAGACGATAATTTACTGGTGTCTGAAAGTGAGTTTTTCCTTTAAAATTGTTTTAAATGTCTGAAATGTTGATGCTAGTTGATAACTTGACATGAAAATGTGGAAATAAACAGCGTTGCTGACTGTCTCTAACTCTGCCTTTGTTCCTTTAGCCCCACTTGGCCTGCTTTGGCCTAAGATATTCAAATGATGAGCCATATGTGAGGTTGATGAATAATAAGTAGGGATGAGCGAGTACAGCATTATCTGTATCTGTACTCGGAGTGGGCGGGGCCTAACCCGGAAGTGGGTGGGATTTAACCTGGAAGTGGGTCATGTTGTCTTGAAATGGGCGGGGCTTTAACCGGTATGTTATTTTAAGCATGCAATTGATATGGGTTGATCAGAAATTGTTATATTTATTGCTGATTAGAAAACCATTTACATGACAGCATCAGCATTGAGCTTCAGATCAGTGGTTTTGATCATGATAACAAACGAACTATATACAGAACAAGTTTTGCAACAATGAATACAACACATGCGGTTGAAATTTTAAGTAAAATGTAATGAACAAGAGTTTTCATTTCAACATAACTTTCTTTTTTTAACCTTGAGCAGTGTGATTTTTTTTTTTTTTTAGCTCTTTTAAATTTTTTTTATTTCCACTCCAGGTATGTGTGAGTGTGTGTGTGAGTGTGTGAGTGTGTGTGAGTGAGTGAGTGAGTAAGAGAGAGACAGAAAGAGAGAGAGGGGGCGGGGGGGACTGTGTTCTACTGATCAAATAGTCCGACGCTGTTTTTCAGATCTGCATTGACTTTAATGAAGACCAGTTGTTCCACATGGCTAGGGTCTAAGTTTGCACGCTGTGGACTGACCACATTTCCAGCTGTGCTAAAAATACGCTCAGACTGGACACTTGTAGGTGGACAACTGAGATGCTGCAGTGCAAAGCGTGTAAGATTGGGCCAGCACTGAAGCTTGTCTGACCAGTATTTCACTGGGTCATCGGTAAGGCTGATGTCCCCATCTGCCAAGTAGGCCTCCACATCACCTGATGGTAAATGTGTCCTCATTGGACTAGCCGATTTCTTTTTCTGCAGGAAAGACAAGACTGAAGTGTTGCTGGTGGCAAGTGTCTCTTCTGTGTTTCTTGCAGGTGTAGCCACAGGGTCACAGAGCTCCATCCTGAGGAGTAATGTCCTCTTTAGTGCCTCCACATCAACATTGTTTGAAAAACAGCTGGCCTTATATCTTGGGTCAAGGAGAGCGGCAAGCAGAAATGTGGAGTTTGCAAAAATTGGTTCGAAACGCCATTTTAGTTCTTTGCTCAGATTGGCTGCCAGTTTCCTTGCTGCTGTGCTTAACCTTTCCCTGGACTCAGCCGCAACATCTTGGCCCAGCCCCACTGTGACGTCCTGATCGTCATCACCATCCATGAACTGATCAGATTCATCCTCAGATTCCTCACCAGCATGCAGTGACCTGATGATGGAGCACAGGCACATGTCTGATGCTAACCCCCACTCATTTGGATAGATGATTGTTGGAGCTTTACCCATGTTAGACTCCTGTGTCATAATCTGCACAGCCCTGCGCTGCTCCACCAGCCGCTGGAGCATGTAGACTGTATAGTTCCACCTTGTTTTTACATCTGTTATGAGCGTGTGCTGGGGGAGGTTCAACTGTGTTTGCAGCTCATGTAGTCTGTTGCTGGCTTTGCTTGAGCGATGAACATGGCCAGATATGATCCTGGCTTTGGAGAGAAGGGATGTTCCAACCCTGTCCTTCTCCAGTGCTTTGATCACCACCAAGTGAAGCATATGGGACACGCAACGGATGTGCCCATATTCAGTCAAAGCTTTCACCATGTTTGCTGCATTATCGGAAACAACAAACCCTATTGTGACAGACTGACCAACAGATTCTTCCCACTCTCTCATCTTTTCCTTAAGGCAGCACAGAATGCTGTTTGATGTGTGCGCAATGTCCAGCACACCAACATTTAGCAGCCCTGCTTTCCTCTGTACTGAAGTTTCCCCTACACGTTCACACCAGTGCCCAGTAAGACAGAGATATGCATGTGCGTTGTGATTGCTGGTCCAGAGATCTGTAGTGAGGTTGATGACACATCCTTCAGCTGCCTTAAGGGACTGGACCATCTCCCCTCTCATTGCCTCATACAGCTCAGGCACTATAGTTCGACTGAAATAGTGCCTTGAAGCTATCTTATACTTGGGCTCTAAAAAGCCAACAAGTGTCCTGAAGCCTCTCCTCTCCACCACAGAGAAAGGTTCAAGATCAGTGCAGATCATTTTACCAATCATCTCTGTAATTTGTTTTGACCGGGGATGGTTTGCTGAGAATGGCTGCTTTGCTGCAAATGCAGTGATTATTGGTGAAGAGGAAGATGAATGTGAGCCCTTAGCAGCACCCAGCTGAACACCAGTAGCCACTTTTCCACTGTCGGGCCAGTGCGAGCCAGTGCTGAGAGCGTGCCAGGCAGGGCTAATGTCCTCGAGTTGCAAGAACCAAGGCCAAAAGTAAGCTGCGTTTCCACTATCGAACCAGTAGCCTCGCTGCGCAAACCTAAAGCCCGCCCTTTACACACCTCCTTGGGTCAAATGTCACGAAACCCCTCCCCTTTCAGCGGGGAGATTGAAATCACCATAGTGTGATCATCGAACGAAGACAGCTGAAGCGGCTGTTTGTTTGCTCCTTTCGGTGTTTTCTTGGTGGAAGATGAGGCAGCGAAACCAAGATGCGAAGACGGAGGCTCAGCGGCGTTTACGCCGAAAGCTTATGTTAGCTGCAAGGCGAAAAAGAACAATACAGGGACGTGGAAGCCGGATATAGCGAATGCAGAAACGTCTTGTAATGTTGGTGATGTCTGTTCAGATGCAAGAAGTGCTTTGCAACAGTTGTTTATGCAGCAGCAATATTTGTAATATATTACATTAATAAATCACTTGAAAAGAAGCGTTGATTTAATGACCTACACACAAATCTTTCGTCTAACTTGGTATTACATCAAACAAAATGTTGCACATTATTGTTGGAAGTTGCCGGTATTGTAAAAATACCTACTTCCCCCCAGTCCGTCTATCCGCCCTTTAAATAAAACAGTTCGAGTTCGCGTTAAAGTTTAAAGCCAATTTAATAGTAAAGTCAAAGTGCTGAGCTCAGGATTACAGAACAGCCAATATCAAATCTGACATGTGGGCAGTCCAGCAATGTCTCACAAAGCTAAAATATGCATTTATATTCTTGATTCTGCAGGCCTCTCCTTCTGATATCGTTCAACCATTCTCCTCCAATCAGGGCGTGTTCACCAACCGTTCCTGGACAGAAAAGAAAATACAGCCCCATCCCATTCTTTTTCTTAGAGTGACCAAAAGTCTAGTCTAAAGTGACCTTCAAATTGCTATTACTTTTGCAGGGCTTCTTTTCTCCTACGTGCCTGTAAACAAAGGTTTCTCAGAGAGAGTTCGCATATACACACACACATTTTACTAAACAGATTCTGTTACATAGTGTACACTTTGTCTTTTCATAAGCATAGAACATTTCGTCTTCTCATAAGCACAGAACATCCAAAACACAAATTTAAAAGCATTTAGAAAAGTATTTTCTACAATTCCCTCTCTTGATCTCTGAAAGAGATCACACCTCTTCATCCTCATCATCATATGCACTCTCATCTGCCAGCAAAGGCATCTGGTACGGTGGAGGTTCTCTTTTCTCTATAGCAGACACTATTAGTTTGTTTATAAGGCTTCTCAGGCAGGGAATCAAACAACAACCACAGGTAACCAGTATTCCTAGAAATATTCCCAAAGACGTGAATATAGATATCATTACTCCCTTCCAAGACCCAAACCACTCCTCCATCCATCTCATGACCGGACTATCAGTACCAGAGTGTTCTTTCATTTCCTCTGATAGTGCTCTCAACCCTTCCAGTGCCCTGGAGACAGACCCATCTGGAGCTGTGTTGTTAGGTATTATAGTACAACATTTATCCTCAAACATGGCACAGACTCCGCCCCTCTCCGCAAGAAGCATATCCAGCGCTATCCGGTTTTGCACAGCCATCAGTGATGTGGCCGCCAATTGCTCAGACAGCCCTTCAACTGCATCTCTTGTTAAATTGGCTAGTCTCATCACATTGTAGTGGACATAGTTTATTCTGTCTACATTTTTGTTAGGAGTGATTGGAATAATGGCAGCTATGAGAGGTATGTTTTCAAACCCTGCTGCAACTTGATTGGCCAATTTGTACTCATCAGGGACTCCCCTAGGCACTCCTATAGCATCAATATAGGTTGGGCTGTTTTTATTTAAATCAAACTGATGAGTGTCTCTTTTAATCCTAGTTACACTATTCCTGCTCCCTATCAATGTTAGAGGCACGGCCATCCTTACCATAGCGCACAATCCTTCTGTAATTCGTGTTGGCCTTGCTATCATCACCCCTGTACCACATGCATAATACAGACCTGCTCTGGCCCATGACCCCACCATGTCCTGCCCCCTTTGATGGATTACCATGCACCATGACACTCTGAAATTCCCTACTATCAGCTTATTGTTTTTAGAGGGCGTGAAATTGAAACAGGTATAGTTTCCTTCTCTTACCTTATATGCAGCCCCTACTGAAGTGATGTTAGTGGTAACAGGATAAATTTTGGTCAGTTCAGAGCAGTTCTTTGGTTCTGCCATTTTTGTCATTTTCAGTATACATTCATAACCCCATTTGTCTTCAGGATGCAAAGGAGCTGGTTCTGTGTTAAGTTCAGGTCTAGCCGCAGCACAAGCCAAGCAACCACTCAGTTTCAATTCAGCTGCACTCCCATGTAACCAATCGATCCACAAATTTGTTTCTTTATATCCTGTTTCCATTGTAACTATATCCTGTGGGGTGAGATTGCTGTAGTCAGTACTCTTAATCACTTTACCTGGCTTCGTGAGGTCCCTCACCACCGGGGCTGCAGTTGTGGCACTTTTATTTTCCAACACTATCCTTATAAGTCCTAACGGGTCCTTTCCTGACACATCTACACCCAATGTTATAAATGTTTCAAACCTGTCTGGCCCGTCTTTCAGTGTGACAATCAGCTTATTTACCCATTTGCCCCACGCCGTTTGGGGTCCCCTATACAGACGAAGTCTGTTGTAAATCGAATTAGGTTGGGCCGCGGGGGTGTTGGCAATCAGTTTTAAAGTGTAACCTGGCTTGGTATTCCAGGACACATCATGCCACGTATGGCACCACGGCCCCTTTGGTTTTTTCGCAGTACTGGGCCATAAACATCCATATACATCATACCTTCTCCAGATCATCCCTCCTCCTACGCAATTGATCACCTGACATAAATCAAACTCCCATAAGCCATCCTTTCCCTTTTCTCCTGTTAAAGTCAGTTTTGCTCCCCCAGTACCTCCTTCTGTCACTCGTCTCTTAGCTATTTCCATTTCCTTCTTTCCCCATAATGTGCATAGCAGTATCCCCACAACACACCCCAATCCCACTATTAGTGGTTTCTTAAAATTCATCTCTGCTCAGTACAATTATTTGTATGTCCCCGTCTTTGAACACACTTTCAATTATTTCCTTGACTTTGGTGTAGTTTAACCTGTCCAACCCACAGCCCAATTTTGGTATAGCCAACACCTGTATTTTGTTTTTCTTGCACAGCTCCTTGAGCTTTTCTAGGCTATCTCCTAAGTGTTTGTATGTGGGCAGGTCCCTGCACCACCACTTAGTAACCAGATGAAATATCTGTTTCTTTCCGTGTGTGGTCAACACACACTGACCCGGGGTGCTAATATGTTTCTGCAACTGTTCTACCCCGTATTTGTGTCTTATTTGCTTTGCTACACCCGCCCCTAGTGCATAGTCTGCGCTAATGCAGTGTGCAATTGGAATGTCTTCGCCAATTTCCAGCAGGTCTCCCACCCTCTCTAGAACAGTAAAAGTGTCTTTTTGATAATTTTGTGTCCCTGTATTGGCTTCTGAGGGTTGAACTGACTCTCCTGTTTCTTCCTTTTCTGCTTCCTGTTCTTCCTGCTCACCCTCTCTTTGACCTGCTCGCAGGTCAACTCTGGTCTCCTGCAGCGACCTGGAAGGAGAATCACAGCTCACACATGATGATAAATGATACCAAGTTTTTCCCTTACCCGCCAGCCGAACACAATGTGAAGTCCTTGCAGTGACCTGCATGGGCTCTGACCATCTAGGAGACAGCCATTTTCGTTTCATCAATTTCAGTCTTACCCACTGATCCTGGGGGGCTTCCGTCACCTGCTGCCAGTCCTGTGAAGAGGTGGGGTTCTGGGGAGAAAACATGTTAATTACCGCCCTTACTTTGTCATAGTAATCCCCAGGTGGCAATAGGCCAGCTTCCTTATTGAATGGGGCCCATGGCCCAGGAAACTGTCGCCCTGTCAACAGTTCAAAAGGTGTTAAACCAGTGGTGCGATTAATAGAGCATCGTACGGACATTAGAGCTATTGGAAGAGCGGTCAACCAATTCATCCCTGTATCAGCACAAATTTTTGCCAATTTTTGTTTTAGAGTCAAATTCATGCGTTCTACCTTCCCTTGACTTTGTGGGTGGTACACTGCACCATACCTGTGCGTTAGTCCCAGGGCACGCTCCACTTGAGCCAAATCTTCATTTTTGAAATGTGTACCATTGTCTGATCTCACAATTTTAGGAAATCCATGTTTGGGTATGTATTGGTTTATGAGGCATTTAATTACAGAAACAGAGTCTTCCTTCCTACATGCAAATGCCTCCGGCCATCCACTGTAACTGTCCACCATCACCAGCACATATCTTTTTCCGTTTACAGTTATTATCATGTCAGTGAAATCAATCACTACCTCGTGACCAGGACCTCTGCATATAGGAAAATGGCCCTCTGTAGGTTTTAGTGTTGGTTTTACATTGAATGCTTGGCAGGTGGTGCAAGAGGAAATAATGTTGCTTATTAGATGAGGCATGAAAGGATGCCACCAAGCATTCATACGCTTAGTCATGTCTTTTTCCCCACTGTGGCTCAGACTGTGAGCCTCTGACAGTACTGACACAGCTGTTGAAGCTGGTAGTACCAATCTACCATTTGGACCTCTCCAAATTCCCTCCCCATCTTTTGCAGCCCCTTTACCCAACCAGGAAGTGCGTTCCTCTGGAGATGCAGCCAACTGCTGTGCTTTCACATATTTAACCGTTATTTCTGGAGCCAACGAGGTCAGCTCATCACTTGTTGTTAAAAGCATTTGAATGTCAGTGTAGCCAGCAGCTTTTTTGGCTGCCTCATCAGCTGCTGCGTTGCCCAATGCTACAAAATCAGACCCCCCTGTGTGTGCTGCACATTTTATGATAGCCAATTCGTTTGGAAGGTGTATTGCTTGCAGCAGCTCAGCGGCTTCTTGGGCATGTTTTATTGGTTTACCTGTTGAGGTCATGAAACCACACCTCGCCCACCCTGGCAGTTCAGTCAGTGCTGCTGACACTGCATACGCTGAGTCAGAGTAAATGTTTACTCTCTGGCCTAAAGCCAGTCCCAGAGCACATATCAATGCCCGCAGTTCAGCCCGTTGTGCTGAGGGGTGGTCGTTCATGGCCTCACCTATCATGGTTTCAAATCCTACATCTGACCTTTTCACCACAGCATACCCTGCAGATAGGTTGCCATCAGTCTTCCTAAAACAACACCCATCACAGAAAAGATCCGTCACCTCACCTGTCAATGGTACCCCTCCCATGTTTTCTCTAATCTTGTTGTCCCTCTCTACCAGTGGAATACAGTCATGTGGCTGTCCCTCTCCTATCAAATCTGCCATGTTTACACCCCTGTGTTCATGAGTGATATTTGGGGCAGTGACGGTTTTCAACAGCTTTCGTTGTCTTAGTGCAGAGAAAGTGAACGCAGAGGAAGTAATAAAGGACACCACTGAGTGATTAGACAGTATTATCAGGGGATAGCCCATAACAATATGCTCAGTTTTTTCAATCATTTTTGCCAGCCCTGCAACAAATCTTGCACAAGGCGGTTGTTTCCTTTCAATAGGGTCCAAGGGGGCACTCACATATGACAAAACCCTGCGCTGCTGGTGTTGTTTTTGAAATAGCACCCCACCCACACTCATCTCTTTTTCACTGACGTCCAAATGGAATGGCACAGAGTAGTCAGGTACTTGCAGTTTTGCTGCATTAGCCAAATCAGTTTTCAGTGTGATAAATGCCTGTTCAGCCTCAAATGTCCATTTCAGACTACTCTTAGCATTTTTCATTCCTGCTTCCTTCACTAAATTTCTCAGAGGGGTTGTCTGGGCTGTGAAATTGGGTATGTATTGTCTACTGTACCCCACCAACCCTAAAAAGGACATCATGTCCCTCACAGTGTTGGGCTTCGGATGAGAGCTGATAGACTGCCTTGTGGCCATGGTTAGCCCAGTCCCTTGCGCACCAACTATTCTTCCCAGAAATGTTACCTCCCTCCTGCATACTTGTAATTTAGTTTTGCTCACCTTTAGTCCCCATTCAGCCAATAGTCTGAGAATGGCACCAGTTGACGTCATACAGTTTTCAGCCGTTGGAGCTGAGAGTAAAAGGTCGTCAACGTACTGTATCAGGAGCACACCTGGTTGCAGTTGTGCCGTCTCCAGTATGTTTTTTAGTTCTTGGTTAAAAATTCCCGGAGATAAAATAAACCCTTGTGGTAACCTGTTGTATGAGTATTTCCTACCCTTGTGTGTGAAAGCCAAACAGTCCCTGCATTCAGGGTCAATGGGGATACAGAAGAATGCATTTGCCAAATCAATGCAGGTAAAGTAGCTGTGTGCTGGAGTTAATTTGGTCAGTATAGTATATGGGTTTGGAGTGGGGAGAGCTGGAGTTATCACAATCTCATTTATTTTTCTTAGGTCGTGTACCATCCTATACTTTCCTGTGCTATGTTTCAGAACCGGAAGTATGGGTGTGTTCCACCTTGAATTGCTTTCACACAGTACCCCTGCCTGTACGAGATTCAAAATGGTTTCAGTAATGCCCTCCTCTGCCTCAGATTTAATCTTATACTGCCTATCACAAACCAGATAGTCTGTCTTTATCTGGAACTTTACAGGTGTGATGTCACAAAGACCTACATCCTCTGGGCCTTCTGACCACAAGTGATCAGGCAACGACTTTAACAGTTCCTGAGTTCCTTTTCCATCACTTAGTTCCCTCCCCTCTGCTCTGGTGAGTGTTTCATGTTGATAAACAGCAGTGTCGTTTGTGCTAGTTCTTACCCTGTAACCCTCTGTCGATGGGGAGTACTGCAGTCCCCTTCCAACTTCCTGTTCCTCCCTCCAATCTGTAGCTTCACTCATCAGCTTCACCATTGGACCTAGTATTCTAGCTTCATGGTTATCACTTACAGCCACTGTGACATGTGGGACAGAAGTTTCGCACATTTCATACCATCCCTGTTGTTCTTCTGTAAGGGAAATATGAACAGCTGCCCCTTGTTGTCCCATGTAAAGATATGTTCCAGCTAACACTGTCACCTGTCCCTTCACTTCGTCAAATTCTTCCATGTACACCTCGTCTCCTTCCCTGTCATAGTATAATGTACAATGCAGCGGATCCACAGGGGCTGTTAAAGAAAATTTTGATGACATCCAAAATGTCCATTCTCTCGTGTGTTTTTCTATGTCTGAGGTGTCTGGTGCTGCCAGCAATAGCCAATAAATGTCTGCCCCTTTGTCCACCACCTTTTCTAGAACCCACTGTCCCGTATCCCCCTGAATCAGCCCTCCTTTAGTAGAACAGTTATGAATAATGCCATTTGGAAATCTTATATAGATGCCATCTGGGCTACAAAAAATGCTCACCCCCAATTTTACTAGAATGTCTCTTCCCAGCAAGGGTGATGGCGCATTTGCGGAACATAAGAATCTATGAAGGTGGGTCTGCCCTGCCACCTTGATTGACAGCGGCTTTGTTAGTGGCCATTTTTCTGACTCCCCAGAGAACCCTCGCACTCTCACTGTTTTAGATGAGAGCGCCCCTTCCTCCACCATGCCCCCTGTAATGGTAGAGAAAGTGGCCCCAGTGTCCACCAGGGCCCTTACAGGCTTGTTATCTACCAGCACCTGTAGGTAGGGCTCAGCCTTCGCCCCCCTGCTGGTTCTCTGTGGGCCTCGTCAATAAAACTCTGCATCACCTGCCTGGTCCCAGACTGGGCATTGACCGGGCACCTGTTGTTGGCAGGCCATGAGAGTGTATTTTGGACAGCTCCCCCCCTTCTTGGAGCCCCTCCTCTAAAAGGAGCCCGTCCCCTTGCAGGAGGTTGTCCCTTCCATGGGCATCCGTCCCTCCAGTGACTCAAATCTCCACAAATGAAACAACCTCCCAATGGTGGAGCAGACCCGCCCCTCCCTCTATAGTTCATGTTCCCACCTCTTCTCATTCCCCTGCCCCTATTGGTTGGGGGCCAATCCAGGTCATATTGTTGACTGGCACCAGTCTGCCAATAGGGCTGTGGTGCTGCAGGCTGTAGAAACTGTGGCGGGGGAGCACCCTGGCTGGTTTGCTCTTGCACTGACATTTGCTGCACTTCCTTCCCTTTCTTTTTAGATTTGTCTTTTTCGGTTTCTATCTGCATCTTTAACAACTGAGTCTTAAGTTTGTCTATTTCTGACTCTTCCTTTCCTGCTTTCTCTACAGCTCTATCAACATGATGTACAAAATGTCTCACCCACGTGTCGCTGTCTCCCCCTGCCATTTCAGGACTGTTTTCTATGCTAGAAACAGCAGCTTGTGGGACCCCTTTTATTACAGCCTGTCTGTAAAATTCTTGACACAGTTTATTAGAATCAGGGTTTTCTCCAGTTTGCTCCTCCTACTCCCCCTCACATCTATGCAAATAGGCAGCTGCTGATTCACCAGCTTTTAGTTTGAATTTTATACTCTGGTAGGTTATTGCTGGGGTGGGGAACATCTGACCTAGGGCTTGGCTAAGTCTATTTAAATATCTGTTTAATGGTTCCCCATTTTCTGCATCATCCATTAAGGCTTCTCTCTCTATCTGCTCCATTTTAGTTCTAGTCACTATTGCTCCCAATAATGCTCTCATGTCACCCACTGCCAAAGTGACCCCGTGAGTTAACAATGCAACCTTATTTAGCCATTTCTGTCCTCCCCTGGGTAGTTCTGGTAGCTTAAGCAAAACTGCATTCATATCTGAGTGCCCCCAAGGTTTATATTCTTGTTGTTGTCCCACCTGAATTAAAGGGAACATCCCTGGTATATTCCCTTCCAGGGCTCTCAACATAGTTTGGTTTCCTCCTTCACCCCCCCTGCGCTCCTTCTCCCCCTTATTCTGTTTAGCCATGGCCCTGGTTACCACTCCTGTTTTCTTATTTCCATAGTCATAGTCTAGATCATACCCAGTGACTATCAGTGTGTCTCTTTCCTCTTCATCCTTTTCCTCCTGTATCATGTGTGGCTCACAGCTCTCCCTTTGACCCCCCTCTTCGTCTTCCTCTATCTTACTCACTTCCTCCCTAAGTTCAGACAAGTTTTCTCTGAGTTTTCTCACTTTCTCTTCAATACCCATCTGTCTCTTCACTTCCTCATTAACCGCCCTAGCGATTAACAGTCTCTGTATTTCTTTGTCAACATTTCTGTCCTTCTCATTCAATTCAGCTTCTATCTCTCCCCCTACCACAACTATTTTCTTATCACAGTGTCCTTCTTTTCCTTTTATGTGAACTTCTCCCTCTCTTACCGTAAACACAGGCATCTGTGTTGCCATAGGGGCGGTAGGAGCATATGAGGGAGGCCTTTCAGTAACAGTGGAACATTTACTTAATATCATGGCAATGGCTGCCACCCTGGTCCACTTTCTCAAATCAGCCTCTTTTTCTTTTATAGCTTTATCTAATCCTGATCTTGACCACCTGGAACATGTTTCTCTCTCCTGTTTTTTCTCCTTCAATTCTCCACGAGCCCTTTTTTCCTCCATTCTAATGCACTGCATTAATTTGCCTGCATCCTTACTATCATCGGTCCATTGCTGAATATTGGCCATGCGCGACCAACACCCCAATAACTCTTTCTGTCTTTCCTTAACATCCTTTGGCTCTGTCTGCACCAATACCATCTCAACTATCTTCTGCCAATTCTCTTTGTAAGTCGCCATTCTACTGTTAAATCTCTACCCTCCCTATATTAACAGTTGAGTTTCACAATTTGGGTCACACCGTCTGCAATCTGGAATATGTCCAAACAATCGACACAACCAATTCTTTGCAATATTTTTAGTTCTTTCTATTCTTTTGGTTCAGCTTGATGCCTCATCTGGCTACAGATGGCATCCCACACTACCTTATATGTACTCTTTTTATTAAAGGTTTTGTTTCTTTTAATGGATCACACTTCTCACAGTCCTCTCTATGCCCTAATAGTCTACACACCCACCACCTAGGAACGTTCTTAACTCTTTTTCTACTAGTAGGAAATACCAGTTCTAACACCATCTGCTAATTAGGATCTCTCCATTCATACATTCACTTTCAAATTTTATTTTCTTTCATACAGTCCCTTTATCATAGGGCTCATCAATTTCCCCCTCCTCTCTGAGCCGTAAGAATGCTGCGTCCGTTCCTACCAGGTCACACTTAAGTGACGGTCCAGAGAAGGTGCGCAGCACTCCAACCTCCCAGATACGGAGTAGTTCACACTCACACACACTTTCAGAGATCGTTCAGTACACAGACACTTTTACACGTTAACCACGCCGGGATTTTACAGGATTTCTTATGAGTTTTTATAAAATTACTTTAACCAAGCCTGGTCAAATCAATCCTAACCTTGCCAGGATTTGACCTTTTAACCTTTTACAATATCCTTTTAAACCGATCTGATTCTTTTTGTATAAAATTACCTTTACCTTGGTGTTCAATCCACTCTCAACCTTAAAATTTTGAATATTTCCAATTTCGCAGTACTTTTATGAAAAAGGTGACTGCTTACCTTGTTTTAGATGCTCTGCAGAGAGGATGGAGACTGGACCGTTCCCCAACGCCCGTCAGCGTCGTGGCGAATCGGTACCAGTTAATTCAAATGCTACAGTTCTCTTTATGTATTCTCTATCATATGTTCACACAATTATAGCTGCAGTATAAAACAATTATTATTATTTTTTTATTTACCCCCTTATAGTCTTTTTCTACTTTACAAACACATATGACATACACACATTAAAATTACAGCAAAATTTAACGGGACCTCCCGTATTAACTTGAAGGGACCTCCCTTACTAACTCTACCGGGACCTCCCGGACTAACTTTAACGGGACCTCCCGTATTCTCTTTAAGGGACCTCCCTTACTAACTCTACCGGGACCTCCCGGACTAACTTTAACGGGACCTCCCGTATTCACTTTAAGGGACCTCCCTTACTAACTCTACCGGGACCTCCCGGACTAACTTTAACTCTTTGACTTTATCCCAGTAAATTTAACAAAACACGCAAAACTGATATTCACCTTCTTCCTCAACTCTCAATTTAGTAGTAGCCAAAATGCATTTTTTTATGAAAAAGGTAACTGCTTACCTGTTAATTTCTTTTCTGCGCGCAGGAGTTGAGGTTGAAGTGTCCTTCAGTTTTTGATTCCTCGTCTCGGGCGAATCCGGGTGCCCCCTCCAATTGTTGGAAGTTGCCGGTATTGTAAAAATACCTACTTCCCCCCAGTCCGTCTATCCGCCCTTTAAATAAAACAGTTCGAGTTCGCGTTAAAGTTTAAAGCCAATTTAATAGTAAAGTCAAAGTGCTGAGCTCAGGATTACAGAACAGCCAATATCAAATCTGACATGTGGGCAGTCCAGCAATGTCTCACAAAGCTAAAATATGCATTTATATTCTTGATTCTGCAGGCCTCTCCTTCTGATATCGTTCAACCATTCTCCTCCAATCAGGGCGTGTTCACCAACCGTTCCTGGACAGAAAAGAAAATACAGCCCCATCCCATTCTTTTTCTTAGAGTGACCAAAAGTCTAGTCTAAAGTGACCTTCAAATTGCTACTACTTTTGCAGGGCTTCTTTTCTCCTACGTGCCTGTAAACAAAGGTTTCTCAGAAAGAGAGTTCGCATATACACACACACATTTTACTAAACAGATTCTGTTATATAGTGTACACTTTGTCTTTTCATAAGCATAGAACATTTCGTCTTCTCATAAGCACAGAACATCCAAAACACAAATTTAAAAGCATTTAGAAAAGTATTTTCTACATTATCTACACACTAGCCTACTGCTAAAAATAACTACACAGTTGTACTTCTAGTATAATTTTTATGCCTTTATTTAGGTACAGATACTGGTACAGTGTATGTTATGTTATCAAGGTGTGTTGGTGAGTTTTTGTGGGGTTTTTTGGACGATGTAAATAAACTTATACATCAGATCTCATTTTTATAGGATCTTATTTGCATTTGTCCAAAATTTTATTTTTATCACGTCTTCGTTTCTGCAGACGCCGTCAAACTGGCGTTGTGTATATTGTCCTCAGCCCAAATGCTTAGAAGAGCCCTGTATTAGTAATTCGGCGAAATGCGCTTCTTACCGCAGACACACTCCGCCTTTCACCTTGACCACGCCTCAAGCCCCAGCTGGCCCGCTTTGGCCCAAGGTTTTCGTAGGGCCGAAAAACCCGGGCCACTGGCCCTGAGGAAGCACCGACGAGGCACGATCAGTCCCCGGAAGTGACAGTGGAAACGCGACTGGCTCTGGAACGCACTAGCACGCCTGCTTTTGGCCCGACAGTGGAAACGCGGCTAATGAACCGAGAAGGAAGAGGAGAGGAGGAGGAGGAGGAGGTGGCTGATACAGTGGGCTTTCTCATGTGATGAACATATAGCAGATGGTTATGTAGAGATGTTGTGTTGTAATGTTTTGCATCTCTACCTCTGCTTAGCTTGGACTTGCAAAGCTTGCAAATGGCTTTGGATGGATCATTTTCAGAAACAGTGAAAGAGTTCCATACTGCAGAAGTGCTCTTGATCTTTAGTGGAGGAGGTCCTCCAACTCCAGATGCAATATTGGTCTCAGTAGGGGAAAGGTGGGTGCTACTGCCACTGTTTTCATTGTCAATGATTTGACCCTCACTGTCCTGCAAGGTTAAGCAAACTCTGACAGGTGGTGCAGTGTCAGCTGAAATACTCTCTGTATCACTCATTATTCTGTATCACTGATCATGAGAGAGAGAAGGGTGTGTGTGTGTGTGTGTGTGTGTGTGTAGCTTAATTTGTAATATTATTTATTCCACAACTACCTTTATTTTATTTTTGTATAAAATACAGCAAGAAAGTGTCACTCAGTGCGTGAAGCCAAAAACTGGTTTAAGCCAGCAGACGTTTAAAAACAAAAAACAAAAAAACTCTGATGACGGGCAGAGAGAGGGGGAGAGTGTGTGTGTGCAGCTAATTAATTTGTAATAGTTTTATACCACAACTACCTTTATTATTTTTTTTAATAAAATGCAGCAAGAAAGTGTCACTCTGCCACAAAAACTGGTTAGAAGAGAGAGGGAGAGAGAGAGATTTTGTGTGTGTGTGTGTGTGTGTGTGTGTGTGTGTGTGTGTGTGTGTGTCTGGCTAATTAATTTGTAATATAGTTTTTTTTTTTTTTATACCACTACTTCGAACCAGCAGAAGGTTAAAAAAAAAGTGGCAGTGACAGCGCTAAATAAAATAGCTCCACTACTTTAACAGGCAAGACAGACGTATTGGACGATAGAGACCCAACAGAGACAGAATGCACAGACTTTGATTTTAATATATGAGGTAACTGGGGAACACAGGTGCACAGAATCACTAACTAGACTAAAGGAAAGGAAAGCGACCAAAAAAGGGCACACAGAAACAAAAACAGGTCCATATTCCTGGCATATCATCCCCCTTCTGGAAGGTGCACCCTTGCACTGATGGAACAACACAAGGAGGAGAATGATGAACAGAGTCTAAGGTGGAAACGACGGAGGGAGGAGCCTGTCTCTGTATGTCCTTTTGTCTCCTTCCCTTTCTCAGGGAACAAGGGTTGTAGTTGTAACCCGAAACGGTGATGTTAAAAATGCTAACAATGTCCTTTATTGTGCTTCAACCAAAAAACTGCACTTCCTGTGAGATCTCTTTTAAATTCATGATATACAAATGTGAAGTTCTTACATTGTAGACTGAGCAAACGCATTGTCCATAATCCATATTATTCCTTGTGCTTTTATGCATTACCGTGTCAACTAGCTATATTGTGTTGGACTGAGCTTAAAGTGTACTATGGACAAAACATAAAGCTTTAAAATGTGAATTAGAATGCTCCATTCTGTACATTTTGTTTGAAACTCTTTCTACAGTAAGGGGATCTGTTAGGCTTCTCTCTATTATGAATTTTCATGTGCTTGTCAAGGCTTCCTTTTTGTCTGAAACTGTTTCCACACTGTTTGCATGAATAAGGCTTCTCTCCAGTATGAACTCTCATGTGCTTGTTAAGGGTTCCTTTTTCATTGAAACTCTTTCCACACAGATTGCATGAGTAAGGCTTCTCTCCAGTGTGGACTCTCATATGAATGTTAAGGCTTCCTTTTTGATTAAAACTCTTTCCACACCATTGGCAGATAAAAGGTCTCTCCATGGTGTGAATTTTCTGGTGGATTTTAAGGTTTCCACTTTGTGTGAAACTCTTTCCACACTGTTTGCATGTATAAGGCTTCTCTCCAGTGTGAACTCTCATATGTCTGTTAAAGTGTACATTTTGAGTGAAACTCTGTCCACACTGTTGGCAGGTAAAAGGTTTCTCCACAGTGTGAAATTTCTGGTGCATTTTAAGGTTTCCACTTCGAGCGAAACTCTTTCCACACTGTTTGCATGTGTTAGGCTTCTCTCCAGTGTGAACTCTCATATGTCTGTTAAGGCTTTTTTTTAGAGTGAAACTCTTTCCACACTGTTGGCAGATGAAAGGCTTCTCTCCACTGTGAATTCTCATATGTGTTTTAAGGCTTCCTTTTTGAGTGAAATTGTTTCCACACTCAATGCAAGAAAAATAACTCCTAGTTCCTGTAGTTTGAGCTCTTTTTTGTTTAGAAGTCTTTTCAGACTCTAAGGAGCAAAAAGATGTTTCTCCAGATATGCAATTAAGATTCTCAAACTGATCTTTCTCTTCAGATTCATTCAGTTCTTCTCTCTCCTCTTTCAGCGCTGTTAGGTCTAAGGTGGGAAAAAAAAGGCATAAACCCCAGTTTAGTGGCACAAAAAAATTAACATCAAAACATGTAGATATGTAATGCATGTATGCTAGATCCTATACCAGGGTGTCCAAACCTGATCCTGCTCAGTCTGTACCCTACAGAGTTTAGGCTGGCCGTTATCTAATTAATAATAATTAAAAAAAAAATCTAGAAAATCTAATGACAGAGTTTAAGATTTTAAAGATTTCTAGAGAGAGACGAGGAAAAAAAGATGAAAAATTCATCACACAATTCTTTCTGAGGTTTTAAGGGGGCAATTATGTTAGCCAATCAAAAAAACGGGCTGTTACACTGACCTGTTAGGTCAAAGTTTATTTATGTAATTTAAATCACCTTTAAAACAACAAGTGTTTACTAAAGTGCTGTACAAGCATACTCAATTTAAAACAATAAACACATACAGTTGTGTGGAAAAGTGTTGGCCCCCTTTCTGATTTTATTTAATTTATTTATTTTTTGCATGTGTCACACTTTAATGTTTCAGATCATCAAACAAATTTAAATATTAATCAAAGATAACCCAAGTAAACACAACATACAGTTTTTGAATGAAGTTTTTTTATTAAGGGAAATTCAAACCCACATGGCCCTGTGTGAAAAAATGTTTCCCCCGTAAACTTAATAACTGTTTGGGCCACCCTTAGCAGCAACAACTGCAATCAATCAGTCCCTCGTCAGAGCATTTTCCCAAAAGTTTTGGGGATCATCAAGACATGTTCTGGCAAAACTAAGACAAGCCTTTATGTTCTTTTTGCTCAGCAGTGGTTTTTGGACGTCTGCCATGCAGGCCATTTTTGCCCAGTCTCTTTCATGCAGTTGTGCAGGCTCTTTAGATGTTGTTGTGGGGTCTTTTGTGACCTCTTGGATGAGTCGTCGCTGCGCTCTTGGGGTAATTTTGTTCTGGCGGCCACTCCTGGGAAGGTTCACCACTGTTCCACCATTGGTTGTTTTCACCATTTGTAGATGATGGCTCGCTGGAGTCCCAAAGCTTTAGAAAAGGCTTTATAATCTTTTCCAGACTGATAGGTCTAAATTACTTTCCTTTTCATTTGTTCCTGAATTTCTTTGGATCTCAAAATGTATAGCTTTTGAGGACCTTTTGGTCTACTTCACTCAGGCAGGTCGTATTTATGATTTCCTGATTGTGAAATGTGGGATTGGATTTTGTTTCCTCTTCATTAAAAGAAACCCTTATTTAAAAACTGCATCTTGTGTTATCTTTAATATTTAAATTTGTTTGATATTCTGAAATATTAAAGTGTGACAAACTTTAAAAAATGTAAAAAATCAGGAAGGGGGCCAACACTTTTTCACACCACTGTAAAACAGACAAGAGTCCAACACATAAAAACTTAACTCTCATACTGTGTTAAAAGCCAACGAGTAAAGATGAGTTTTAAGACTAGGTCACCCGGTTTTTAACCTTATGGGAGGAACAACCAAAAGTAAATGCTCAGTGGATCTAAGTGCTCTTGTTGGAGTGTATAGCTGTATTAAGTCAGAATATTCAAGTCCATTTAGTGATTTAAACACTAAAAGAAAAATCAATTAAAACTGATTCTAAAATGAACAGGAAGCCAATGGAGAGGTGCCAGAATTGGTGTAATATGTTCTCGTTTGTGTGTTCCTGTCAACATACGAGCAGCAGCATTCTGTACCAACTGCAAATGTGTGAGAAGCCTGGCTAATACCTAAACATAATACCTCAATACCTAAACATACTCTTTCAAAGTCACTAAAAGATAGAAAAGACTTCACTTTGGATAATTGCCTCAACTGGAAACAACTAGCTTTAATCACTGAATTAACCTGTTTATCCAGTCAGTTTTCACTCCATAATAACACCCACATTTTTACATTGGGCTTCACATATAATCTTAAAACACCAAGATCCAACTGAGAAAAGTCATGAGCACCCCTGGATCCAAATACCACAACTTTTCTTTTCTTCATTAAACTTAAAAAAAAATTGAACCAACCTGGTTTAATGTCTTCAAGACAGTCCAACAATGGTGCTATGGTCTTTGCATCTTTAATTTTCAAAGGCAGATAAAGCTGAGAATCATCTGCATAAAAATTAAACGAGATGCCATAGAGAGAACAGAGAACAGAACAGGCCCAAGAATGGACCTTGAGGAACTCCACACGAGAGAGACGCTGAAGAGGACACCATTCCTACACAGTACCCTTAATACCAATGCAATTTTCTAATTGAGAAACCAAGATATTATGGTCTACACTGTCAAATGTCACTGTAAGATCTAATAGCAAGAGGAAAGCATAATTACCAATTACCAAAGTCAGTAGCTAATAACAGGTCATTAAAAACTCTTAAAAACATAAAAAAAAGTCCCATTTCAATGCTATGATGGGATTTAAAACATGACTGGAACACTTCCTGAACCCCATGTAAATATAGAAAAGACTGCAGTTGTATTAATACAACCTTCTCTAACACTTTGGGAAGAAATGGCAGTTTTATATAGGTCTAAATTTGCCTTTTTAATCAATGGTTCCACTATTGCATGTTTAAAATTCTGTGGTACAACACCTGAGGTGAGACCAAGGTTATTTTCGTAAACGAAAACTAAAACTAAGACAAAAACTATTGATCAGAAAACAATTTTGTAAACTGAAATATAATAAAAACGTAAAAATAAATGAAAAACTAGAATGAAACGAAACTAACAACGTTTATTAAAAAACTAACTGAAATAAAATAATAATTATCAAAAATAAATAATCGTTTCCGTAATCATTACGTTCTCATCCCATGGCAAAAAAATAAAGACTGCGACCTGAACAGCACCTGCATTAAATCTAGGCTACTGCATCAGTTTTAGGCAAATTTGTTATATATATTTTTTTCTATGTAACACAAGCGATCAATCCCATATATAATAGAGCTGATTAATCTTTAAAGGATAGAGATTCAAACACCCAAACAATCTCATTTGAAAATGACAACGAATCATCATGTCTATTAACCTATGAAAAAGTCATACGGAACATTTAAATCTGTATTTGCCACTGACGGAAAGAAAAGTCTTCATGTTCATGTAAAAAAAAAAAACAGCTTCACAAACAGTCTTTGCAAATACCCAGTCATTCATATTATCACAGCAATAGTCTGATTAAAGGTCATAGTTTCATAGATTTCAGCTCAGCATTCAACACTGTCAGAACATCTAAGTTAATCACTAAACTTAGAGACCTGGACGTTAACACCTCACTTTGCAACTGGGTTATGGATTTTCTGACTGACAGACCTCAGCATGTTAGATCAGGTCCCATCTGTTCCACTACCGTCACACTGAACACTGGTGTACCACAGGGCTGTGTGCTGAGCTCCTTTCTCTACTCCCTCTTCACCCAGGACTGCAGGCCTGTGTATGGATCTAACACCATCATCAAGTTTGCAGACGACACTACGGTGATCGGTCTCATCAGCAACAACGATGAGACTGCCTACAGGGAGGAGATTCAGCTCCTGGCCACGTGGTGCACAGACAATAATCTGCTCCTTAACACCACCAAAACCAAGGAGCTCATTGTGGACTTCAGGAAGGGAAGAAGAGGCTCACATGAACCCATCCACATCAACGGGATGACTGTTGAATCTGTTTCATCCTTTAAGTTCCTGGGGACCCACATTTCAGAGGACCTATCCTGGACCACCAACAGCCTGGTCTAGAAGGCTCACCAGCGCCTCTTCTTCTTGAGAACACTTAAGAAGAACCAGCTGTCCTCAGCCATAATGGTGAACATCTATCGCTGCACGATAGAAAGCATCCTTACGAACTGTGTCACAGTCTGGTATGGAAGCTGCTCTGTTATGGAGTGTAAGGCACTGCAGCGGGTGGTGAAAACTGCCCAATGCTTCATAGGGACTCCACTTCCATCCATTGAGGACATCCAGAAGAAGCACTGTTTGCGTCAAGCACGCAGTATTCTTAAGGATTCCTCTCACCCGGCCCACAAACTGTTTTCTCTCCTGCCTTCCAGCAGCCGCTTCAGATGCCCAAAGACTAGAACCAGTGAACTGAGGAACAGCTTCTTTCCCAGAGCTGTCTCCTTATTGAACTCTGCCCCCCACTGACACCTTTGCCCCCCCACCCCACACACCCCTACAATCTCCTCATTACCATTGCACTACTTAATCTGTTGCACTACACTGTATGTATCTATACAAATGTATGTATCTATACATTTGTAAATTATTATTTGTTAATTCCTGCTTTAGTAATCAGCTACCTGTATATTATGTCTGTATCAATCTGCAATTCCTGATTATAGTTAACTACAACCTGCATACTATGCTCCTCTATTTGTAAATTCTACTTGTACTGTAAATTATGTCCACAATACTTTCATCTGTAAATAATTTCCATAGTTTCTCCCTTTACATATCTCCCATTAGTGCACTTATAACTTATAAATTATATCTTTATCCTGCACTTGCTGCTTATTGCACTCCTGGTTAGACCTAAACTGCATTTCGCTGCCTTGTACTTGTACATGTGTAATGACAATAAAGTTGAATCTAATCTAATCTAATCTAATCTAATAAACATTAATGTCTATAGTAATAGAGCGCATCATCTTTTGAAAGTAATTGGCGCTTCAAATAATGTTTGTGTCGATTGCATTGATTCGCCACTAGATGGAAACAAGTAACTGTTAAAAATGTATTTGTCATTGAATAGAGATTGATTCAAAAATGCAGATTCATCCAGTAATGTTTTTGTGAGTGAGTAGTTTATTAATATCTTTAATGTCAATCAATATCAAGCCACTTTTTCATAAATTTAATATTAGAAATTGGTGCATTAAATATATTCTATTTTAACTACAAATATTATGTATTAAATGATTAATAATTAATTCAAATGAATTAACACTTTTAAATAGTCTGCAGCAATTATTTTAACATTATTTTGCTTAGTTTAGAATTGCGGGGGAAATCGTGATCTGTGTGATCTCCAAAAAACTAAAACTGAAACTTAACGACATGAAAACTAAATAGAAATGTGTTCACAGAATAGAAACTAAACTAAAACTAACAAAATTGTTAATGAAACTAATAAAAACTAAACTAAATTTTATTGCAAATTTGAAAACTATATCAAAATAAAACAAATTCAAGCAAGGAAAACTAAATTAACCTTGGATGAGACTGCTATTTATAATTCTCTGCTTTTGAAGGACTGCTTTCAGAATAAACGTGCACATCAAATTATCTTGACTCACTGAACCTGGGTCAAATGAGTGAGAATGTGTGAACTTAAAGGTTGTATCAGCGATTCTAGGCCGAAACATAAAGTGTTACATTCAGCTGACCTTTCTTCATGATCCGCTCGCTGCCTGCCCCATAAATTGGCTGTAAAAAAAAACAAAACAAAAAAAAAACGCGTCTCTGTGGTCAGCCTAGGGTCAGAGATATGCCAAAAAAACAATCGGTGCTACCAACCTTTCCACAGCAAAACAAACAGTGTTCCAACCAATCACCGTCAGGGGGTGGGTGTTGTGGTCTTTTGTACTGGTGCAGGGATGTGGGGGAGGCAGAGCGAAAGTCCACAATACCAACCCCCTGACGGTGATTGGTTGGAACACTGTTTGTTTTGCTGTGGAATCGTTGGTAGCACCGATTGTTTTTTTGGCATATCTCGGACCCTAGGCTGACCACAGAGATGTTTTTTTTTACAGCCAATTTATGGGGCAGGCAGAGAGTGGATCTTGAAGAAAGGTCAGCTGAATGTGACACTTTATGTTTCAGGCTTGAAATCACTGATACAACCTTTAAATGGTCATTTATGGTACTACTTTAACCCCAATAGATTTGTTAGATTATTTCAGGTCATGTTTTGGACTTTAATCCCAGCTTTTCTGAGCGTCTTTTTTGAAACAACCCCCAGAGCTTGACATTAAGCCTTGATATGTGCTTGTCCTTTAGACAGCTAAATCAATCATCCATTTGTAGAACAAAGTAAAAAGCTATATGTAAGAAAAAAATAAAGATAAAAAATAAATTTGTTGTTCAAGTAATTTGTTTACAAGCAATATTCTCATCACAATTTCATCAGCTGTAACATAAATAAGCATATCTGTGGTATTTATCACATTAACTTATGGATGTAATTTAAAGTTGTTTTTATATAAAGATAAGTATGATAAAAAAAAATAAATAAATAAAAACTACGAAAGTATATTTGGGAATATACACATAAAACCATGATTTTAGCTTTAAGAAAAAGTTGATTTATTTTGTTTTTAGAATACAATAATAGTAGTAGTTCAAACCAATGAGAATTAAGCTGTCACCATAAAGTCATTCCACATTCTATCTTTTAGGTCTCCACACTAATACATTTTCATTTGAAAACGAGAAACTTTTGGAAAACACCTGAAAATGCTAGGGGTGGATGGAGAAAATTTTAAAACAAAAACGCCTTTTCATTTGTATCCGGATTAATGTAAATGTAGCTTTAGTGTCCACTGGCTGTTTTATTTGCTTACCAAATACTTAAAAATGAACAAATGTAGTCAGCATGCAGTAGCCAAATATGATTACTTGCATTTCAAGGTTTGTGCAAATAATTTTAACATAAATACATTTTAGATACTTTTGCATAATTAGCCTAAGTGCTAGAAATCAATGTTTTTTATATTAGAAGCAGATATTGGGTTTAATATTACTGAAAAATGTTTTTTTAGGCTTATTTCCATATAATTGTTACAACTTAAATGCATGATGTCATAATAACAAATGTTCAGTGTGAACGCAGGATATTGAAGACAGGGTTAGTATTTGTCATGTGATCTCAACACTTCTGTCCAATGTCTTAACATTTCTACACTCGTGTGACATTCTGCATAAATATCATTCATTTCTGTAATGAGTTCAGCTTTGAGAATAAAAACCAACCAGTTTGTTCCTCAGTATCTTCATGTTTGACTCTGAATGTTTCTTCAATCTTCATGTCTTCATTCTCCTCTTTAATAAACTCAATCTTTGTTTGTTCCTCAGTATCTTCATGTTTGACTCTGAATGTTTCTTCAATCTTCATATCTTCACTCTCCTCTTTAATAAACGCCATTTTTTAATAGTGTGTCACGTGGATCTCAGTTGATTCTCCAGGAGTTTTTCTGTGTTTGAACACTTTGTCCTGTTTTAGATGAGAATAATTAAAGATAAAATAAATGCAAACTAAATCTCTGTGTGCATCTCAATCATTGATGTCAATTAGTTCATTATTCAGAGTGAGAGCTAATAGATTTGATAATAACTATACACAAATTATACATATACAAATCATAGTTAGGTAGGCTAG